>NC_056729.1:1336165037-1336502537 GCF_019279795.1 Protopterus annectens
CTGAGACCTGGTTCAAGGCTCTAGAGAGCACCCCTGCATTACCAGGCTATAACTCCTACCACACTTTTCGGCCAACTAATCTGTACCAGAACACCAAAGGCAGAGGTGTGTCCATGTTCATTAAGGATATGCACACCTCCAGACTAGTTGCTCTGCATAATGCATCCGAGGTTCTCCAAGTGCAACTAACTCTGGGCAAAACGGCAATTGGAATTGTAGATTGCTACAGATCCCCCACCATGCCCCAGGATTCCCACTCCTCTTTTCTTGATATACTGGAAAATATTAGGGTTCATGAAAACACCCTAATAATGGGCGATTTCAACTACCCTACCATTGACTGGGAAAACTACTCATGTACCAACTCCTTCACTCAATGCTTCCTGGAATTCATGAATTTCATTGCCCTGGATCAACTTATCCACACCCCCACCAGGGGAATGATATCCTAGACCTAGTCATTACCAACATGAGTGATCGGTGTCCCACACCTGAAGTCAACTCCTTGTTGGTCAGATCCGACCATAAGCTAATCACCCTAGATATCCACATCCTGCCCCCCATTAAGGAAACCACGTTAAAAATTTCTCCAAAGCCAACTTCATGCTTCTTAAGACAGAAGTGGCGAACTTCATGACACCCATGCAGATGGACAATACAGTTCCGACTGCTGAATCCTACACAAATGCACTCTATAAGCACTTACACGAGTGCATGAATCTTGCTATCCCAAACAGAACCAAGATGCTATCCTCCAAAAAAAGGAAGCCAATCTGGTGGTCCCCTGCCATAAACAAACTCTATGAAAAAGAGAGTAAGATCCCATGAGTGGAGGAGCTCCCTGGTCCGCCTCCGTAAGAAGATGAGATCCCTTATAAGATCCTCCAAAGCTAGCTGCAAAAACAAAATCGCAACTAATTCTAGGGACAACCACAAAGCATTCTATAGCTATGTCAAGAATCTCAATGGCAACACCCAGATCTGCTCTGAGTTGCAGCACAACGGCACGAAAATTACAGAACCAACTGATATTGCCAACATCTTGGCAGATAGGTTCAGTGCTAACTTTACCCCCACCCCCTAAAGGGCCCCTATCTATACAGGAAGAATGCAGAGTCCCTGTAATCACAACTACCCAGGTAAAAGCTGCACTCTCTAAAGCCAAAAACACAGCATCCATGGGACCGGACAACATCCCAGGCTCCATTTTACATGAACTTCAGAACGAAGTGGCTATACACCTAAGCACCATGTTCAGTCATAGCCTTATGTCCAGCTTTGTGCCCACTGAATGGCACACAGCAACCATTATCCCACTCCACAAAGGTGGAGCTACCAGTGATCCTGGGAACTATCGCCCTATTAGCCTGACGAGCCTGGTCTGTAAGGCCATGGAACATAACCTTCAAACTCTGGACCCCACCCAGTTCAGGTTTGTGTAAGGCAGATCATGCCTCCAGAACCTGATCGACGACTTTTAGGCAGTCAAAATAAAAGAGCACAGCGTTGCGAGTCCACAATCTTAGTTTAATATAAAAATAATAAAACAAACAGGTTAAGCACTTTCATCAATAAGTATGACTTCTTCAGAACAAACTGCCATTATAAATTTTACATTTAAATACAAGTTGCTGGTCTGCCATTGGTTCTAAACCAACCAATTCCATTTATGGGAAGAGGACATACAAGCAAGAATTAGTTTCAATAAAATAAATAATTTCATCATAAATGACCGTGTCCCCATAACATAACCTTAAAATAGTACAAAATTAGTGCAAAAATACTGCCACAAAAACACTTGGTTGAAACAAGCATTATAAACATTGCTAGATTTGATTTGTTATTATTTGTTATTGTGGCAGTTAAGACTAGCTGCTGATTATCCACCTGGGCTCAGTGAGCATATTACTGTAATGCCAATTCTCAAAGAGAAGGCAAATCAAATCTAGCAATGTTTATAATGCTTGTTTCAACTAAGTGTTTTTGTGGTAGTATTTTTGCACTAATTTTGTACAATTTTAAGGTTATGTTATGGGGACACGGTCATTTATGATGAAATTATTTATTTTATTGAAACTAATTCTTGCTTGTATACTTTAGTATGTCCTCTTCCCATAAATGGAATTGGTTGGTTTAGAACCAATGGCAGACCAGCAACTTGTATTTAAATGTAAAATTCATAATGGCAGTTTGTTCTGAAGAAGTCATACTTATTGATGAAAGCGCTTAACCTGTTTGTTTTATTATTTTTATATTAAACTAAGATTGTGGACTCACAACCCTGTGCTCTTTTATTTTTTCTTGGTTTGGTGTGAGCACTTGTAGTACCAACTTTTTTATATTCTTTTAGGCAGTCACCAAAGCCACGAGGATAAGGTGGTTCACACAGCCTATCTTGACCTCGCCAAGGCTTTCTACACCATCCCCCATTCTGGAATTATAGCTAAACTCACTAAACCTGGTATAAATTCCTACGTCACAAGATGGGTTGCCAACTGGCTCACTGACAGAACCCACACTGTAAAAGTTGCAGACTCTAAATCTGACTTCAAACCAGTGACAAGTGGAGTACCACAGGGTTCAGTCCTGGGACCGCTCCTGTTTGGTATACACTTCTCTGAAGTACAGAATAACACAAAAGGCCTTTGGCTAATGAAGTTCACAGATGATTGCAAACTAGGAGCCGTAGTCAAGTCCCCAAATGATGTGGACATCCTACAGAAGGGCTTCACTGAGACAGATGCCTGGTGTCAGAGCCATGGCCTCAAGCTCAATGCCAAAAAGTGCATTGTCATCCCCTTTGATAAAAACTCTGTACCCATGAACTACCACATAGGTGGCTGTCTACTTAACACCAAATGTGTGATAAGAGGCCTTGGGACCCAGGTGGACAGTAGTCTCTCCTTTGATAATCACATAACACAGGAGTCAGTAAATCCTTCTACGTGGCACATCTCATCACAAAAGGGTTCTCATCCAGAAAAAGAGGTCATTGTTCCCCCTCTACTTAACACTCATTGGACCCATTATAGTGTATAACGCCCCTTTTGGAATATACCTCACAAGACATCTGCAGCAGCTGGAAAGGCCACAGAAGTACCTCACGAAGAGGATTACTGGCCCTCCAACAGATGCCCTACACTGACCATCTCAAACAACTCCAGCTTTACTCCATAGCATATCGCCTACTCTGAGGTGATACCTGCCTAACATATAAAGCTATGTCAAACCCAGAGCTGTTGAACATGCTACACCTAAAGAAATCCCAATCCCTCCAAGTTACATGCTCTAGGGACCTAAACCTTGTCACCACAGTAAACAGGACATGCTGGAGGGATAGATTCCTGTCCCAGAGACTTCCCATACTCTGGAACAAGCTACCCATCTATGTCAAGCAAAGTTCCTCATTAGCACTCTTCAAGAAGCATCTTGATGAGTGGATGGGAAATAGGAAATACACCCTGGGGATCACTTCTGCGGCTCTGCTCAACAGGGGCACAGAAAAATAACTTTCTTAGGTGGCGTAAACCAGGGAACCTTGTTGGCTAAGCTTAGTTAAGCCCTTGGGCCCATAGCCTAGTACCTACCTGTGAAACCTATAGTAGCTTATATTGAGCTTAAAATAAGACAACAATAGAAAAACACGAGTATACTATTTGCATATTTACAAGCAGTATTCATGAGAACATAAAGGGAGTGACTATGTTGATCATGTGACAAAGGATAGGAGGCTTAAGGAAGCAGTACTGCTGCTGTGTAGTGAGGGTTTAAGGCAGGCCATTGCAGTTGCATAGTTGGTTGTTGAGAAGGTGAGCTTTCAGTATTTTCTTGAAAGTGGAAGTATTTTATAATCTATACATACCGTTAACTCATATTTGTGTTTCTTTTTTTTACTTCCTCCCACTATAAGTTCTCTGTTTGCCTTTTGGTTTTTCTACAGCTCCAATGGTATTTACCAAAAGTCTTCTCCTAGTGGTAACCTTTTTGCAGATGGGAAATGCAAATATTCCTTTATCTGGGCAACCTTCTTGATTGCCTGTCTCAGATACCGCTGTTTCAGAATCTACACTTCACTATACTGCTCCTGCACAGTGTGGGATTTGCTGTCCAGCTCAAAAAGTCATTGTTGACCCCCTCATAAGAGAAAGTATTTTATGGGTTGCAGGATTCAGACCATCCCAATGTTGGTTTCTCTTCTGCCAGACAAAGTCCTTTTTTTTCCTTTTCTTCCTCTTCCAGTTCTTCATGCAAGGGAATTTCTCTGAGCCCCAGGGTTCATGGCATTCACCGTTCACATGGTTCCTTTTACCAAACTCTACATGAGGAAATTTTAGTGGTATCTCAAGGCTGTTTGGCTCCATCACTGCCACCCTCTGGAGTTTCCAGTCCCTCTTTTACCATGTTTGTCACACTCCACTGCTGGATTTGACAGCTCTCCCTAAATCCTTCCCAGTCTGCCTTTTCAGGTTCCTCCTCTTACTCGAGAGCTGTACACTGATGCTCCCGATCACATCTGGGGATCTTCTTCCAACAATTTGAAAGTTTAGAGTCTGGTCCCATCAGCAGATGCCAGACCACATCAATATCGGAGATAAAGGTTCTAATCCTATATTTTTAGGCCTTTCACTCATTTTGGGTTCTAGGTCCTCTAAAGATTTTTTAGAAATAATACCATAGTCATGTGGTACATCAAAAAGCAGGAGCACAGTCTTGTCTACTTTGGAGGCTGACCTTTCAGGCTTGGAAGATGTTCTTCATGTTTCACTGTTGCAGTCATCACCTGTGGGTTATCCCTGCTGTGGTAGCCCTCAGTCAGCCCGAATACCAGAGTCAATGTTTTTGTGCGCTGGCTGCCATCACCTGTAGTCTGACGTCAGGTAATCAGTGCTACAAAGCAAGGCAGCCGACATCATTAAATCAGTTTTTCTTGCTGTGGAGCCCGTAGCAGAAGCAGTTTGCATGAGTGCCAGTCGGTCGCTACCAGAAGTTGAATTTCAGCAGAAAATGTCTAAAGGTAAGTACGCCATTGGGGACACTTTTTTCTTTCTCTAACCGATGTCCGAAAAAGTTAACAATTGTCTTGCCTGTGGAAAGCAGATCCCACACCGAGACATTCTTACTGTATCACTTGTTTAGGCCCAGACCACAACGTCCCTCATTGCTGGTTCTGTGCCCTCATTAATGTGAGAACCATTCACCATAGAGCTCTTTTTGTAGACAATTATTTTTGTGTTCCATCTTCGATTTCTGATATGGTGTCCTTCAGCCAACAAGCTGTCGACATTCTGAAAAAAAGTAGAGATAAAGATAGGGACAGGACACACAAGGCTAAGCTTTCGATGATGCTACCGCTAAGCAAGTTGTCAGTTCTGCAGAATTCAGTGAGGCGCTTTCGCAGCCCCTGATGCCTGACTCGCTTTCTACGCAGGCCTGTGCTGAGACCCTTTTGGAGTCTGGTATACCGCAGAAATCCACTTCATCTTCTGAGCCTTTGGCTGTGTCTGCCTCAGTTGGGTCCAGAGCAGCGACACAGGCACCGGCTTCCGAGGAGGCCTTTCGCACTACTGAATTTAGACAAAAAAATGATGTCTTCGCATCTGACTATTGCTTCTCAGAGACTGATGGATTCTCTCAGGCCTAGAGGCCAGGCCACTCTTAGGAAATCTGCTTCTAGCCACCATCTTGCTACTGCTCCCCCACCCCAAGCTCAAATGCTTAAAATGGCGGAGGATCTCCTCTCCCTTATCCAAGGTACTCAGGCCCCCACTCTAAAAAGTAAAAGGCATCCTTCTCCAGAAATTATGATAGACCAAGAGTCTGAGGAATCTGATTATTCTGCTTATGTAGAGGAACAACATCCCTTAACTGTTTGAGGATTCAGATGCATAGGAATCCATCCCTTCTGCCTCCCCTCCAGAGGACCTCTCCTTTGGGGAAGCCCTTCATTCCTCCCTCAGGGAACATTTTCAGTGGGAATCTCAAGACTTCGCACAGTCAAAGAAATGACTTGGAGAGTTTCTGGACCTGCCCCAGCACAGACCCCTGGCTATCCCACCTATTTTGGAAGTGGTAGATGATGATGATGTCCATGAATCCAGCTTAGCCCCTAATGCCCTGCCTCCTGCTCCAACTAAACCTGACAGGTACTACAGAGTACCAGATTCTCACAAATAGGAATCGTGCTGCAGACCCTGAGAGCATTACACAGGGACCCAAAGGAGCCAAGACTAGTTCTGCCAAGAATCCTCTTCCTTCTGGCAAAGACTCCAGAGCTCTGGACAGATCATAGGATTGTAGGAGATTACTAGGCTATTCACCCAGAGGTCCTTTTAAGCCTAGCCATTTCAACTCAATGTAATACAATAGAGATATTAGTCAGTACCCAAGATTGCATTTAGTGATGACTGCCCATGTGCAGGAGGGTTGTGGGCACTATCCATAGTAAGAATCTATGGTGCCCCATCCACTCATCCAGATTCCTCTTGAAGAGTGTCACAGAGGCGTTCTGTTTCACATGAATTGGTAGCCTGTACCAAAGATGTGTCAGTTGCTGGGAGATAACTCTATCCTTTCAGCATGTCCTATTTAAGTCATATTTAAGTCCCTGGAATGGGTGGTCCTAGACCCATTTGATTTATGGACATGCAGTAAGTCATTAGATCTGAGTCTTGGGTTGCTCTGTAGGCCAGGCATAACTCTCCCCTAAGAAGTTTATATGATACAGAATATAGTGACAGGTATTTTAGTCAGTCCGTGTACGGCACATGCTGGAGGCCCTTGATCTTCTTTGTTAGAAACCTCTGAGGTCTCTGTAATTGCTGTAGGTGTTTAGTATGGTACATACCGAATGGGGCGTTATACTCTATTATGGGCCAGAGAAGTGCAGAGTATAGAGGGGTTATAACTTCTTTTGCTCTTAAGGCGATGCATTTACTAATCAAGTGAACTACTTAGAAAGCTTTCCTTACAACGGTAGACACATGGTGGTCAAACCTAAGGACACGGTCAGCCTGTAATCCCAGGTCACTTACCACTTCATGGGTACTTCGGGTATTGTTATTGATTTGATCGTGTGAAGGGACATTGTTTATGCTGAAAGGAATGATGATGCATTTCTTTGCATTTAGTCTGAGACCCTGACTAATACACCAGTCGTTTGTCTGTGTGAGAGCATCCTGGAGTATAGTGACATCATTTGGGGATTCAGTGATTGCACCTAGTATGCAGTCATCTGCAAACTTGGTCAGCTACAACCCTTTAGTTTTGACCTGAGTGTCTGAGAAGTATATACCAAACAGTAGAGAGTCCAGCACTGACTCCTGTGGCACTCATTACAATGTGGATATGATGCCCTAGAAGCCTCTAGCAGGGCAGCAGTGTCAGGATCTGTTATTAGAAGACATTCATGGCTGGAGGAACAACCTCTCCCTGATCATGTCAAGTCTGAACTTATTGATGCACCCCTAGATAAGGAATGCCAGTTTGCGGAAAAAGCAGAAGAGGTGCTTAAAAAGATGGAAGACAAAGCAAAATCTATGCCAACAGTAAAATATTTCTGTCAAGTTCAACCTCCCAGATTCAGCAGGAACTTTCCCTCTAAGCACTGGGCCTTCCCTGTACCTAGCAGACAGGGCCAACGTAAGCCCCACAGGGACAGGCCTTCCAGGCCCCTATCCCAGGGCCAGCAAAGAAGCAAACGGTGGACCACTTCCGTCTCTAAGGCAGGGAGTTCTAAGCCAAGCTTCTATGGCAAGCACTCACAATGACTCTCCCTCCCCTCTCTGCCCTCCTTTCACTCATCAGAAATTAGGAGGAAGGCTCACCCCCTTCAAGGACAATTGGGTCTCTCTAACCAAGGACTAATGGGTCTTAAAAATCATTTCTCAGGGATACAGATTCTCTTTCAGCATACTCCCTATTCCAAGAGGGTACCCAGGCCTCCCTCCAAACCAGTGAGCAGGTCCAAACTGTAATATTCCAGGGGCAGTAGAACCTGTCCCTCCAGATCAAATAGGAAAAGGTTTTTATTCCACACTATTCCTTGTTCCCAAAAAAGAGGGCACTTGGTGCCCCATCCTGGATCTACCCAAACTGAACACCACCTTGGTGGTCCCCAGATTCAAAATGCTAACCTTGCAGCAGCTCCTGCCTATGCTCACACACAATGCCTGGCTTCTGACACGAGACCTAAAAGATGCCTACCTCCACATCCCCATCAGGGAATCATGCAGAGCATTCCTGTGCTTCAAAGCAGGCTATCAACACTTTCATGTTCGTTGCACCGCTCTTTGGCTTATCTACTGCTCCCAGCGTATTTACCAAATGCTTGGCCCCAGCTATAGCATTCTGCAGACAGAGAATTATACAGATTTACCCTTACCTAGATAACTGCCTCATTCAGGCAGACTGCAAAGAAAAGTTGCTCCAGGGCCTTCAGTTTGTCAAATCACTCCTAACTTCCCAAAGGTTCACCATCAACAAGAAAAAAAATCAAAGCAAAATCCCACCAGAAAAATTGTTTTCCTGGGGGCTGTGCTAGACACAGCAACCCAGATAGCCTTCCTATCCCCAGAAAAGCAGTGCTTCCTGCCTATCTACTTCACCCAGCTGGCTTCCAGAAGTCACCTCACTGCAAGGAAGTTCCTGAAAACCCTGGGAAACATGGCGTCTTGCATCCTTTTCATCCCTCTCACCAGGCTTCACATGAGAAAACTTCACTGGTACTTAAAGAACCTTTGGCATCGGCAATCTCAGTCCCTAGAGACCATTCTTCCTATGATCCCTTGTATAAGGGCTGAATTTCTCTGGTAGGCAGAGGCGGCCTGTGCCATGAACAAGGGTCTTCCTTTCATCCTCCGCTTTTCTGGCCAGACCATCACCACCGACACCTCAGACATTGCTTGGGGTGCTCACCTAGCAGGCAGGTGTTCCCAAGGCTAAAATACAAAAAAGCACCGAGTCTCAAATGGCAGTAGTTCTTCCAAAGGATTTATTCACACTCTCAAATCAGTACTTGCGTATTATCGCAACCAGATTTTGTGATACGGATCACAAAATCTGGTTGCGATAATACGTAAGTACCGATTTGAGTGTGTGAATAAATCCTTTGGAAGCACTACTGCCGTTTGGGACTCAGTGCTTTTTTGTATTTTAACCATTGGAGTTTCGCTCATTGGTGTACCCAAGGCCTTTGGAATGCCGAGCAACTTCACTTGCATATCAACCAGAAAGAAATGATGGCACTGCAAAAGGATCTGACTTCCTTCTAACCCCATCTCAGGCGAGGGGTCCTCCTCCTAAAAACAGACAACACCACAGTCATGTGGTACATCAACAAGCATAGGGGCACCCAATCTTACTGTGCATGTTAGCCATGAATCTCTGGCTTACAGCCACCTCCATAGGGCTACACCTAATTGCCCAATACTTATCAGTGATCAGCAACACACTGGTGGACCACCTAAGCAGAAACTTACTGGACCCCCACGAATGGCAGCTCCACAGACATTTTTCTGCAAATCACCCAGGAGTGGGGGATCCCTGAAGTGGACCTCTTTGCCTTGCACCTCAACCACCAACTGCATAAGTTCTGTACCAGGGAGCATCACCCCCCCTAGCATGGAAGGTGGATGCCTTGACCTTCCCCTGGAGCTCCCTCTTTGTGTATGCATATCCTCCTCTGCCCCTTATTCCCAAGGTTCTGATCAAAATAAGAAAGGAGAGACCAAAGGCCATCCTCGTTGCTCCAGATTGGCCCAGACAGCATTGGTACCGCTTTTTACGCAGTCTGACCTTACAGCCCCCAAAGCTGCTTCCCCTGATGTCAGACCTCTTGACCCAGGAGAGGGGGAAGGTACTGCACCCAGACTTACAGACTCTCAAACTTTCAGCATTGCTTGTACACTAAAAACTAACAAGGAGTCCCTGTTAAGCAAGCAGGTCCTGGACATCATCACAGAGGCCTGAAGGCCCAGCACAAGAAATTCATATGCAGGAAAATGGAAAAGATTCTGCTCCTGGAATAAATCAAAACTATTGGCAGACTCTGAGGAAGTCCAGGGCACATAGTCACTAATGGATGCTTCACAGAGAAGTGTTTCTGGACATTGTACATTGGTGGCGTACGTCTGAAGTAGAGCTTTTTGCTTCCCATGTAAACAGACAACTTCCTCTATTTTGTTTCAGAGTTCAGGTCCACTGGCTTGGAAAGTGGATAGTATGTCTTTCTCTTGGGAGGGGATGTTCCTGTATGGCCTTTCCTTCCTCTTCCTCCACTCCCCTGGGTCTTGCATGAGCAGTGGTGCAGCGGTAGCATTGGTGCCTCACAGCAAGAGGTTCTCTGGTTCGATTCTCAGCTGGAGTGCCTTCTGTGTGGAGTCTGCATGTCCTCCTTGCATTTGTGTGTTTTCTCTGGGTACTCCAGTTTCCACCCATGTTACAAAGACATGCATCTGGAGCATTTCTCCCTGGGCCTCCGCTGAAAATTGGCTTCATTCCAAGTTGGACTTTCCCGGTAAACAAATGTTAAAACAAAAATAAATGAGATCATGTGGTACACACCCAAAATGTTGCTGGTGACTCACTTTTCTGCCCAGACAGCACTGGTACACCTTTCTCTTTCACCTGGCCAGGGGAAATCATCACAGGTTACCACAGAATGCATATTCACACACAAAACAAAGGGTCTCTCATTCACGCTCACTTGTCCACACTTCAGCTGACACTTTGGGTGAAAGGGGGTTGTTTCCTTTTAAGCACCACTTTTCTGAGGACGTGTTTGGTTTTCCAAGAAGCAAGAAGATCCCATTATTAGAAAATCCTATGTGGCTAAATAGAAGAGATTGTCTATTTGGTGCCCCAAATGTGACTAAGACCCTTTTTTTTGTGGTGGTCCTGTGATCCTTTCTTATTTGTGTGAATGGTTCAATATTAGTTTGGTATATTCTTCTGTTAAAGCTAATTTCTCAGCCATTTCTGTCTGTTTTTGGATCCTCCTTTTAGACTGCATCCTACATGTTAGGCCTCCAAATAAATCTATTCCTCCTCCTCGGGATCTTAATTTTGTTCTTGAAATTTTGGCTTGGTCCCATTTTGAGCCTGCTTTTTCTTCTTTGCACCATTGTACTTTGAATTCTGTATTGCTGGTGGTTTCTGAACTCCAAGGCGTCATGGCAGTTCCTCCTTTTTCCTTTTTTTACAAAGATGTCTCATTGTCCTAATCCTTCTTTTATAATGAATATGGCTAATGATTTGTCTTGGATTCAGTCTATTCATCTTCCTTCCTTTTCTCCTTCTCTACAGTCGGCTACTGAGAGGATACTACACACCTTGGATTTACACAGACAGCTCATTTATGACATGAATAAAACAAAATGCATCAGATAATCTGAGCAACACTTTGTTTCCTTAAATACCAGGAAATTAGGACTGGCAGTGTTTAAGCAAACCATCTCCTCCTCAATCTCTAAGGCCATTTGTTTTTGTTGTTTTCATGACAAGCAGCTTTCCTTTTCTGTTTGTGCTCATTCTATGAGGACATGTGCTTTTTTTTTTTTTTTTTTTTTTTTACAAGGGTCCAGGAAGCTTGGTCTTCTGTTCACACTTTTACCAAACATTACAAGTTGGATGCCATTTCCAGGGCAAGACTTACCAAAGCTATTATTCATGGGTTTGTGGAGATTTCTTCTCTGCCTTCTTCCTCCCATACTTTTTAGTAGCTTTTCTACACTCCCAAGCATAACGAATACCGTGACCGTGATAAGGAAGGACATAGTACATTTGTGGAAGATTTTACCATAATAGTAGATGTCCTACTTCTCACTATTATAGTATTTGGTTCCCTCCCTCCTGCCCCCTTATTTTTCTGTTGCCCTTCTGCTGGCCAAGGGGTTTCCTCTTACTTCCTTCTCTCCCAATCTGGGGTGAGCATGTTATTTCTCTGGGGTTACTGTAGTTCTTCTGGGGCACTTCAGTTCAGAAGATTAGGTGTCCATACATCATATATGTACCTTACATCTGTTGTATGATGCTGGGATGGGGAAGACTTTAATATGCTCGCCAGATGTTAGCCTATCCTTTGTAGGATATCCAAAGTACAAAGAATACTACATCAGTGACAAGTACTACATCAACTGTTATGGTAAGATTTTGCACAACTAGTACTTTCCTGTTGGAAATCTTGATAATTTGCCATTATGCTTTAGATCACGTACAATAAGTGTGATATAGGCAAGAGTCGCAACAATTTTAAATAGTGGTAAAATGTAATTTAAATGCTTACCACACGCAATTAGTATGTGTTCTGTTGGTAAGATGACATGAAAAGAAAGTACACATTGGTAAACTCCTGAAACCTTTAAAATAGCTGTAAGAAGGAAAAAGAATAACGTTTTAGAATAAATCCGGGTCTGCAGCTGTTAAAAGAATCCCTTGGAATGTCAGCTGAGCAGAAGTGAATGGATGCTGCAGACGACTGCAATTTGGATCCAAGATCCCATTAAGCAGGTAGGCCCTATAGTAGCCATACCTTCAAGAAGTATCTAAACACGTGACTAAGGATGAAAATGTTTAAGTCTGTAGTATTTCCATCAAGTTTGGCATCATGTGATGCATTACTTAAGAATACTTAGATTCCCTTGAAAATGGCTGGGTGTACATATGGCATTCTTTATAGACCAGCTGGTGGAAACTGAATATGAAGCCAGTTTTACATAACAGGTTGATTCGTGTCCACTCACTGCCTTTCTTTAACAAGATACAAGTGGTCAAGATGTATGTACTACCCAAGTTCCTGTTTGTTCTTAGACATCTACCATCTCAATTTTCTCTGAACTTTTATCCAAGTGCTAAATCATGGTAAGTAACTTCCTGTGACAGGACAAACCTCCCCATATAAGTCACAAAAGGCTGGTGGTTTCAAAAAAAATGTGTGGCTTTGGTTTGGTAGATTTGATTGCACATGTGTGTTGCTGTTGGACTGGTATTAAAGAGCCCATTCTGGTTCCCTATTAGCTGATCAAAGGTGCGCATCTTGATCGAACTTTATAGTGGGAAACGGCAAAAAACCGATGCGGCATATAAGCGAATTGTTTCCCTGGGAAAGAAATCGCTTGGCCGACTTAAGTATTTTGCCTTCTTCGTTACTGTAGTGTGGTCTCAAAGTTGTTATATTTAAGTAGGGGATGTTGGGGGCACAGCCCCCATGTTCGGGGGTGTGAGGGGCAAAGCCCCCCACATTAGAAATAGTTTGTGGTGTGCGTGTAATGTGTGTGTTTCTCGTAACAACAATTTTTTTCCCTGGGAAAAAAAAAATCACTGTTCTGACTGTTCGAGATTGTAAGCTTTCATTTACATGGGGTCGATGAATCAGCATTCACTTTTCTAAGCATTTGGTGATTCAGTATAGATCCCCCCATTCCATGCTCATGCCACTTTGGGCCCTCCAGTGAGCTATTAATATTTTTGATTACTGGGGAGATCCAACTGGGTTATAAATACCATTTTCAGCAGAGGATTGGGGAGCTTCAGAGAGTTAATCATCAAATAAAACACTAGTACGAATATTAAAAAATCGTATATATACAGTGTGATTGTGGAATACATAGGATACAATAAAGCATGAGGACACCAACGACGTAGTAATAAAAGGAAAAAATACAATTAAATATCAGACAATGTTAAGAACTAATCAACAAAAGAAGACGCATGTCCCCCTAGGAATGCCGAGAGGGGCAAGTGTTGAAACGCTAAGAATAGAATACATGATGAAAGGTTAGAAAGAAGGTAAAATATTTCTTGATGTAGATTATAGAGGACAGATGCATGAGCATACCATGCTTTGAGAGAGAATTTAAATACATGGAGGTCTGATATAGTTCTGTCTGAATCTGGGATAGAGTTCCATAGTTTGGCTATGCGATGTAGTGTAAACTTTCTGCCATACCTTTTTGTGGTTTATAGATTTCAAGCATATTTTTGTTTTGAGAGAGCAGATGGTGACTTGGGAGATTGTGCTGATGTACTGAGGAGACAGAAGGGCTGGTAAAGGGGTTATATAGTATTCATGGGTTAGAGGTCATGTTATGAGGTAGTTGATGTGGGAGTTCTAATCAGATGAGAACATAACATGTAATGCAGAGCAGTGGCAGGTTAGCTGTAAAAATAGCCATCTTTAGTATAGCATAGCTGCAGTTGAGATTTAAGAGAGATCTGAATGCTAGTCAAAACAGGTGAACTGTAGAAAACAGATGGTGTAAGATAAGAGTTAGCTAGGCTGATGTCTATTATAAAGTGTAAGGATTTTTTCTCTATATAGCAGACCTAATAGCTTTTGATGATTTTTTTAAAGACAGTTCTGAATGTGAAGATCAGACTTTTAAGTTATCACCTATGATGACTCCAAGCAATTTTGTATGGGTAACTACTTCAGTAATTGTATTGTTAATGAGGTAATGTGAAAGTTACTTTTAGTATCGGCATGGGAATTTGGAAAAAAATAGTAGTTTAGTCTTTTTGTAATTAAGTACAAGTTGTTTTTGATGTACCTGAATGAAGTTCATCTGAGTTGAAGGCATCTTGAGCCATGGATTGTTGTGAACTGCCAGATGGGCAGATGAGAGTTCAGTCATCTGCATACTGAATGAGGCAAGCTTACTGAGAGGAAGTATATACATCACTAATGAAAATGTTAGAGCAGTGGACCAAGAATAGAGCCTAGAGGAACACATTTTTAAATAGGAGAAAAGGCAAGAAAGAAGAGTGCCGTTTGACAGCTTGTTATATTTCAGATAGGCAATAAGAGAGCTATATAAGAGTTGATTTGGAAAGGCCTGGAGAGGACATTTGCGTCAGAAGATTGTCATCTGACACAGTCTCAAAGGCTTTTGAGAGATCTAGAAAAATAGAAGAGATAAACTTTCCTTGGTCTCTAGCCTTATTAATGGTGTTGAAAAAGTTGAGGAAAACTGTAGTGGTGCTACGACCTGGTCAGAAACTGTGTTGTGCTCAGGTAGGAGATCATTTTGCAAGAGGTACTGAAGGAGTTTCTTATGAATCTCCTTTTCCAGGATCTTAGAAAGGGGGAGAAGATGGCAATCGGCCTAAAGTTATAGATTTCAGAGGAGTTACCTCCTTTATGGAAGTGAATAACATTTTTCCACAGGGCAGGGATATTGGAGTCTTGAATATCTGCATTGATGTGAATTGAAACTGGGTATGCAGTAGAATCTGCAATGAGCTTAAGATCCTCAACATTGAGATCAGCAGAAGGACAACATGGTTTCTGTTTCTTTACTAGATGTCTAAAATATGTGTAAACGGGATGGAGATTAAAGGCAGGGATGTCAGGGCTAGTAGAGTTTTGAGAATGAATAAGTGGTTGGGGAGAATTGGAGGTAAGGGAGGCTAACACATCAATGAATAAGGTGTTAAATTTAGTAGCCATTTATAAGAGGTATAAGCCCATATAGGGGTTTTATGAGGGTGAGCCAGGTTGAAGATTTTTCTTAATTGAGGTCGAAAATTTCCTTGGATTTTTTGTAATTATTTTGTAGGTCTGTAATTTTCATTTTTGTCTAGATCAATTTCCTTCTTGGTGAGGTTACACAGCTATTTGCATAGATGTAAGGTTTGAGAGGTTTTATCCTTGTGCAGTTGTTTTCATGCTTTGTCACATTTTTCTGAGAATTCTTGTTGAATGAGTCAGCCAGGGGGTTGAGTAATTTTTTACTCTTATTTCTGGTAGGGGTCACGTGTATTCAAAGTGTTTGTGAATATATTGTTGAATTTGTTGATGGCTTTGTCTAGGGGTGAGGTTTTGAGTAGAGACCAGTTAAAGGATTTCAGTAAACTTCTGACTGTATCAGGTTAAAGACTGCAGATAGTTCTATATTGATTTTTTTTAGTTGGTGGGTGATTTCTCTATTGATGAATACTGTTTGATGGTCAATAAGAGGATCAGATAGTACCCCAGAGTTAGCATACTTGCTGGGGTTGGAAGAAAGTATCCAGTTGAGGATATTTTTTTTATGATTCAATCTGAGTCATGTAGGAGAAGGGATTAGCTGTTTGAACCCATACAGATTAAGATTAATAGTTGAGGAGATAGGAAACAGATAACCAATGTCAATGTCTCCTAAGATAATGGTTTCAGTAGTAATATTTGTAGTTATCCAGCAAAGAATTTATTTTAATAAACTAGTGCTACCTGGAGGTATGTATAGGGCAAATATACATAGCTTCTTATGTTTATTAATATTGAGAAAAGAGATGCAGTTCTGCATTTTGGAAGGTTGGAATGTTAGTTTTGAGGGGTGAGAAAGTTAGTTGTATACAATTGCAACAGCTCCCCCCTTTTTGTGTAGTCTGCGACACTGAATTATGTTGTAACCAGAAGACAGAATTTGAGTCCTTTATACAGGGTTTTAGCCAAATTTTGGTAATGATGGTGACTATTGAGGAAACCTTGCTCAAAAATCTGTAACTGTGTTTACAATGCTACAAATATTAATGGAGGTAAGGAGAAGTTTTGTGGGTGTACAGGAGCTGGGGGTAGAGGAGGGTGGAAAGGATGAGGTGGAGGGGCCAGGGTTTGGATGAATGTCACTACCAAAAGTAATTTTAGAGAAGAATGGATTGGGATTATTTTGTTTTTATATATAAAGTGTATGAATTCATTCCAAGTTGTGTCAAAGCGAATTGAATGGTTAGAAGTTTTGTATATTAAAAGGTGAATAGGTTGGACTTCAAATAAATTTGAGGAAATATGCATGATGGATGGTTTAGCTTGAGTATAGGCATGGTGGCTGGATGTGTGCATGTGTGTGCGCGCGCATGTGCACTTGTTTGTATGTAGTGCTTCATCGTGCACTGTCTCTTAGTGGTGGTTATAGACACACATTTTTTTTGTAAAATTTTCACTTAACACTTTGCTTGTGGTCCTCAAGAGGTTTCTTTCAGCCCTGCTCTACTGTCAGGTGGAACACCTCTCACCCAGTAGCCACTCCTAAGTGTGACCTCTTTTCGTGATCATATAAATTTATCTATCACTATGGACAGACAGTAGCTCACAGTTTCTCCAGCCAGCTTTGTCAACTTGGCATGCTGAGGCAGTGTAACAACAGCCTAATGTTCACCTACAGCCATCTACTCCCAGTCTACACAAACACAACATGTGAGAGATACAGCTATATTAAGAACCTTGAATCCATGCTCTCTCCCACACCAGTCAGTACATATGACAATAAGCGGTTTGCCAACATGCACACCTTACCTCCCACTCCATCCAAACCCACATCACACATACCTACATATGCAGAGATCCTCACCAGAAACATATCTAAACACCAGAGACCTCCCAAACACAAGCACGCTACACACAATACTTCCTCAGCAGAACATATTGCATGTAATAGCTCATGCACCAATGTCTCACCAGTCAAACCCTTAAGGCAAGACACAAAGTCAAGCAATATTAGTCCCAGGTGATTCCATCGTGAGACACATTGATGTCCCTCTCACCAGGCTGGATAAGGAAAAGGTCACAGTCAGGTGTTTATCAGGTGCCAGGACACTCCATATCACACATGCACTCAAGTCTCTCAACAACAGGTACTGTTATGACTCCTCCCTAGTCCATATTGGTGTGAACAACTTGAGATGTACCTCTCTGGACCATATGAAGACAAACATGACTGTGCTCTTGGACTGTGTCTCAGGCAGGTGTGTCCCTAGCCTTAAGCAGCATTTTACCCTCACCTAGGATGATGCCTCAATACAAACAGAAAATGACTGGCTTCAATAATTGGCTTAGCTCCTGGTGTCATTCTAAGAGGATCCACTATCTGTCAGCCTGGGATGACATGATCAACAGACCTCGATACGTTGCCAGAGATTGTCTTCATCTATCACCCCTGTGATTTTGGCTACTGGCTAAGGCTCTTGCCACCCCATAGTGCCTTTTTTAGGCAGTGTCTCAAGGACAAAATTCCCAATATAAAAACTCCATCTAAAAACAACCTCAACGTTATGCTGCTAAATGCTAGGAGTCTCAATATGGAATTGCACTCACTGGAAGCTGTCCTCACCTTGGAAGATGCTGACATTTGTGCAGTCACAGAGACCTGGTTTAAGGCTGTAGAGAGCACCCCAGCCATACCAGATTTCACCTCCTCCTACATGTTCAGACCACAAACTGAAGGTGTGAAAACTAAAGGAGGCAGTGTAGCAATATTCATTAAAGATAAATACACCTCCAGATTGGTGAAACAGTATGATTGCCAGGAGGCACTTCAGGTGCAATTAACTGTTGGTAGGACACCTATTCAAATCATTGCCAGATGCAGGACCCCCTCCATGAATCAGGACACCTACTCTGCCTATTTGGATCTACTTGCGTCTATCAAGATACATCCAAACACCATGGTTTGGGTGACTTTAACTACCCATCTATTGACTGGGTAAATTACTCATGCTCAAACTCACTTGCCCAAAGGTTTCTTGACTTTATTAACTCCAGTGCCTTGGACCAGCTGGTTGACACCCCCACAAGGGGGGGCCCAACATCCTGGATCTGGTGCTTACTAATATGGGGGACCACCGTAGCACCTCCACCGTGAGGTTCTGCCTGGTGAAATCTGACCATAAATCAGTCTCATTTGAAATAATTATCACACCTCACCCCCCCCCCCCCAGCAACAACTAAACTAAAAAACTTATTTAAAACAGGTTAGAACTTCTTATGGGATTGTATAAATAGCTTCACTGCACCTCCTTCCTCAGATGGAACTGGCAACTATGCCATGCTCCACACCAATGCTTTATACAAACACCTGTATAACTGCATTGTCTTGGCCGTACCTGGTAGGACCAAAACGAGCTCATCAAAGAAGTGCAAACCTGCCTGGTGGACAACTGCCATTAACATGCTTTACAATAAGAGGAAGAAATTGCTGTCTAAGAGTAAGAGGAAGTGACGCTCCTAAACTGGATGCACTCCCTCCTCAGCTTAAAAAAGCAAATAAGACTTCTTGTGAAGTCCTGCAAAACAATTTAGGAGTCCAAATTAGCTTTGTCAACAAGGACACCCACAAGGCATTCTGTAGTTACATGCTTAACCTAAAATGAAAGGCCCAGATTTGTGCCAGAATGGTAGTTAATGATACCACATATACTGAGCCTGTGGACATTGCTAACCTGTTGGGTAACAGGTTCTGTGAAAACGTCACTGCCGTGTCCCTGCCATACTTACCCCATGACATCCCTACCACCTGTCTTCTACTTTGTATCTATATAGGGCAGGTCATAAGTGCCCTCTCTAAGGCCAAATGCACAGCATCTGTAGGACTTGATAACATCACAGGCTGTGTCCTACATGGGCTCCAACATGAATTAGCAACACCATTGGGTACCATCTTCAGTCACAGTTTGAGCACCAGCTTCATACCAGCTGAATGGAAAACAGCCACTGTTATTCCCTTGCACAAAGGTGGTGCTTCCACTGACCCCAGGAACTATAAACCTATTAGCCTGACTAGCCTTATCTGTAAGGCCATGGAGTGAATCATCATGGACCTTATCAACAAAGATATAGGTAATCTCCAAACACTTGACCTTACTTAGTTTGGATTTGTCAAAGGGAGATCATGCCTGTTAAACTTGGTGGACTTCTTTGAGACAGTCACCAAGGCTCTGGACGAAGGGAAATCTGTGCATGCAGCCTGCCTGAACTTGGCCAATGTGTTTGACACCATCACCCACTCAGGCATCATTGACAAACTCACCCATGTAGGTATCAACCCTTATATCATTAGATGGGTCGCTAACTGGCTCACTGATAGAACTCATATAGTCAAAATATCAGAATCCACCTCCAACAGCAGACCTATAACCAGTGATGTTCCACAGGGATCAGTCCTGGGATCTCTACTGTTTGGAATCTATTTCTCAGAAGTACAAGCAAAACCTAAAGGTTTGTGGCTGACCAGGTTTGCTGATGACTACAAAATGGGAGCAGTCATAGAATCCCCAAATTATGTCAACATCCTACAAGAGGGTCCTACACAAACAAATGATTGGTGCCAAAGTCATGGCTTTAAACTCAATGCAAAAATTTATTATCATTCATTTTGGTAAAAGCGATGTTTCTGCTAACTACCACATCAATACCAACACATTAAGTATGCACTCAGGGGTGAGAGACCTGGGCACACAGGTTGACAGCAGCTTTACCTTTGACCACCATGTCTCCACAGTGGTAAGAAGGGCATTCTATATTGCTCATCTCATAAGTAAGGACATTGCCTCCAGAGAAAAAAAATAAGTTTTAACCTCCCTGTACTCTTCCCTCATCAGGCCAGTAATTGTATGCACCTTTCCAAGCACCTGCAGCAAAGAGAGAAACCACAAAGGTTACTCACAAGAAAGTTTCAAGTCTTCAGCATCTGTCATATGTGGATCATGTAAAATCACTGTAATTTTATTCTGTTCCATACAGACTACTCAGAGGTGATCTCTGCATTGCATACAAGGCAATCTCTGACCATTTTTTTTTATTAGAAATGCTGCATATCCGCAAGTCAAATTGTACTTGGGCCACTTGCTGTAAAGACCTTAACTTGATATGTGACATTAATAAAACCTGCTGGAGGGACAGATTTGTCTCCCAGAGGTTACCACACCTTTGTAACAGACTCGCTTCATGTCAAACAGAGCACCTCATTGTCCCTCTTCAAACACAATCTGGATGATTGGATGGGTGACCATAAATTCACCCCATGGGTTCCACCTGTGTTCCTCTTGGACAGGAAAAATAGGTGTTGATCATGGAAATAAGGGTAAGAACTTGGCTAGGCTTGTAAGAGACCCTAGGGCCATTAGCCTAGTAACTTCTTATGTGCATGTATGTGCGCGAGTATAAAGTGACAGAGTAACATGTCAGGCATTAAGGTGACAGAAAATGAATAGCAGAGACCCAGGTAGTCTCAAATGCTGGTTCAAGTGAAGCACTGGATTTCTGTAGGACTACTACTCACATCACCTCAGAAAAATGTGTCCAGGATGCTTACATTTCACGGGTAATAGTAAACTAATATGCATACAACATTGTGGATTTCATATGCGCCTAGCAGTCCTCATTGTAGTTTGAGTAGCCTGACCTCCTACAAGGTATACTGCAAATATGCCTACATTTATGCTGTCATTGTTAGATTTTATATAGGACAGAGATCACATCATGTCAGCTGGACATGGAACAACAGTCCAACACAGTGCAGAGCACATACCTGCAACATACTCAACTTGTTAAACAACTTATGTACACATTAGTATTTTTGTGCAGGGAAAAAGAGAAATCTGGTATGATGCAGTGTTTATAGAAAGGTAAAAAGCCAAACTAATTTGCACAAAAAATGCCGCTCCTAAGATATTTGTAGATAAATAACATGCAAAGGCACCCAGATATGGAACATTACACAATACAAAAAAATAATGCAAAGGGGGACTGTAGAAAAGAGGATTAGGAAGGCATAAATTAAACAAATGGAAATTAAAGTTATGGATTACCTGGATTTAGTATTGAGAATTTAACACAGGAAATGTTGCAACATGATGGAATTATGGGTCCCTAAATTAAGGAACAAGAGGCATCTGATGGTTTGCAGCATGATGATGCTCTGGAACCTTCTATAGGAGAACAGTATTTCCATATCTTGCATTAACATTTTACTTTTTTTTTTGATAGCCAGATTGTATTTAGTTTTTTGTCTCTTCCTTTTGGGAGATGCAAGGCTATTTAGGAAATTTGTATTGAATTATTTTATAGCATCATTTAAGCTTAAGACTTTTAGGATGTTCCAGTAAATAGATGATAGGGTAGCAATGAATATTTTTGGATTAAACTTGGACAGGTTCTGTGTTGTCTTAAAAACATGCTATTTAACTGGATAAGTGAGATGTCTTTTTGTATAATTTGGGAGATGGTCACTGAGAGAGTCTGACATTGTACTTGTGGTGGTGAATTTGCTAGGGTATGATACTAGGATCCAGTCTAATAAGGAATTTTATGTCTTGTTATAATGTGTGGGGCTATTAATTAGTTGTGTGAAACCATACAAGTTCATACTAGATGTAGGGGAGTTGGAGGTTATGTCCAACCAATTGATATTGGCATCAGCTAGTAGCATATTTTCTTGTAGAATTGTTAGGGATATCCATTGTAGGATATCTTCCAGTGTAGCTGTATAGTCACCAGAAGGAATATAAAGGACAGTAATGCATATTTGTTTATTTTCAGGAAAGTAATAAGCTTTGCTGAAATGAATTTTGGTATGGGTGTGTTGCAGGGGGGGAAATATGGTAGTTGAGAAATATTAAAGCAATATTACCATCTTTCCTGATGGTTGTGATAGGTTGTGCTAGAATTAGGGTGAATGACTTCTCCTATGAGAATTTTATTATATTGGGGTAGTCTTGATTATTGTTTTGGAGAGAATTTTCCACTTGATTTTATTTTGATTGGAGTTGAAATGGAGTTAATCACTCTATATTTTAGTTAATGGTGAGAGGCATCATTAAATAGGCTTGGTTCAATGTGTGGAAACTTTAGGGAGGAAGTATGGATAGGTGATAGCAGTTGGAGAGGTGTTGAAAGCTATTATTGAGTCATGGAGTATGAGAGATGGCTCAGTAGCAGGAGAATAGAGGATAAGCTGAGGAGTAGCATGATTATGCAAAGGGATCTGTATTTATAGATGGCAGATAGTGGGGAATTAGGAAGCATGAAGCTGCAGGGCTGTATGATATTTAGTGGTGGTAGAGTCTGAAAGTTAATAGAAAGTAGGTAGGAAGGAAGTATTTTCTATGAAGGAAGGGAGGTTGTTATGATATCTTTTATGTATCTGAAAAGTAAGAATTAGAGGGTGTTAGTTTGAGGATGTGGTTAAGACAGGAACTAGTGTGGGTTTCTTTGGGGAAACAAAGTTAAAATGTTGAATAATAGGTGGTGTGGAAAGGTCTGAGTATGAATGGATATAGTGCAAAGCAGTATGGGAGTGAGTGATACACTCATGGCATAGGGTTTGTATACTGAAACGCATGATAATGTGGCAAGACTTTTGCATTGGGGATTGTGCAACACTGTAATACAGAAGTAGCTGAAAAGTATTGGAAACATGAATCACAAAGCATTATAGAGAATGATGAAGTTTATATCACATAGGATCACCCATTACCAACACTTCAAAAAATAGATATAGTAGTCCATGAAAAAAAGACAAAAGTAGCATTTATCATCTAATCTAATGATTATAGTGTCTAAGATATGGAGAGAGACCCAAAGTAATAAAATACCAGGATATGCAGGCAAAAATGAGAGCAATGTGGAAGAAAAATACCCAGGCAGTTTCAATAGTTGTTGAAGCAACAGGTCTAATAAAAAATAATTTGCAGTCATATTTACATATGATAAAAAAATACATGTAACTGCATATGAATTGCAGGAGGAGTCTGTTCTGGGCACATTGAGAATGTTGTAAAGTGCACTTCTGGCTAACATCAAATACTGCAACAATACTAATTTCATAAAGTTTAATCATAACCTGACTTGGGAATGGGGTCCATTCCCATCCTATTTTTAGAAACAAAAAAAAACTTGGAGAAATTAAACCAAAGAAAAACAAAAGGTTGTAGACAAAACAGTCGTATTCATTTGTAATAATATTGATAAACTGCAATTTTATATTCCAGTGGTAGGTCTATACACAAATGATGTAATACTTAGAAATGTTGTGGAACTTCTCATTTACAACCCTTTAACATTGTGTTTCCACATAGGTTCATAGGTGTGTACTAGGCTAATGGCCCTGGAGCCTTTACAAGTCTAGCCCCATAGAAGGTTTGGGAGGGTAGCCTAATGGTTAAGGTGTTTGCCTCACAAACACAAGTTGCAGGGTTTGAGTCTCACAAGAGATAATTGGCTAGGCTTAAAATGGCTTGCAAGGGCAGTTAGCTTAGTACAAACCTATGAAAGTGATCTGGCTTCGTGCCAACCAACTTTAGCTCCCAATGCCTCTATCAAGTAGAGCCACTGGAGTGATCCTGGGGTGAACTTTCTATTTCCCATCCACTCATCAAGATCTCTCTTGAAGAGGACCAGTGAGGTGCTCTGCTTGACTTGTATAGGAAGTCTATTCCAGAGCATGGGCAGCCTCTGGGTTATGAACCTGTCTCTCCAGCATGTTCTTTTGATTGTGGTAATGAAGTTGAGGTCTCTGGAGTGTGTGGTGTGGAGGGATTGAGATTTCTTTAGATGTAGCATTTATAACAGAGCTGGGTCAGACATGGCTTTGCAAGTCAAGCAGAGATCGCCTCTTAGTAGATGATATGAGACAGAGAATAGCTGGAGTTTTTTTAGTCTATCCATGTATGGCATGTGCTTAAGGCCTAGGATCCTCTTCAAGAGGTACTTTTGTGGCCTTTCCAGCTGTTGCATGTGTCTAGTGAGGTGCATGTCAAATGGGGAATTATATTCTATGATTGGCTTAATGAGGGAAGAGTAGAGAGAGATGATGACCTCTCTTTTTTTCTGGATGCAAAACCCTTGGTAATGAGATGTGCCACATAGAAAGGCTTTCTGACCACAGTGGCAATGTGGTGGTCGAAGGAGAGGTTGCTGTCAACCTGTGTCCCCAGATCTCTTATAACGCCTTCAGTGGGTTCCCATCAATGTGGTAATTAGTGGGAACTGAGTTTTTCCCAAAGGGGATAACGCATTTTGTGGCATTAAGCTTCAGGCCATGGTTTTGATACCAGTCATTGGTCTCAGTGAGGCCTTTCTGTAGGATGTCTACATCACTTGGGGAGTTGATAATGGCTCCCAGCTTGCACTGTCTGTGAACTTGGTCAGCCAGAGTACCTCTGTGTTGGCCTGGACTTCTGAGAAGTAGATGCCAAACGGGAGAGGACCCAGGACTGATCCCTGTGGGACTCCACTAGTGACTGGTCAGCAGTCTGACTTGGAGTCCGCTGCTTTCACATTGTGGGTTCTGTCTGTGAGCCAATTTGCAACCCACCTAGTGATATAGGGGTTGATGCCTAGTTTGGTGAATTTATCAATAATTCATGAGTAGGGAATAGTATCAAAGGCATTGGCGAGATCAAGGTAGGCTGTATGAACTGCTTTGCCCTCATCCACAGCTCTGGTGACTGACTCAGAGGTCAACCAGGTTGAGCAGGGCATGATCTACCTTTCACAAAACCAAACTGAGTGGGATCCAGAGTTTGGAGATTCCCTATAGCCTTGTAAATTAGGTCCATGATGATGCACTCCATAGCCTTACATATCAGACTCATCAGGCTAATGGAGCGATAATTCCCAGGGTCTGTAGTCACTCCCCCTTTATGGAGAGGGATGACTGTAGCAGTGTGCCATTCGGTAGGGACAAAGCCTGAGGTGAGGTTGTGACTGAACAGGGCACACAGATGTGGTGTCAGTACACTTAGTAGTTCATGTAGAACACATCCAGGGATATTGTTGAGTCCCATGGAAGCTGTATTCTTGACTTTGGATAATGCAGCCTTAACCTGTGCTGCAGTAATGCTGGGTGCCTGGCATTCCTCCAGTATTGTGATTGGTCCTTTAGGGGGAGAGAGGGGAGTAAAGTTGGTAGTGAAGCTGTCAGCCACTTTGTTGGCAATATCTGTTGGCTCAGTGTAGGAGGTACCATTGTGCATTTACTCAGAGCAAACCTGGGTATTGCCATGGAGATTCTAGATATAACTATAGAAGGTCTTGTGGTCGTTTAGTGTCTGCTGCAATTCTGCCTTCATAGCTGGCTTTAGAGGTTTTGATGAGGGATCTCAACTTTTTGTTGAGGCTAATAAGGAAGTTTTTCCAGTTTTGGGATTTCCCCTTTTTCTGCAACAGTTTCTTCCTTCTATTGTAGAGTTTATTAATGGCAGGGGACCACCAGATTGTCTTATTTTTTTGGAGCAGAGCATTTTGGTTCTGTTGAGTATGGCTAGCTCCATGCATTTATGTATGAGTTTGTACAGTGCATTGGTATATGATTCAGCAGTCATGCATCTATTTTCCATTGACATGGGTGCCATGAAGTTTGCCACCTCTGTTTTTAAGAGCCCAAAGTCAGCTTTGGAGAAGTTTTTCATGGTGGTTACCTTTGCTGGGGGTATGGGTCAGATGTGGATTTCCATGGTGATTAGTTTGTGATCGGATCTAACCAGGGAGGAATTGACTATTGGTGTAGAGCAACGGTTGCCCATGTTAGTAATAACCAGGTCAGGGATGTTGCTTCCTCTAGTGGTGGTAAGAATGAGCTGATTTAAGGCATTGGAAATGATGAATTCCAGGTAGCACTGGCTCAGTGTATTGGTGCATGAGTAGTTTTCCCAGCTGATGGAGGGGTAGTTGAAGTCACCTAGTATGAGAGTGTTAGGTTGGACCCTAATAGTTTCCAGAGTGCTTAGGAATGTGGAGCAATAGTCTTGGGACATGGTTGGGGACCTACAGCAGGCTATAACCTGAATCACTGTCTTACCCAATGTTAGTTGTACATGAAGTTTCTCAGATGCATTATGCCGGGCTACTAGTCTGGAGGTGTGCTTATCCTTTATGAATATGGAGAAACCACCGCCTTTGGAGCTTCGGTCCATGTTCGGGGACCAAAAGGTGTGGAATGAGTTATAGCCTGGTAGTGCAGGGGTGCTTTCTGCTGCTTTAAACTAGGTTTCCGTTACAGCACAAATGTCGATGTTCTCCATTTTGAGGAGTGCTTTGAGCAAGTGCATCTTGAGATTTAGATTTCTAGCACTGAGCAGCATGACCCTCAGATTGCATTTATTTATAGCTGTTATGGTGGTAATTTGGTCTTTGGAACATTGCTTAAAAAAGGCACTATAGGGGTGGCAAGAGCCTTAGCCAGTAAACTGAAACCCAGGGGTGACAGATGCAGGACATCTCTGGTAAAGCGTCAAGGTCTGTCAGTCATGTCATCCCAAGCAGATAGATACTGGATCCCCTTAGAGTGACACCAGAAACTTAGCCAATTGTTAGTCAATCATTTTCTGCTTGCATTGAGGTATCATTCTGGGTGACGGTAGGATGCCGATCAGGGCTAGGGTCATACCTGCCTGGGCCACATAATCTGAGCGCTCCTCCATGTATCTTTTTATGTAGTCCAGGGAGGTGCATCTCAGGTCATTCACACCCACATGGACAGTGAGAGAGTCATACTTGTACTTGTTGTGGAGTGACCTGAGAGTGTGTGTTGTGTCAGATTCTGGCACCTGATAGATGGCTGACTGTTACCTTCTCCTTATTCAACCTAGTGAGTGGGACATCAGTGTGCCTCACTATCGAGTCACCTATGATGAGTGGATTGGGCAAGCTGTTTTGCCTTAGGGGCTTAGGTTGAGGGGCACACTGTGTAGGTGAGCTATGTGTCTTGTGGTGTGTGCTGTGTTGTGGTGGTTGATTGTGTTTCTGCCTTGGAGGTCTCTGCTGTTTGGGTAGATTTCTGTTGAGAACCTCCTTTAAGGTGAGTGTGTGGTCTGTGTTTTTATGTGAGAGCTGTGATGGTGGGTGTTTTGGAGGGCTGTATGTTGCATGTGGTGTGGTGCAGGTGCTCTTCTCCTCTTGACCAGCTATTCCAGTCATGGCTTGAGAGTGCATGGCTTCCAATTTGGATATATAAGTGCATCTCTCACAACTCTGAGTGTTGAGAGGTAAAAGGAGAGGGTTGTCTGTGTACATAAGGCAGTTGCTACACTGCCTCAGAATGCCAAGTTCACCAGGTTAATAGGAGAAAGCACAGGGAACTGACCTTTAGACATGACAGAAAGGGATGGTCATTATTACCAAGTACTGGAGCTATTTCCTTATATAGTCCTTTTGCAGGGAAAAATGTCACTCAAGGTGTCTGTCTGTACAGAACACTACCAAGGACTTGAGGGGAAACTAATACGTAGACCCTGAAAATTTAAGAATGAAGTATTTAGGCAGATATTCTGAAGTTAGAAAGAAATCAAGCAGTACTTACTGAAAAATAAAGAATTAGCTTGTCAAGAATGATGAAAAGAGGGGAGTCACATGAATGGCTACTGCCTGGCTACTACTAATGCTGGTTTCACCACAGCTTCACTCTGTTGGGATACAATACTCCTTTGCTTCTTCTCTCACCAGAAGGAAAATGTTAGCACCAATCCCAAGAAGAGAAGCAGGCCGCAGCCTGTTTGGTGATCCACAGTCTTGTGCCAGATGATGCAAGGGACTGCAACTGTTGGACAAAGAGCACATTACTTACCATTTGTAAGCGCTGCAGCACAAAAAGCTTACCATAGTAGTGTTTTTCTATAGTAATGCATTCACAGATTCACAGAGGATGACACTTCACTTAATATACCCAATGGGTGACTTATGTGTGCATACTTGTTAAAATTAAACAATAATAATTCATTAAATAACATGTACTGAATAACACCCATCAGTACAGTATTACTGTAAATTGCTAAACCTGTTCAGTTCCAATTTAAAATATTAGTATACATACAGTATTTTAAGTCATCCAAGTGCAAAATGGTACTGAACAAGAAAGCATCTAGGCGGAACTTATTCAGCGATAGTATTTGGTCCTATGCTTATTAAAATTTCAGGAAAATAGTACATGTATATCATTTTTAATGTGAGTACATCCTTGGAGGAATACACATAAGATGGGATCAATGTTTATACTGGGGCACACACTGGTGGATTCAACATAGTACCCAGTGTACCAAATGGCACTTCTGGTCATAACTCATGATATTCCTTTTGCAGCCATGTGGGCATAAAATGTAATAAAAGATGCCTTATGCAGAATTTGTATTGGCCTGGGATTGCCAAAAATGTAAAAGGGTAGGGAAAGACCTGTGAGGAGCTCCAGAAGGTTGGAAACTCTGGAGAGAAAGCTAAGGATGCTATGATGCCTTTGTGTCTCATTGAGGAACTGTTTCAGACGGTAGCTGTGGATATTGTGGAACCTCTGAGTACCCCAAGTGCAATGGATAAGAAATGCATCCTGGTAATGGTGATTAGCTATTAGGTACACAAAGCAATGGCTCTGTCTTCCATTAGAGAAGAGATGATAGTAAATGCTCTGCTAGACATGTTCAACATGGCATATTGACGGATAGACATGCCAATTTTATGTCAGACTTGCTGGTATTTTTGTGGAAGCAATATGGGGTAAAGCCTCTGTAGACTTCTTCCACCAAACAAAGACAAATGGCCTGGTGGAGAGGTTTGAACTCTACACTTAAGATCTTGTTGAGGGCATTTGCAGATCTGTTCAAGAGGAAGTGGGACAAATATGTGCCCCATCTTCTCTCTGCGTAAAGGAAAGTGCCCCAGGAGTTCACAGGTTTTTCACTACAATATCAAACTACTTTATGGTCACAGAGTAAGGGAGCCTGCAGATGTAATCTATGATGAGTGAGAGGGTGAGTGTGATTCCCAGAAAGGCAGTTTAAAGGAGCCCCCAGATGTAATTTGTGATGAGTGGGAGGGTGGGTGTGATTCCCAGAAAGACAGTGTAAGGGAGCCCCCAGATGTAATCTGTGATAAGTGAGAGTGTGTTCTGTTTCCAGAGTATGTTGTGCAGTATGTCTTAAACCTCAGAACTGGATTTAGAGTGCTCATGGCTATGACCTAGGGATACCTTGCTCAAGTATAGCAGCAGCAAAAGGCCTGGTATGAGAGGACGGTTGAAAGTACAGAGAACATAGTAGGGCAACGTGATGATTATTCTGAAATGCAGCAAGCTGTGCAGGCAGCATGGGAGGGCCCTTTCACCATTGTGAAAAAGGTAAGTGATGCTCTCTACATGACAGAATTGTCAGGCAGGAGGCAGAAGCACAGACTCTATCATGTTAAAGACCTATCATGATTAGAGTCCCTAGATCTTAGTACCTGCAGTGAGTTCCAGGAGGAGCCGCAGGGGGGCATCTGGAGGTAGTGATGCTCAGTCTAACACACCTAGATGGATGAGGTGGCCCTCTCCCCACAACTAACCAATAGCCAGTTCAGGAAATCTGAGGAGTAATGCAATAATTTTGGGATATCTTTACTAGTAGGCCAGAGTGTAGCACCGCATAGATGCACGTTCCCAGTAACCCACCAAACAGGCTCCTAACAGAGTATCTAAAATAAGTGGACAAATTCTGAAAGAGGAACTGAAGAACATGCTGGAACTGAGAGTAATTTATCTTGTCTGTTTACTGGGCAAATGAACTGGTCATATGACCCTTTTTAGCTCTGACAAAATACATCATCAAGAGGCATAGAAGAAAATAAACGAGTAGCAAAAATAGGAGTAAGTGCACATAGTACAGGCATAGCCAGAGTATGTACAATGTAAGAGAACCGTATACAGTTACTGATACATTGTATTGCTAACTAAGAACAGTCAGCAAGAGTTGGCATACATTGTATTCCAGGATGGATAAGGCATAATGGTTAAGTTTCTTTACTGCACAGGCAGAAGGTACAGGGTTTGATTCTGACCTAAGGTTATTGCCTAGGCTTAAAATGGCTCTTCAGGGCAGTTTGCCTGGTATTCACTTATGAACTAGTATGTACAGTAATCCAGGAGTCCAACAGTTTCTGGATCAGTGGTAATGGTGCCAAAGAAGGATACCAGCACCAGATCCTATGTGGACAGTGGATGGGAAATCAGAAATTCACCCTGGATCTGGCCTCCATGTGTCTGACAGAGGCAGACAACAATGCTGAAACTAACATATCCCCCTACACACACACACACACACACACACACACACACACACACACACACTTCAGTACCCTTTCTTGACAGGGGACTGGGAACTAACTGTGGGCAGCATGATGCCAGGGAATTTTCTTAGGCTAGGCTTATATAGGCTCCAGGGTCATTAGCCTAGTACACACAAACATACACACACACCTTCCTATCATAACCCTTGCTAATAAACACCTATGATACATAGGGAAGTTGGGTGGAACTGCATGGCTAGGCTTATAAAGGCCCTGGTGGTCATTAGCCTAGTATATATCAATGATCCTATAAACCTATAGGAAACTGAACAGTCACATGGAGTCAGATGCTTAGCACATGCCCAGGACAGATGCAGCCTTACAAGACCCATAAGGTGGAGATAAGTATCTAACGACTACTGATCTCACTTGAGGGTTATGGTCTGGTACCCTTTACACCTGAAGCAGGGAGATGTCAGCATTTTTTACTCCATTTGGGTTGTATAAGTTTATAAGGATACCCTTTTGTATGAAGAATGTCCCGACAACTTTCTAGAGTATGAAAGATCTCATCATAGCTGAAGCAAGAGATTATTTATTTTATTCATTTAACATTTGTTGACTGGGAAAGTCTGACTAGGACAGAGCCTATTTTCAGTGGAGGACCTGAAAGAAATGCTCCAGATGCATGTCTTTGGAATGTATGAGGAAACTGGAGCACCCGGGGGAAACCCACATGAATGCAGGGAAGACATGCAGACTCCACACAGAAGGCACCCCAGCTGAGAATTGAATGGGAGAGCCTCTTGCTGTGAGGTGACAGTGTTAACTGCTACACCATTGTGCTGCAAAGGCTTTTCTATAAGAACATTTGCAAAATATCAGGGTTGTTTTGGATAGACTGCAAAGGCACAGGGCTTGACTATCAAGGCTAACAAGTATCAGGCTGGTATCTTTTCTTGGTAACAGAGTGGATGGTAGAAAGATTAGGCTAAAACCTACCAATGTTGAAGCTATTTGGGTATGACCTATTACTATTACCAAAAAAGAGGTATAGGCATTCCAAGGTACTACAGGAAAAATTTCCCTAGTATAGTACAACAGCTACTCTCTTTATAGACCTTACCAGTAAAAATAGAAAATATAAGGTTGTCTGAACACCAGTGTGTTTATAGGTTCATAGCTGTTTACTAGGCTAACAACCACAAGGGGCTTTTGAAGCCTAGCCATGCATCCCAAATCTCTGACAAGTTTTAATACCCGTGATAAGTGTAAGCATGGGCCTGGGAGATGAACCATTTACAGGTTATCTGTGTCCATTATAGACATAGGTGCCACACCAGGGATGAATTTCCAGTTTCCCCATCCAATTGGGTTAGGGAAGAACTCTGCTTCACATGGATGGTGAACCTGTTCCATAGACAGGGTAGTGTCTGGGATACATAACTCTCTCTTCAGCAAGTCCTATTTATACCACAGGCAAGTTTAAGTCTTTAAAACAGGTAATTCTGTTTGTTTTGTGAATATGCAGGAGGACCATCAGAGTGGGGGTTTGGCAATGCTCTGTATGCCAGGCATAGATCTCCCCTCAAAAGCCTGTAGGAGACAGAATACAGGGATAGGGCCTTGTGGCAGTCTGCATAATACATTTGTATTCTTTCAGTGAGGAACCTCTGTGCGAGCAGGCAATTCAAAAGCTCAAGGAAACTCTTAACATATTCCCCTGATTATAGTCCAGATTTAATTGTACAGGTAGATGCTTCTATGTTATGGTGGTGGGGTGCTGCACTTAGCAAGGTTTCCTCCGAGAGAGGAAGAACACCCTATTTTTTATGCTTGAGCCACAGACTTCAACCCAGGGAGGTGTCTTATGCAGCCATAGAGGAGTGTTTGAGGATAGTCTGGTCTTTCCATAATGAATAACCCTGCTCATATGGAAGAAGATTCACTGTAATTACAGAACATAACCTTTGCAATGGACAGAATGATAAGCTTCTTAGAGTTTAAGTCCTGCAGTCCTCTATAGCTTGACTATCCAACATTAAAGTCATAGAGCTAGTAATATAGATGGTTTATCTAGGAAAGGTATGGTGTAATGCAACAAAATACCACACCTTTGTCTCATGCTTTGTTTCCTAGGGGATGCATCGCAAAACTGTTGTTGAGGTTGTGAAGATATGTAAAGGCTGCCAGCCTAGCTAGATAGAATTTTGTAGATAATTCTATGTCATTGTAAATATAAATATAATCCACAGGCTTGTCCTCTTAAAATGAAAAGAAAACTGTGTTAAATGCTGAACTTCAAAAATGTAACCACAGTGCACTCTGCAGGAAGAAAGCTGATAAGTCAAGCATTGTATGACTGTTTGATCTCAAGGCTCGAAGACATAATGTCTGGAATGAGGAATTCCTTCTATTGTTTTGAGACCAGAGTTAATTGCTAGATTTTACATATAGGTTCATAGGTGTGTACTAGGCTAATGGCCCTGGGGGCCTTTATAAGCCTAGCCATAGAATTCGCCTGGCATCATGCCACCCAACCTTAGTTCCCAGTACCTCTGTCTTGTAGATCCACTGGCGTTAACCCCAGGGTGAATTTTCTATTTCCCATCCACTCATCGAGATTTCTCTTGAAGAGGGTCAGCAAGGTGCTCTGTTTGACATGTATGGGAAATCTATTCCATAGCATGGGCAGTCTCTAGGTTATGAATTTGTCCCTCCAGGATGTTCTGTTGATTGTGGTAATGAGGTTGAGGTCTCTGGAGCATGTGGTGTGAAGGTATTGGGAATTCTTTAGATGTAGCATTTCTAACAGAGCTGGGTCAGACATGCCTTTGTAAGTCAAGCAGAGATTGCCTCTACGTAGGTGATATGAGACAAAGAATAGTTGTAGTTTTTTGTCTGTCCATATAGGACAAGTGCTTAAAGTCTAGGATCCACTTTGTGAGGTACTTTTGTGGCCTTTCCAGTTGTTGCAGGTGTCTAGTGAAGTACATGCCAAATGGGGCATTGTACTCAGTGACTGGCCTAATGAGGGAAGAGTAAAGGGAGACAATGACCCTTAGTAATGAAATGTGCCATACAGAAGGACTTTCTGACTACAGTGGCAATGTGGTGATCAAAACAGAGGTTGCTGTCAACCTGTGTTGGGAGTCATTATTAACCCCCCAAGTGATGCTGACATCCTACAGAAAGGCCTCACTGAGAACAACGACTGGTGTCAGAACCATGGCATTAAGCTCAATGCCAAACAATGTGTTGTCATCCCCCTTTGGGATAAAAAACAGTTCCCATGAACTACCACATTGATGGTAGTCCACTGAACACACAAGGTATTATAAGAGCTCTGGGAACACAGGATGACAGCAACCTCTCTTTTGACCACCACACTGCCACTGTGGTCAGAAAGTCCTATGTGGCATATCTCATTACTAAGGGTTTTGCATCCAGGAAGAAAGAGGTCCTTGTCTCCCTCTACTCTTCCCTCATTGAGTACAATGCCCCATTTGGCATGTACCTCACTAGACACCTGCAACAACTGGAGACACCACAAAAGTACCTCACAAAGAGGATCCTAGGCCTTAAACACTTGTCCTATATGGACAGACTAAAAAAACAACTATTCTCTGTTTCATATCACTTACTTAGAGATGATCTCTGCTTGACTTATAAAGCCAAGTCTGACTCAGCTCTGTTAGAAATGCTACATCTAAAGAAATCCCAATCCCTCCACACCACACGCTCCAGAAACCTAACCTCATTACCAAAATCAACAGAACATGTTGGGGGGACAGGTTCATAACCCAGAGACTGCCCATGCTATGGAATAGACTTCCCATACATGTCAAACAGAGCACCTCAATGTGGCCCTCTTCAAGAGAAATCTTGATGAGTGGATGGGAAATAAAAAATTCAGCCTGGGGATCACTCCAGTGACTCTGCTCGACAGAGGCACTGGAAACTAAGGTCGGGTGGCAGGTTGCCAGGGTAATCCTATGAGCTGGGCTTGTAAAGGCCCCAGGGCCATTAGCGTAGTACACGCCTATTAACCAGTGTGTTCCCAGATCTCTTATAATGCCTTCAGTGTTCAATGGACTACCATCGATGTGGTAATTCATGGGAACCAGGTTTTTTCCCAAAGGGGACGATGACACATTTTTTTGGCATTGAGCTTAAGGCCATGGTTCTAACACCTGTTGTTGGTCTCAGTGAGGGCATTCTGTGGGATGTCAACATCACTTGGGGAGTTAATAATGGCTCCCAACTTGCAATTGTCTGTGAACTTTGTCAGCCAGAGTCCCTTCGTTTTGGCCTGGACTTCAGAGAAGTAGATAAAAACAGGAGACGACCCAGGACTGAACCCTGTGGGACTCCACTTGTGACTAGTAAGCAGTCTGACTTGGAGTCAACTACTTTCACACTGTGGGTTTTCTTTGTGAGCCAGTTTGCAACCCACCTAGTCATTTAGGGGTTGATGCCTATCTTAGTGAGTTTTTCTATGATTCCTGAGTGGAGAATGGTATCAAAGGCCTTGGCCAGATCAAGGTAGGCTGTATGAACCACCTTGTCTTCATCCACAGCTCTAGTGACTGACTGAAAGTCGTCGACTAAGTTGAGCAGGCATGATCTACCTTTCACAAACCAAGCTGTGTGGGATCTAGATCTTTGACTCAGACGTCGACTAAGTTGAGCAGGCATGATCTACCTTTCACAAAACCAAACTGTGTGGGATCCAGATGGTGGAGATTCCCTATATCCTTGTTTTATTAGGTCCATGATGATGCATTCCATAGCTTTGCATATCAGATTCATCAGACTAATGGGGTGATAGTTCCCATAGTCTGTAGTCATTCCTCCTTTGTGGAGAGGGATGACTGTAGCAGTGCGCCATTTGGTAGGGACAAAGCCGGAGGTGAGGCTGATTGAACAGGCACACAGGTGAGGTGACAGTTCACTCTGTAGTTCATGTAGAACACAGCCAGGGATATTGTCGGGTCCCATAAAAGCTGTATTCTTGGCCTTGGACAGTGCTGTTTTAACCTGTGCAGCAGTAATACTGGTTGCCTGGCAATCTACTGGTATTGTGATTGGTCATTTTGGGGGGTGAGAGGTGTAAAGCTGGCACTGAATCTGTCAGCCAGTATATTGTCAATATCTGTTGGCTTTGTATAGGAGGTACCATTATGCAGTAGCTCAGAGAAAATCTGGGTATTGCCGTGGAGATTCTTTACATAAGTATAGAAGGCCTTGTGGTTGTCTTTACTGTCTGCTGCTATTCTGTTTTCATAGCTAGCTTTAGAGGATTTGATGAGGGAGCTCAACTTTTTGTTGAGGCTGATAAGGGAATTTTTCCAGTCTTGGGACTTCACCTTATTCCACATCAGATTCCTCCTTCTGTTGTAGAGTTTGTTTATGGTAGGGGACCACCAGATTGACTTCCTTTTTTTGGAGGAGAGCATTTTGGTTCTATTGGGTATGGCGAGATCCATGTATTTTGTATGTGTTCATACAGTGCATTGGTGTATGATTCGGCAGTCATGCAACTATTCCCCATTTGCATGGGTGCCATGAAGTTAGCCACCTCTGTTTTTAGGACTCCAAAGTTAGCTTTGGAGAAGTTTTTCATGGTGGTTACCTTTGCAGGGGGCAGTGGAAGGGATGTGGATTTCCAAGGTGATTAGTTTGTGGTCAGATCTAACCAAGGAGGAGTTCAGTATTGGTGTAGAGCAATGGTTGCCCATGTTAGTAATGACCAGGTCAAGGATGTTGCTACCTCTAGTGGGGGTAAGAATGAGCTGGTCCAGAGCACTGGAATTAATGAATTCCAGGAAACGTTGGGCAAGTGTATTGGTACGCAAGTAGTTTTCCCAGTTAATGGAGGGGTAGTTGAATTTGCCCAGTATGAGAGTGTTAGGTTGGACCCTAATATTCTCCAGGGTGCTTCGAAGCATGGAGTGTGAGTTTTGGGACATGGTTGGGGACCTATAGAAAGCTACAACCTGAATCACTTTCTTACCCAATGTTAGCTGCACCTGAAGTATCTCTGATGCGTTATGTTGGGCTCCCAGTCTGGAGGTGTGCGCATCCTTTATGAATATGGAAAGACCACCACCTTTGGAGCTTCGGTCCAAGTTCTGGGGCCAAAAGGTGTGCAATGAGTTATAGCCTGGTAGTGCAGGGATGCTTTCTGTTGCATTGAACCAGGTCTCTATTACAGCACAAATGTCAATGTTCTCCATTTTAAGGAGTGCTTCGAGCAAGTGCATTTTGAGATTTAGACTTCTATTCTTTAAATCCCTGCCCTAGTCCCACTGAGAAGGTCCTGCTGTAAGGCTGCTCGTGTCGCTAAGTGCCTGCTGCTTGCCATCGGGTTCTCCCCAACCAAAAGCTTCAAAACAAGGGAATCCCTCCTCTAAAAGACATCCTCCACCCCAGACATCTGCAACACAGCTCTCTGAGGGTTGTTGTGCTCCCAGACCTAAAACTAAGCAAGGAACAAACTGCAGCGTGTATGTTGATATTTATATCCCTATCTCTGCCAAAGCATTCTAAGTCTGTTCTTAACCGTAGTGTGCAGGGTAGCAGCCTACAACAGCCTGCACTCTCCCCCTGCCCCCCCTTGCCTCTCAGCATTTACTCTTAACTTCTCCGTAACTACATTACTGTTCCACTTTTCGCCACTTGGTGGCAGCATTACTCCCTACTGTTGATACATTTTGTATTTAATTTATAAAGCCTACTATAGCCTCTTGTATAGTAAGGCTGTAACTTCTTCTCTAAACCTATATTCCCCCTGCCTACTTCCCCTGTTTGTCTCAGGATCTCTCACTCACCTTACTGTCCAACTGCACCTTCCCACCTCCAAGACCCATCTTCACTGGTTATCTTCTTTATTGGAATTTTCCACTCCTGCCCAACTCTAACCCACTCCGTTCACCCTACAGGCTCACTCCACTCCCCTACCCTGTCCCCATTTTCTCACCCGCCCCCAGTACCTTCTACATTTATACTTACCCATACCACACCCCACACACACACACACACACACACACACACACACACACAAGCCAATCACATTACAACCTCTATCAAACCCCTCCCACTTCCATACACACACCAATTCTCCCACATGCAGATAACAGTGCCTACCTTCCCCCCACAAACTATACTACTAGCTATCCTGCTATTATCTCTTGCCTATATTACCCAACTTAACCTCCCCCACCACCACGCACCTACCTCATAACCCACACATCACTACCTCAGACCTCCCAAATAAATCCCACACATATTCAGAAATCTCCCCTGAACTCTATTCCTCCAGCCCGTCCTATCTGTTCAAACACACTGTACTCCCCACCTCACCCTCCCCACACCCAATTCTAAGTAGTACCTCAAAAAAACCCTCCTCTAGCACAACCATATTTCACTATCCCCACTACACCTCCTCAGGCAGCTCCTCCCCCATATCTCGCTCTCAGGCGACATCCACCGTAACCCAGGTCCAAACCCCAGCATTACGCACCTAAACCAAACAACCATACCCCACAAACCCAAGTCTATTCGCCTCACCACCCTTAATGCACAAAGCCTCCAAAATAAAGTTCCCAACCTTCACGCTTGGCTCTTTCATAACCAACCTGACATAACCACAATCTCTGAGACCTGGCTTAAACCCTCCATCAAAGACAATAAAATTCTCCCCCCAGGCTACCACATCTTACATAATGATAGACCTCAAAGAAAAGGAGGTGGTGTAGCTATTATCTACCCCATCCACTCTCACCTTTACTCCATACACCAACCCCATCCCAACCTTTTCCAATGCTGATATGACTGCAGGTTTTTTTAAAACTTAACTACAAATCCGTTTGCATCTATGCCATCTACATCCCACCTGGAGACAATACCAAAACACTAGAAGACGTCCTCTCTTGGTTTAGCTCCAACATCAAAAATGAAACCTATATCCTTGGTGATATGAATATTAACTGGGCCTCTTTTCTCTCTGATACCTCATCTCATTCAATCAACGTATACAATTTCACCCAACTTATAAACCTTCCAACCAGGCCAAATAAAGGTGGTACCTCTGGTACCATCATAGACTGGATATTAACAACTCACCCCAACCATACCACTAATGCCGGTATAATACTAAACCCCCTAAGTGACCACCTACCAGCCTTCATAGACCGGCTACCCTCTCACATAGAAAAACAACACTAATTCACCCAAACCCGCAACCTAGCCACCTTCAGCCCTGAAATCTTCTCAGAATGCATTAAGTTTATTGACTGTTCTCCCCTAAAAAGCCTTCCACTAGATAATGTTGTATCGTATTTCAACCATACCTTCCTTACCCTACTAGATAAACTAGCCCCCTTCAAATCCAAATGCATCAGAACCAATTCCTGCCCCTGGCTATCCCAGGAAACTAAACATATATAATGAATCAATGAGACAAAAAATGGAAATAGTACAAAAAAACAAAAAAAAACCCAACACCCTCCTAGAATCTAAACATCTACGTAACCTAGCCAAAAAATCAATAACAAAAGATCGCAAAACCTACTACTGTAATCTGCAATCCAAGCACTCAACTAACCCAAAGAAATTTTGGACCTCCATCTTCTCCATTCTCAACCCCGGTAATAAAGCCAACCCTTGCCCTGATCCTAAGCTCACCAGCCTTGAAACTGGCACAGAATTCAACACGTTCTTTATAGATTGCATAGCTAAACTATCCTCCTCCTTCCCTCACCCCCCATCAACACAACCCTCTCACCCTGCCCCCTAACCCCCCCACTCACCCTCCTCCATCTCCCCTCTTCAACCTTAGACCTGTCTGCACTAAAACAATAAAAAGACAACGTACCAGCAATTTTCCTCAAACTATCTGCTGAAACTATAGCCTATCCCATATCTATTCTTATAAATAGATCTATACAAGAATCCTATGTCCCAATCATCTGGCAACACACATTCATCATCCCTCTCCACAAAGGTGGTACAAACACAGACACAACCAACTTCAGACCCATAGCTAAACTATCTCCACTCTCTAAAATACTAGAAAAAAACTTTCCACTCACAACTCATGCCATACCTAACCCAGCACAACCTCCTCTCTCCTACTCAACACAGTTTCCGTCCTGGCCACAGCACCATGACAGCCCTCCTTTCCTTTCTTGAAACAATCAACCTAGCACTCGACAGCGGCAAATACGTATCATCACTGTTTCTAGATCTTTTAAAGGCATTCAATACCATCTCCCACTCTACTCCTGTCCCAGCTCTCACATTTGCACCTTTCTCCCTCAACCTTAGCCTGGTTCTCCAGCTACCTTTCCATGTGCCAACAGGCTGTGCAATGGAAAGAGTCAACCTCCCCTTTCTTACCCACACCCACAGAAGTCACCCAAGATCTGTACTTGGCCCACTCTTTAACATATTCATCAACAACATCCACCACTCCATCCCTGATGCCTCAGTTATCCAAATATGCAGATGACTCCACCATCATCTGCTCAGCCTCCTGCCCCTCCAAACTTCTACTCAAAACCCAAATAGCCTTTTCCAAAACAGAATCATGGATGCAATCCAATCACCTAGCCCTAAACCCTAAACACTAACAAAACAAAACTAATGATTTTCACTCCTACCAAAAACTCCCAATTCAACAGAAACCTATTTTCCATTAAAAGCCATAATGACACCTCTTTAGAAATCTTTCGCAGTACCAAGTTACTTGGCATTACCATTGATGAAAACCTAACTTTCAACTCACACATCTTCTCCACAATCAAGAAAACCCACCAGAAAATTGGTCTCCTCTACAGATACAACTGCTACCTCACCCCTCCTCTTGACAAACCCCTGCATCTACTTTCCTTCTCCCCTCTTTCTTGTATGGTGCTCCCATATTCTCCAACCTACAACTTGGCCTTCGTTCCAAACTTGAAGCCTGCTACTACAAAATCTGCAAATTCGCAACCAATTCTAGGAACTCATCCCCGTCACTGCCATTCTCTACAGACCCTCAACTGGCTAGAACTCCCGAACCACCTAATATACCTACAACTTACAACAGCCCAGAAACTCATCTTCAAACCTACAGAGTGCCCTTCTCTCACCATATCTCTAATACCCTACACACCCAGCCACTCCCTGAGATCTGAAAGCCAAAACCTCCTACAAGTGCACAAACCATAACATCCACCTGGCCAACTACTACTATCTAACACCATAGCCAAACTGTGGAACTCTTTACCCCCCCCAACTATGCAACTTACCAAACCACAACAACTTCAAATCCATTCTACTCTCCCATCTGTCCTCCAAATGGGAATGCCCTTCACATGCTCCCACCTAACCCCCCCCCCCACTATTTCCTCCTCACCCACTCTATCCCACAATATTAGATACAATTTTTCTAGTTTAATTTTCTATACATTCTCCCTCCCAGTATATCCTACACTCCATCAAGCTAGAAATTTTTGAACTATTTTATGCATTATAACTACTCAAATGCTATACCAGGCTAATCAACTATAGTATATTTCCACAATAATTCACTCAAATTATTTTAATTCAGTCAGAAACCTCCATGCATAATGATTTCAAAGTGAACATTCACAAAATCACTACCACCTAGTATGAGTTATGTTTGTCTTATTGCCAAAGCTGACCAAACATCCATTACTTGTAATGTATAAGGATTTCTAACTGAACCTAGGCAAAGAAACTTCCACCTATATCAGCTTTTCTTTGCCAAAACTAATCAAATGTCATAAGTTTTTGTCTGTACATCCTTCTCAAAAATGTTACACATGCAAGCCTCTGGCTTATCTTACATAGGTTCATAGGATGGTACTAGACTATTGGCCCTAGGGCCAATACAAGCCTAGTCATAACAATTCCCTGGCTATTTCTTCCCATAGTATTTACTTCCCTGGACCCCTGTCTAGCCGGGCAACTGATGTGAACCCCGGGGTGAATTTCCAATCTCCCATCCAATCATCAAGGTTCCTTTTGAAGAGTGCCAAAGAGGCGCTCTGCTTGACATGTATGGGAAGACTATTCCAGAGTCTGGGGAGTCTAGTGGTTCAGGAACCCATCCCGCCAGCATGTTTTGTTCATTGTGATGACAAGGTTTAAATCCCTGAAGCGTGTCTCTCTGAGGGATTGGGATTTCTTTAGGTATAGCATGTCCAACAGCTCTGGGTTTGACATGGCCTTGTATGTTAAGCAGAGATCGCCTCTGAGTTGATGATATGCAACAGAGTATAGGTGGAGTTTTTTTAGATGGTCAGCATAGGGCATCTGCTTTAGGCCTGTGATTCTTTCGGTGAGGTATTTCTGCGGCCTTTCCAGTTGTTGCAGATGTCTTGAGAGGTACATACCAAACCTGGCATTGTATTCTATAATGGGTCTAATGAGGGATAAGTACAGTGGGACAATGACCTCCTTTTTTCTGGATGAAACACCCTTAGTGATGAGGTGTGCCACATAGAATGATTTCCTGACTGTTGTGGCGATCTGGTTATCGAAGGTGAGACCACTGTCCACCTGTGTCCCTAAGTCTCTTATCACACTTTGTGTTTAGTGTACTGCTACCTATGTGGTAATTCATTGGCACATGTTTTTTCCCAAAGGGGATAAATATACATTTCTTGGCATTGAGCTTGAGCCTATGGTTCTGGCACCAAACATCTGTTTCTGTAAGGCCCTTTTGTAGAATGTCCACATCATTTGGGGATTCAATAATGGCTCCCAGTTTGCAGTCATCTGTGAACTTTGTTAGCCAGAGTCCCTTAGTGTTGGCCTGTACTTCAGAGAAGTAGATACCAAACAAGAGCGGCCCCAGGACTGAACCCTGAGGTATTCCACTTGTCTGGAGCTGGATTTGGAGTCGGCTACTTTTACAGTGTGGGTTCTGTCAGTAAGCTAGTTGGCAACCCATCGAGTGACATAGGGATTAATGCCCAGCTTAGTAAGTTTATCTATGATTGCAGAGTGGTGGATGGGGTCGAAGGCCTTAGCAAGGTCCAGATAGGCTGTGTGGACCACCTTACCCTTGTCCACGGCTCTGGAGACTGATTCAAAAAAGTCAATATGGTTCAGGAGACAAGATCGGCCCTTCACAAACCCAAACTGTTTGGGGTCCAGTGTTTGAAGGTTGCCAATGTCTTTGTTTATAAGTTCTATGATAATACGTTCCAAGGCCTTGCAGATCAGGCTCGTCAGACTGATGGGGCAGTAGTTCCCGGGATCCAAGGTGGATCCCCCCTTGTGGAGTGGGATAACTGTAGCTGTGCACCACTCAGCTCGCATATATTTTCAAAATGATATTCTCTCAAAAGTAATGTAACATATATCTTTTTATTGTAAAGTTGTGACTTTCAGTAAGTTTTGTACTGTGTAACATATATTTTTTATTGTAAAGTTGTGAATCTTCTGTAATTTTTGTGCTATGTATTGGAGCTTTTCTCCACGAGTCTCCACTGAAAAAGGGCCACAAGCCCAGCTGGACTAACCCGTTTAACAAACATCAATAAAATAAATAAATAGTGCTGAGCAGCATGACCCTTAGATTGCATTTGTTTGTAGCTGTTACGGTGGTAATTTGGTCTTTGAAACACCACCTTAAAAAGGCACCATAGGAGTGGCAAGAGCTTTGGCGAGTATCCAGAAGCCCAGGGGTGACAGATGCAGGCCATCTCTGGCAAAGCATTAAGGTCTGTCAGTCATGTCATCCCAGGTAGACAGATACTGGATCCCCTTAGAATGACACCAGAAACTTAGCCAATTGTTAAAATCAATCATTTTCTGCTTGTATATGTCTTTTATTGTTGTGGCCTCCTGCAGGTGCAATTACAAAACGAAATGTAAATTCTGAGTTTCTGTTAGCCTGGGAAACCAGAGAAGAATGATGTAATCTAAAATGAGTCAGCAGTGATGTATTATTTTTAAGACTTTCTCAGAGAGAGAGAATCAGAGCATTTTGCATTGTCTTCAGAACTGACAACATCACCAGTACTTTGCCATTGCTCTATATGTAAGTTTATTTAGAACTGTGATTGCTCTTAGAGTTGGATAGGAATTTAGTCAGATTTATATCTAGCTGTTTTCTATATTTATGTCAGCCTATTCTACGGTATTAAGGCAATGCTAACCACTACACCACCGTGGCCGCTCACTTTTTCTATCTAATTAAAAAAGGAAATATCTCTAAAGTATGCTGGATCTTCAGACTTGCCGTCTTTTCTTGTTAATGTAAATAACAAATTGCTAAAATCTCTAATTGGGTAAATGTTTGCATATCATTAAGTGACTGGGATGTGTATTTACAGTTTTCTAGTTGATATGATGATTAAAATGACTAGTTTCACTGCTTGTTTTCTGTGGCAATGGGATTATGATGTCATTTACATTAGGAGCTAGGGAAAAGACATTGTATATAACCATGCTATGCAAAGGATAATTCTAGGATGTGCTAGATGTTGAGTGTGGAACCATCTGTGAGTAAAAATTATTAATCTGTAGTTAGAGCTAGTATTTCTGTAGTAAGGTCTAGCCACGAAACTTGGATAGCTGACTCTTACTTTTTTGTATGCATCCTCTTTATTTTGTCTTTTATTTTATTTCTGTGCATGTGCCATTCTACACACATTTTACTCTATTTGTACAAGGTTTCTTTATTACTTGAGTAAAGTTCATTTATTAACCTTTCAGCTCACGTGTCTGTCATTTATCTATTTATTGTATGTATATTTATTAAGTGTTTATCTGAAAAGAAGGTAGTCATTATTTACCCCCTTTGGTTGGCAAGCTGTGTGGCATATGTCTCCCATTAGACTGCTTATGAGAAAGAAATATTAATCAGTGTATTTCATATTTGGCTTGATTTAACACTTGCAGATAACTAGAAGACTTTAACTCCTTCAGGGTGGTGGCAGTAACACCATGCCAGGATGATGACTGTGGATTTTAAGAATTCTGCCAGCCTTTCCTGGGAGTTCTGTGTGTGTCTAGGTGGTCATACTATGGAAGGTAGGTGAGATGCCAGCTCTGTATGTGTGTATGTTGGAATATGGGGTACAGGTGTGTGGGTGAATGCTTCCATGAGAGTGAGCGAGTGTGTGAGGAGTGTTTGTGACTGCTTAGGTATGTGTATGTATGTGTGCATGTAGGTGGGCATCATTGCTACCATGATGTGTGAGCTGCTAAGGAAAGCACTAGTGCTATTGAGTCTGACAGAGTTCAATTCAGAGACATAGTAATAAGTTGTTAATTAGGTGTCCCACTGTGTGGCTATACCGTGTCTCTGAAGTGGAGCTTCTCTCCACCACACCAGCTCATGCTGGCCATTTAGCACAGACACAGAAAATATTTCTGAAACCTTCCAATAATGTAACTAATGTACACAATATAGCCCATAACATAGTGAGATAAATTAAATTATACATTTACACATACAATATTAAGTACATTTTCTGAAGAGTAATCATTGCGGGTTATGTTGTTTGTCAGCATTAACAGCCCCACAGAAGGAAGATAACATTATATAGCAAAGGTTATATGCAGGTCTCTTGTTAACTCGGATGATACCACATTTGCATATTCAATTCTTACTGAGGTCAGAAACCGGGAAGGGTGGCCTAATGGTTAAGGTGTTTGCCTTACAAGCATAAGGTGCAGGGTTTGAGTCTCACAAGGGATAATTGGCTAGGCTTAAAATGGCTCATAAGGGCAGTTAGCTTAGTACTAATCTATGAACCTATGAATCTATTTATATGTAGTAGTTCTTGTCTAAGGAGATTTGATGTCTTATCAGACCCCCATATCTTTACCTCTCAAGCTTAAAAATAAGAAACCATCTCTCAAGCAGCTACATGAAACCCATCTTCTAATTTAAATGGGGGTATTATACAGGAAAGTGGGGTGATAACTGTCAATACACAGCATGCTTCCCTCTTTAGTTTGAGGGATGGCAGGGGCTATTTTTCAAAGCCAGCAGAAGCAACCAGTTTGAATGGGACTAAAGGCAAGACATACAGACCACAGAATAAAAAGGTCAAACAGATGAACCATTTGGTAAAAACTGCAATAAAGACCCAGCCAAGCTAGAGTCTTGCATGCGTCATACCTCCAGGATGTATGCAAATGTCCCCTTAAGGACATACCAGTGTTTCAGCTACATAACTTCTGAATGACCAGGACTTTTTTTAACTTTATTTTTTAAGTCTTTATAGGCACATTCAGGCCAACAAAGTCAAATCTCACTAGAATGTTTCAGCCTCTTTTATAACATTGTCAGTACAGTATAACTGGGTTGTTGGGAATAATTTAGAAACAGAGAGCCTAGAATCAAGCCTGATATCCATAAACATAAAGGTACCTACCAAATATTCCAAACAACATCCAAACAAAGGGTAAAAAGGTCACACACACAAGCCGTTTAGTAAAAACTGCAATAAATGCAAGCTAGAACCTCTGCACTGTAATACCTTAAACCTCCTGGAGTAGAGGCCCATGGGATATATGCAAATTATACATTAAGGACATACTGGTGTATCAATTACATGGTTTCTGAATTCCTATGACTTTTTATTTATGACTTCATGAGTGCAATCAGGTTAAAAATCCAAACCCTGAAAGCTGTAGACACAAATGTTTCATTATTTTTATAATTTCATTAATACAGCATAAGTAGATGGACCTTAAAATCATGCCTGATGTACACATACCAGTGTTTCAACTAAATAGCTTCTGAATGCATATTACTTTTTTGTACTTTTGCAGTCTTTATGGGTAAATGCAGGTGACAAAAGCCAAACTCCAGGGAGTAATTGTTCTTAGAGGCTCCTTAAATCTACTGAATAAGTCACAAGACGGAGCAGAAATTACTGACATTTTTCAACAAGAGTTTCCATCATGGTCTGTATTATAATATAGTTGTTGGATGATATTCTAGTGAGATACCTGATTTCATGCTAGATATCTCTCCCATTCTCAAATGCTGCTTTGGCATTTACAAAGGTTTTCATGGACATAACTGAATATTTGCAGACATTACTTCTATTATAGAAGTTGTCCTAGTCTTCAAAGAGGTTGCAGTCTGCAGTTAGTGCAAGACTTATTGCTAGTTTTTATAAGGGTTTTATAGAATCATAGAATGTACAAGGCAAACAGGCCATATGGCCATGTATGCCTTGCCAGTATCCACCAACAGACCGTGCCTCCTTTTTCAAGGAGTGATAGGGCAGTCATATTTGGGGAGAATTTATGGATAACCATCCAAATGTCTAATTCCTTCTTAGAGAAATATATTGTATCACAGGGTCTATGTTAAATGAACGAACGATCATAATGTCGAGTACAACATACTCGAAACATTATGATCGTAAGTTCAAAACCTTGAACCCTTAAAAGCCCGAAACAAACAAAATCGAAAGATTGTTTGTTCCACACTGCCCCTACATTAACATACAAAACATACACATACAACCAAAGCATACAAACCCCTACACACTCACATCATTCAAACACTAACACACCTACACAAACACACATACTTTTAAAATAAAGTGGGGGGCTTCGTTCCCCACACCCCCCGATTTGGGAGGGGCTGTGCCCCCCACAGCCCCCCTAACTAAATATACTAACTCCAAGATCACTGTACATTGGGAAAAGGGCAATTTCCCGGTAATCACAACAGGCAATTACCGGGAAATTGCCCTTTCCCCAATGTACAGCAATCTCGGAGTTGGTATATTAAACAAAGCAGCCTGTGACGTAGCCATTCTGAACAGTGTAGCATGTCTACGCCGCACGCTACACTGACTAGGATGGCCGACCAAAACATTTCGGAACTCCAAATTTTGGCATTTGGAGTGTCCGATGTAAATGAATGAGCAATCAAATGTCAAGTATGTTGTACTCGACATTTTGATTGTTCATTCATTTAACATAGACCCTGTATCACATTGCTTAATCAGGAGGTGAAGTTTGTTCCAGAGAAGGGGTAGTCACTGAGTGACAAATCCATTTCTCCACCATAATTTTTTTGCTGAAGCAGGTTCAGATCTCTGGTTCTAGTGTTTGCAGAATTGTTGATTTGTGGGGAAATAAGAGGTGTTGGACTGCCAGCTCCCTAATGACCTTGAAGGTAAGGCACACATTGCCCCTAAGGAGTCTGTAGGACATTTAATATAGGGACAAGGTTCATAGGTATGTATTAGGCTAATGGCCTTGGACCCTTACAAGCCTAGCCCATAGAAGTGCCCTTGCATTGTGCCTCCTGACATTAGTTCCCAGTGCCTCTATCAAGTAGAGCCACTGGAGTGATCCCCAGGGTGAACTTTCTATTTCCCATCCACTCATCAAGCTTTCCCTTGAAGAGGGCCAGTAAACCAGAAAGTTGAAAGGGATAGAAAAACTGCCCAAATGGCCAATAAACTACAATTTTAGAGCCAGAAACCACTCATCATGTGGTAGATAGGCTAACTAGTGCTTACCACTCCCACTGATAAGTCCAATAAATTGTATGAAGAGGATACACCACGACAATCGAAGCCAACCTAATCACCAGCAATTATATTTCAACTGCAGAAATGTTCCAAAATGAAGTTTATTGAGGCAAAAAGAAGAGAAATAGTAAGCGCTTTCACGTCACCAGGACGCTTCATCAGACTTAAGTCTCTACATCAAACATCTTATATAATAATAAAAGAATTCCTATTGGGTAGCAACTATAAAAGTTCATACAATAAAAAGCTTAATAATTGGTTCACATAGAGGGAAGGAGGGAAAATTCAACAATTCATACTTAACATTTTAAAATACATAATATTATAATATAAGATTTTATAGAAATATCTATAAAAATAACTATAAAAATAATAATCAATATAAATTATCTAATAGTGTATATAAATCCATCAACGTTTAAAAGGTCTGTCTATTAAAAATGGTCTCAAAGAAATTTTGTCATTAAGGCCATGGCCCCTATCTGCTGCTAACTTAATTATCCACTTTACTTCTTTCTTTTCTGTGCTATTACGCATGCATCCTAGCCTCTCTGTCCTAAAATATGTTCTAATACTATAAATTGAAAAACATGTGTACTATCTCTTTGAAGAACATGATTAGCCAAAGCATTGAGTTAATTTTCCTTGTTAATAGCATATACATGTTCTCCAATACGTTCTCTCAAGGTTCTAGTGGTCATACCTACATAAAAACTTTGGCATTTTATACATTGACCTAGGTAAACCACATTCCTACTCTTACAATCCGCATATTTATTGAACTCGTATTTCTTCCCTGTGTCTGGATGTATAAACTCATTAGAGTTTTTAATATAGCTACATTGATTACATGTACAACAAGCATGGGTGCCTTTCCTTTGGGAGTATATACCATCTTGTCTCATATTGTCATGACATAACAGTCTCTTTAAAGACTTAGTATACTTGTCTCCCACTATTTGCTTAATATTGTCATCAAGCTGTAGAATGTTCCAATGTTTTTTAATAGTATTAACTATAGAGGTGTTATTATTAGTATAAGGTATAGCTATCCTTTTTTTATTACTACCAATGGCTTTACTGTATGTATTTTCCGGTAAAGACCTAGTCATATGTAAGTATGGCCTATCCTTTCCTTCTCGGTCTATCTTCTGTAAGTTGATGAGTTCTCTTTTATGATAACCTCTGTCTATAAATTCAGCTTCTATATTCTCAATAGCTTCAACAAACACCGAATCATCACTAGTAATTCTAGAAAAACGTGCTGCTTGATTTTTGACAATATTTCTATATATGTGCGGAGGATGCATGCTGTCTCTATGGAGTATAGCATTCCTTCTACAAGGTTTGCGAAAAACCTCTGTTATAAGTGTCCCATTCGCTTTCTTAAGTAGAACATGTAAGAACTCAATTTTTATTTGTGAGGTAGTACTGGTCAGCTCTAAAAACGTAGTGGTACCATTTACATATGTAATAAATTCGTTAAGAGTAGTTAAATCCCCTCTCCAAATCAAAAACACATCGTCCACAAACCTTCTACAGCATCTAATATGCTGAGAATAGATATAGTGTTCTAAAATATAGGTGGACTCCCAATATGCTAAAACCAATTTAGCATAGGAGTTGGCACATGATGTGCCCATTGCTACTCCCTTAACTTGAAGGTAGTAGCTACTTTGTGATGTGAAAACATAATTCGACAGCACCAGATCTAACAACATGGTGATCATAATAACTTTGTTGTTAGACATATCATTATGTAATAGGAATAACCTCAAATAATCTATCCCTATATCATTCGGTATACTTGTGAATAAAGCTGTCACATCCAATGTGACTAAATAATCAGATTCATTCACTTCATTGTTCATATTATAATTGGCTAAAGTTTCCAAAAAATGTTGAGTATCACGAAGAATATGTGTAGTTTTATTCACTATTGGCCTAAGCTGTTTCTCTATGAAGATAGAAATACTCTCCGTCAGCCAACCTCTGCCTGATACAATGGGTCTAAGTGGTGGACAACTCATGTCCTTATGTATTTTTGGAAGACCTCTAAATAATGGAATGAGAGGTTTCTCAACTAAAAAATAATAATATAAACTCTCATCTATTATACCGCACATAAGCATGTCATATAAATCAGCATGCATAGCTTTAATAAGTTTTTCTGAACCTATAGAGTCAAGTGGAATATAGGTACTATTGTCCCTAAGTAGCTCTGTAATTTTCATATCATAATAAGTTTTATCTAGAACCACAGTTGCTCCTCCTTTATCAGCAGGTCTGATAACTATATCTGTATTCTTTTTTAAATTATCTAATGCTATTTTTTCTTCTCTTGTTAAATTAAAAAATTCAGGTTTGGTGTAAGTATTCTCAAATTGTAGCAAAAAATCATTCATGCAAGCTTTTTCAAAACTTTCTAATAATGGATGTAAAGATAGTATATACACAGAAGGTTTCTTAAACTGAACACTATTATCAGCAGTATTGTCATTCTTAAACTGCAATGCTAAAGCAACATTTCTAATAAACTGTTTCATGTCAACAATAAGTTCACTCACATCTACATTCTGTGAGGGAATGAAAGAAAGACCTCTATTTAATACTGAAAACTCATATTCTGTCAGTCTATAGTCTGAAATGTTCACTACTAAGTTCGTTGTACAGGTCTCAACGACTTGCGTTGAAACTCTAACTGACCTTCCAAAGTTTTCCTTTTCCTTCCCTGATACTGAGGGCTCCAAGCAGGTTTGTTCACCTCCCGAAAAGGTAGAGGAAAATGGAGATTGTTGGTTTCAAATCCTGCATCACTGTGACTAATTCCAGCAGGTAATGCAGTCTTCCTACGCACAACTTGTTCCACTATAGCCAAATTGTCATTGGAAGGAATATCCAGAGTTACAGGAGGTTTCACGCTAGGCAATGGTGCAGCATCTACTGTCCTCGGCACGTTGGAAACGACTGAACCGGAAGTAGAGGGAGCCAAAAGGGGTGAACGCTCAGCCTGACGATTACCAGTGGTAGCTGTTGTAACATCGATGAATGGTCGACTGGATTCCCTCAGCCATTGAAAGACGTTCCCACTAGAAAAATATGAACAATTTCGTTCAAGTTTTTTCTTTTTCAATAAAAGTAATTTATTGTCCAAAGCTGTCAATGTGGTACTAACATCTGAATGAAAATTATTGATTTGTAAGTCAGTCAGAGAAGATGACAGTTGTTTCTCTAACATAAACGCTTCATGAAACAAAGCTTGTTCATTAAGCTGATACTGTTCAACTAAAAGCCTCATATATCCATAGCTAGTTTCCAAATTTAGCTGTTGCCACTTAACCAATAGGTCTGGATAAGTGGAGCCAAATGTAGGCATTTTTAAAACGCGAAGCCCTGTAGGTACTATTTTGAATTTTAGACATGCTTCCATGTGTCTTTTTTGCCATTGAACATTCTTTATTTTAGTTAAAATATCTTCTAATTTACGCATTGCCTGTAAAGTCTCTATATGTATGGCAGAATCCTTCTTATTGAAGAATGTTTGAGTTAATTCTGCATATGAGAAACCTAGCAAAGGATTCTCTTCTACATGCAACAACTGTTTAAAATCAAGTTGCTTTGGTGGTTCCATAGTTTTAGTTGTATTCACATCAATGGTCACTTCTGTCATATTCCTGTAGTATTAAAATAATAATAGTATCTGTAGAGCGTATAAAATACTAACCAGGATAAAGTATCCTCTAAAAAACAGATAAGTCCAATAAATTGTATGAAGAGGATACACCACGACAATCGAAGCCAACCTAATCACCAGCAATTATATTTCAACTGCAGAAATGTTCCAAAATGAAGTTTATTGAGGCAAAAAGAAGAGAAATAGTAAGCGCTTTCACGTCACCAGGACGCTTCATCAGACTTAATTAAGTCCCTACATCAAACATCTTATATAATAATAAAAGAACTCCTATTGGGTAGCAACTATAAAAGTTCATACAATAAAAAGCTTAATAATTGGTTCACATAGAGGGAAGGAGGGAAAATTCAACACTTCATACTTAATAACATTTTAAAATACATAATATTATAATATAAGATTTTATACAGAAATATCTATAAAAATAATAATAATCAATATAAATTATCTAATAGTATATACGTAGGTATGACTACTAGAACCTTGAGAGAACGTATTAGAGAACATGTATATGCTATTAACAAGGAAAATGAACTCAATGCTTTGGCTAATCATGTTCTTCAAAGAGATAGTACACATGTTTTTCAATTTATAGTATTAGAACATATTTTAGGACAGAGAGGCTAGGATGCATGCGTAATAGCACAGAAAAGAAAGAAGTAAAGTGGATAATTAAGTTAGCAGCAGATAGGGGCCCATGGCCTTAATGACAAAATTTCTTTGAGACCATTTTTAATAGACAAACCTTTTAAACGTTGATGGATTTATATATACTATTAGATCATTTATATTGATTATTATTATTTTTATAGTTATTTTTATAGATATTTCTGTATAAAATCTTATATTATAATGTTATGTATTTTAAAATGTTATTAAGTATGAAGTGTTGAATTTTCCCTCCTTCCCTCTATGTGAACCAATTATTAAGCTTTTTATTGTATGAACTTTTATAGTTGCTACCCAATAGGAGTTCTTTTATTATTATATAAGATGTTTGATGTAGGGACTTAATTAAGTCTGATGAAGCGTCCTGGTGACGTGAAAGCGCTTACTATTTCTCTTCTTTTTGCCTCAATAAACTTCGTTTTGGAACATTTCTGCAGTTGGAATATAATTGCTGGTGATTAGGTTGGCTTCGATTGTCGTGGTATATCCTCTTCATACAATTTATTGGACTTATCTGTTTTTTAGAGGATACTGTATCCTGGTTAGTATTTTATATGCTCTACAGATACTCCCACTGATAAGCTGGAAGGCTTCCTTCTAACACAGAAAGGTCTGGGGAACTCAGAAGCTTACAAAACAGTCCTGGATACAGCAAATCTGTATCTGGACTGCTCTAGTAACAGGAAAGGAAACACACTTTTAACTTGTTTGGGGGGATTTTTGCAGAAAAAACAGTTAAAACAGTGATAAAAATACTTTGAATGCAGTGCAAGCTAGCTCTCTTGAGAGTGTAGCAATATTCAAGCAAATGCAGTTAAATGAAAAAATGGATTAAATGAAGCACAGAAAACATTATAATCAGAAGAAATCAAAATGGAGGCACTTAAAGTCCCATGTCCATTCTTTTCACAAAATCCACTACCATCAGGTCTTCTCCATTCCTCTCCTTAACACCATGCCTACCCGTCACCTCTACATCACCTGTGTTCCCTTCACCAACATGCCCATTGCAATCCACTCTAATCACCATTCTTTCATCCTTGGGTACACTCTCCACCACTTCATCCAACTTGCTCCAAAATTTTTCTTTCTCATCCATCGCACACCAAACTTGCGGAGCATATGCACTAACAACATTCATCATCACACAATCTATTTCCAGCTTCATAAACATCACTCTATCCGACACACTTTTCACCTCCAACACACTCGTGACATACTTTTCCTTCAGGATAACCCCTACCCTATTTCTCCTCCCATCCACACCACGGTAGAGCAATTTGAACCCACCTCCGATACACCTGACCTTACTCCCCTTCCATCTGGTCTCTTGAATGCACAATATAGCAACCTTCCTTCTCTCCATCATATCAGCTAGCTCTCTCCCTTCACCAGACATACTGCCAAAATTCAAAGTTCCTACCCTCACTTTCATACTCCCATTTTTAACAAAAAAAAGTCCCAACTGAGGGTTGTTAGCAAACCAAAAAATAATAAAAAAAACTCCACAAACACTGTAAGGGAAATTGAAAGAAACGAACTCCAAAAAATACGATAACCATTGTAGAATAAGCAAGTTTATTTTTATAAGATGTGACAACTTTGTCAAAGCATTCAACAGCATGGACAACAACATTATAGTTGCTGCTACAATCAGGAAATCCCAACAAAAGTTTCTGTGTATCCTGTTCCAACTGAAGCACTTTGATCCCAATTAATGTAGGAATAAGAATATGAAGGGGAATTCAGGCCCTACAGCTTTAAGGAACAAGACCTCAGTGAGGTCTACCACTAGGGAAATGAGGATTGAAGGAGGAAGTCAGTCAGCAAATCAGAATGAAACTGAAGTCATTTCTATGGGTAGTGATAGTTTAATCCTGTGGAAGTAGGAGTGAATTCGGCTGCGTTTTTTTTAATTACCCTTGTATTCACCAAATGAAATGAACAAAGCTGAGATCCCTTTAGGAGTTCGACCCAAAGAATTTCACAAATTGAAAAAAGGTGGACTTTCCAGCAACAACAGCAGCTATGGTGTTACCACCAGATGCAGAAAAAAAGTGAATTAGCTGACAGATTAAGGTACTGTATTAAGATATTTAATTTGTCAAGTAAAAAATTTTCACCCATGCAAATAAAAACTCTTACAGCAGGGGTCTGAATTTTGTCCATACTAGAAGGGCTGAGGTTAGTAGGACTTTATTGAACTTTAAAGGAATTCACTCATAAGTTAAATTTGAGTTTTATTTTAAAGGATGTTAACTTTTCAAAAAAGTCTTTTGTCAGATCTCCTACAATCAATCCCACTGTTATGAATATGCTTAGTGTGTTTGAAAAATTATGCAAGAAAGATATTAGAAATGTTTTAAATGCGATATCCAGGGTGAGTTTTTTAACTTTAATAAAGATGAGATGGTAGCTTTGAAAGGGCTATGTTCCATGCAAGATATCAGGTTTATGAAGGCCAATAAAGGTGGGGGCCTTGTAATAATGGATAGAGGAAAGTATATTGAAGAAATGGAGAAAATGTTAAATAATACTGAGGAATATTCTAAAGTTTCTATGAAGGATGTCCATGTTTGTTATAAAAATATTCACAGTTTTCTTTCTGAAAGTCTCATGGATGGTTCCATAGATGCAGATTTATACCAGTTCTTGTTTATTGAAAAGCCACTGTTAGCTATCCTGTTTGGGATACCCAAAATACACGAGGATGTTAGCAACCCACCTTTTCTGCCTGTTATTTCTGCCCCTGGCTATGTTACCAAGGAGAGGTCCTTAGTAGTTGATTCTGTGCTCAGTCCTCTAGTTCAAAGATTATCTTCATATATCCAAGATTCTTGGGATTTTTTAGAAAAAAATTAGAAATGTTTTTTCTATTTATTTATTTACCAAGGACAAGAATGTTTTCTTACTGTGAATGTCGGTTTCTTTTACATGTATTCCACAAGATGTAGAAATTGATTATGTTAAAAACTGTTTAAATGTTTTTTTTTTTCTAGTTTGACTAAGCAAGAAATAGGTTTTTGTTGTACCCTTACTTGAGATGATGTTAGATAATTATTTCATGCTTAACAACAATAGTTATAAACAGATTAGAGGGGTAGCCATGGGTTCTGCAGCTGCCCCTGCTTATGCAAATTTAGTTTTGGGGTGGTGGGAACATGAAACCATGGCTCACCTTGTTTTTGATTTTAAAATTGTATAATTTAATCATTTTGTGGATGATTTGTTCAGGTGGCCGTGGTGGTGCAGGGGTTAGCATTGCCACCTCACAGCAAGAGGTTCTCCGGTTCGATCCTCAGCTGGGGTGTCTTCTATGAGGAGTCTGCATGTCCTCCCTGTGGTCACATGGGTCCAGGTGCTCCAGTTTCCTCCCACATCCTAAAGACATGCTGTAGGTGGATTGGATACTCTAAAGTGGCCCTAGGTGTGCTTGTGCATGCGCCTTCCATGGAAGGTTGGGCGCCGAGCTGGAAACTCGACACTGTAAAACTCCACTACCATTCACAATTGGACAGGTGATCCACTGTGGTGACCCCTAACCGGGAAAAGATGGAAGAAGATGAGTGGATGATTTGTTCATGATATTAGAAGGGACTGAGCATGATGCACTTAATTTTGTCAATGTCTTAAACACGTGTTCTAGTTTTTTTTAAAGTTTACTTTAGGATAATGTGGGTTAGAAGTAATAATGACAAAGCAAGTATTATGTGTTGTTTAGATATGACTGTTAATAGTGAGAGTATGACTGTTAATAGTGAGAGTATTAGATCTATCATTTTATATAAGTAGAAAGTCATAGAAGGAAACTCTGATTTAATTTCTTGTATTGGCCCTGGTCCCAAGTTTATTTATAAAAATAATTTTAATTTGAAGACATTATTAGAGATGAACACTACCAAGATGGTCGGAGGTCCCTGTAATCTAAGGGATTTCTGTATGCATGACTACTAGAAGTTTAGAGGTGAGAATCAAAGAACATCTGTATGCAATAAAATCCAAAAAATAAATGAATGTTCTTTACAAATGTTCACAGATTTGTTCTACTTTTAAATTTACTGTTTTAGAATCACTCCCTTTAGATAGGAGAGGGGAGATTTTAAAAATAAAGTAGAACAAGGAGTAATGTTATGGCAACTTAAGTTTGGGGCAGATAAGTTACCTTGTCTTAATGATATTATTAATATCAAATGCTTTTAAAAATAAAAGATTAAAATTAATAAAATGTGATTGATGTCTTAAATTTGTTATATTAGTACATATTTTTATTGTCTATTGAGTGTATGACTAAAGTTCTTAAAAGCTTTTAACATGTTTAATTGTTTAATTAGGTACGTTTTTCCTATTGGATAGTTTTAACTGGATATAGTTGAAGTGTTAATGGTTCATTGATTCTGATGAAGTCCCTTGAGGACGAAAGCGGAAATTAAAGTGTGGTTACACTATTTTTTTTAGTTCATTTCTTCCAGTTTCCTTACAGTGTTGGTTCATAGGTGTGCACTAGGCTAATGGCCCTGGGGCCTTTACAAGCCTAGCCTATAGAAGTGCCCTGGCATTGTGGTGTTTTTTTTTTCTTTTTGTTATTAAGGACTCATTTTTATTAACAACTTATAGGATGATTGAGAATAGGATTGAGTTTTTGTAGTGTAGTGGTTATCACGTTCGCCTAACATGCAAAAGGTCCCCAGATTGTAACCGGGCAGAAACACTTTTATCCCAGGAAGGTTTGCATGATGGTTAAGGTGTTTACATTACAAACACAAGGTTCAGGATTTGATTCTTACATGGGGTAATTGGCTAGGCTTAAAATGGACCACAAGGTTAGGTATCCTAGTAATAATCTATGAACCTATGAACCGTGTTCTTCTTTAAGTGGGTGTCTCTTGCTACTGCACATCCTAGCTGCCCAGCAATACTCCTTTTCTAAACATTCAGTGAGCAGACTGCACAACCCATGGAACAAAGATGTGTATTACATGTAAGGAGGAAGCAAATAATGTCAATACGAATTTGCCACAAAAAGGTCTGAGGCAAATTTTTTATTTATCTTTTGGTGATTGCAAAGAAAGGGACTATGAGTCATGAGCCAGGCTGCACAGTTGCATCCCCCATGAATTTGATATTCTAGATTCGTATGCTCACTAGAAGGCATACATTCCTGGCACCAATGATATAGAAACCACAATGATATGTAGAGACATAAACATAAAATATATGAAGGTGCATATAGTTAAAAACATTATATTATTCTAAAAAGCAGGAGTGGTAGCCCCTTTATATGACTTCAGAGTTCATAACATATCAGATATTACAAAGTAAAAATACAACCAAATAAGCACATTCAACTCTGTTAAAATCTAGAAATTGATCCCAACTGCGACTTTACAGGAAGATCACCCATCTAGATTTAACGGTGCTATTAAAACAACACTTTTAACAGCTCATGGCTGTGCTGCTGCACTTACCCTGGGTAGAAGCGCCCCTATACCTCCTGCATCACTTCTTACTTTAACCTGTTCTTTCTTCTAGTCCATCAACAATTTCCTGTGTCACTTACTGTTATTGCTGATTCAAATAGTTAAATAATGAAATTATTTCTATAGAGTAGAGAGTCAATTATCTGAACTAACAGGGACCTAGGGTTGTTTGGATAATCAAACATATAATTGAATCGGATAAAAAACTTCTAACATCTTGTCTTTCTGCACACAGAGAATACACTTTCCATGCATTCAGCGATTCCAATGGATATTAAAAAATATTTATCACACACCAGCGAGCTACAAGCTCAAAAAGCATGCACAAATCTGGACTTTATAATTTTTCCTACCCAAAAACTTTGGAAGGCTGCATTCGGATAACTGACGTTTTGGATAATCGACTGTATTTATAAATACATAACTTAATGTTGATATAACTATAGATTCTCTTTAAAGGACCTGTGTCCAGTTGGAATTTCCAGGTAAACAAATGTAAATAAATAAAATAAATAAATAGTAAACAGTTACCTTTTGGTTTAAACTCTGAAGTAAATTGGAAACATCTGATTTGGATAATTGTGTAAATGTTTAATTAGTTGATTGTTTTATACAATTTTTATATATGGTGCTAGTATTCCTAGCCTCTAGCTAGATATTGGTATATCTGTTTATTACTATGTCTCATATTTCATGTATATTTAATGTTTGCTGCAGTATGTATTATTTATGTTCATAGGTGTATACTAGGCTAATGGCCCTGGAGTCTTTACAAGATGAGCCCATAAAAGAGCCCTGGCATTGTGCTGCCTCTATCAAGTAGAGCCACTGAAGTGATCCCCAGGGTAAACTTTCTACTACTCATCCACTCATCAAGATTTCTCTTGAAGAGAGTCAGCAAGGTGCTCTGCTTGACATGTATGGGAAGTCTTTTCCAGAGCATGGGCAGTCTTTGGGTGAGAAACCTGTCCCTCCAGCATGTTCTGTTGATTGTGGTAATGAGGTTGTGGTCTCTGGAGCATGTGGTGTGGAGGGATTGGGATTTCTTTACATGTAGCATTTCTAACAGAACTGGGTAAGATATGGTTTTGTAAGTCAAGCAGGGATCACCTCTAAGTAGGTGATATGAGACAGAGAATGAACAGAGTCTTTTGAGTCTGTCCATGTAGGACGTGTTTAATGCCTATGATCCTCTTTGTGAGGTACTCCTGTGGCCTCTCCAGCTGTTGCAGGTGCCTAGTTGAGGTACATGCCAAATGGGGCATTATACTCTATTTATCCAATGAGGGAAGAGTAGAGACAGATGATGACCTTTTTCTTCCTGGATGCAAAACCCTTGGTAATCAGATGTGCCACATAGAAGGACATTCTGACCACAGTGGCAATGTGGTAGTCGAAGGAGAGGTTGCTGTCAACCTGTATCCCCAGATCTCTTATAACGCCTTCAGTGTTTATTAGGCTCCCATTGATGTGGTAATTAGTGGGAACTGAGTTTTTACCAAAGGGAATAATGACGCAGTTTTTGGCATTACGCTTAAGGCCATGGTTTTGACACCAGTCATTGGTCTCAGTGAGGCCTTTCTGTAGGATGCCTGCATCACTTGGGGAGTTAATAATGACTCCCAGCTTGCAGTCATCTGCGAACTTGGTCAGCCAGAGTCCCTTTGTGTTGGCCTGGACTTCTGAGAAGCAGATGTTGAATAGGAGAGGACCCAGGACCGATCCCTGTAGGACTCCACTCGTGACTGGTCAGCAGTCTGACTTGGAGTCCACTACTTTCACACTGTGTACTGTCTGTGAGCCAATTTACAACCCACCTAGTGATATAGGGGTTGCTGCCTAGTTTGGTGAGTTTATCAATAATTCCCGAGTGAGGAATGGTATCAATGGCCTTGGCCAGATTGAGGTAGGCTGTATACACTGCCTTACCTGCATCCATAGCCCTCGTGACTGACCAGGTTGAGCAGGCATGATTTCCCTTTCACAAAGCCAAATTGCGTGGGGTCTAGTGTTTGGAGATTTCCTATATCTTTGTTAATCAGGTCCATGATGATGAGCTCCATAGCTTTACATATCAGATTTGTCATGCTAATTGTATGTATATTCAATTGCTCTTCATGTACTCTGCTGCTCATTTGCTGTTCTGTGGAGCTTTGCTCCCTGGGCCTCCACTGAAAAAGGGCCTGTGTCCAGTTGGAATTTCCTGGTAAACAAATATAAATAAATAAATTTGTAAGTGTAACTTGTATGCACACACTGTTCTTTTCAAACAGCACACTTAGCACATACCTGTCAGGGTTATCTCAAGGTATTGTAGAATGAAAGCTTTCTAAAATTATGAAAAATACAACAAATATTCAGCTCTCTAGCTCTTGAAACTGTCTTTTTAGATAAATGTATAGTAGAAGTAGATGCTGTCATAATTATCTTCAAGCATATAAAGGCAGTGCAGACGGTCTTCCTTCCAAACTATTTTTACAACAAATTTGTACTACATTGCCTGCCAGTTACTGTAAATTGTAAACCAGTTCTTATTAACTTTATGTTAAATGTTGTTGTTATATTCCTCTCTATGTTTTATATATTAATTCTATTTTGGTGCTTTTCCCCCTGACCGCTATTAATACATAGCCTAATCAGACATCCCCGGTCAAAAAAGAAAATGAAAAAAATAAAATAACCAAAATCTTTATTGATATATAACACAATCTCTATTCCTTGTATGCATACAGAAAAACAGTTCCAGAGAGAGAAAAATCACTTATAGACAAAAAAAAAATCACTTTATGTTACTACCAGCCAGAAATACGTAAACAGAAAAATAAAAAATGCATTCAGAAGTCGGTAGTCAGCACTGTGTTAAGGTAACAAACAGTCTTTATTTCCAGTTGTTGGCCAGATGTGTTATGTTGGTATAAAAGGTTAGCAGGATGAATCTGTCGTGTATGGCAGGTAACACGATGTCAATCACAGGCCCCCGCCCCCACCTGTGTGCCTCAAAAACACTAGGATTACTACCGTTTCATGGGCATTTCTTCATGGAAAGCTTAATATTTTGCACTGCAGCACAAATAATGCAAAATGCTACACATCACTTTTTTTCCAAAATAAAAAAAATGCCGGTATATAATTTAAGATGATTGCATTATTATTATTTGTATAATAGTAAGGCATTAAAATAAATACTAAAAAAGTAATTGTTTCATGCAAATAGTAGTGGAAACTGGAAAACATTTTTTTCCAAAAAATTCAGGACATTTGCAATTTCCCCCATAATTTTTAGCAGTATGCGACTGCCAAAATGGAAACTCGGATGAAAAGGGGCAGGTGGTAATTTGTACTCCTTCAACTTTGTAACTTAACTTTGGAGCGTTTCTCCTCGGGCCTCTGCTGTGTTCCAAGTCGGACTTTGCCAGTAAACAAATGTTAAATAAAAATAAATAAACTCTGTTTTATTGGTTATTGAGTCTGAGCCATCTCTCATTATCATTTTTAAAACACCTAAGTTTAGGCACGAATAGTAAGTTTGATAAGTACCACAGTGTCCTCCACTTCATCTCCAGTCCTAAGATTCCTTCGTTTTATAGAGTGACGTTGAAAAAGGAAAGAAACACGTCTTAAGCAAGACATTATATTTATAAAATATTGCCACCACATTTTGTTCTGCCTTACTTTAAGCAAAGATATGCAGTAAATAAAAAAAGTAATTTTTTTTAAGTTTTTAACTTTCCTAAGTAAATATACGAAGTAAATAAAAGATCGTTGTATTCGCTGGAGCGTTCTATCAGCAAAATACAATGATCGTTGTAATTTTTTTGAATTCTTAATACGTAAAATATTAACAACTGTCAGCTTTGCAGGTCAAAGCTAACTGCAGTAAAATTGTTAGCGTAGTCTTTTTTATAGTAGTTAATGAGCTGACCGCCTGCCCACTTCTGTGACATCATGCTAAGATACACACTTGCTCCGCCCTTGTGTGGATGAGTCAGGTTTTTTATAATCAAATCTGCTGTGTTTTCGGCTAGGTTTTGGCGTATTAAGTAAGTACCTCCCTCTTGGTGACGTCACAACATTCCTGCGCACGCTCCTTCCCATCTATGTACGTGTCACTTTTGCCGCCATTGTTACACAAACTTGTTGTATTTACAACGCGGATGAGGAATACAGCTCGCATCTCCTTACAGCAGAATTGGAGGCAAATACTGAAATAATCAGAGGCGCTTTTAAAATATGATTTAATATCATTAACACGAGCAGGTGACAGAATGACGACAATGTGAATTAATACACATTTTAAGTATTTATTTTATTTCACAATTGTAAACCGGGAGTGTCCTGTTGAGTAAAAAGCCCCTTTACAGCGGAAGCCCGGGAAGAAAAGCTCCACAGTGGCATGATTAATTAATGACAAAAAAAATCAATAATACAAAAAGGACATAAAATAAATACAGTACACGTTGATTTATTTACAGTAAATCAAACTGTAAATACTTGCTGTAAGTTACTTTATGAAATAAAGCGAGTTTTATAAATCATTATCTTTATTAACCGTAATCCACCTCACATTTTCTCCCTAAAATTGACAGGTTTATTAGGGCCGGATTAAAATATAAAATGAAATCAGGGATTAACTACGTTATGAAAGATTCATACATTTACAGTTGCGCTGACAAAAGAGTTTGGCTTCAGAAGAGCAGCTGCCATTCTCAGACCTTTATTACATTATTGGTGCGCTGCCTGATCTCCATTAGGTCCAAAGACCAAATACCCGGTAGTGATTGGCTGGACCTCATAGGTTGTGGGTGGGGCTGTGGGCAGAGTACCAAATATTGGTTTGCAATGTCAGGAGTCTAGAAAATTGAATACCGTTTCTGATTATAAAGATCAGCAGAAATCAGGGTCAAAGAGAAATAGTTATGTGCGAAAGACCATAAACAGGCACAGTTCTTAAAAAAACTACTGTAATTCACCTAATAAGCTAGAAGAACGGCGTTTGGTTTCTTCAACACACACTTCTGAACAAGAAGTAGACAAGTTTAATAACTTTTGCGTTCACTGGTCCGCATACCTCTCAATCTCTTAGCGCAAGAAATCTGGACAAAGCCTAAAATAAATTGGGGGGGGGGCAAAGGCCCCAAAACAGATACAGATTTTAAATATTGCTCCTGTAAAATAGGAACTTTGCAAGAATAACACGATTTGTGTTAACTAACATGCATTATCTGAAGGATATGAAGTCTAAACCTCAAATGTATGTCATTATTATTGACTTTAATCCTCAGTGATATGCCAAGGGGAAAATACGAGAAACCAGACTAAAACATGAGGCAAAAATCTGGACTTTCAGCGAAAATCTAGACAATTGAGACATATGCTGATCTGGCATTGCTAATTAACTGCAATAGTCAGTACTCACTTATTTTTCCCCCGGAAAATCAAACAGTTTGAAAGAGATGTGTCAAAAATATATAGCAAAATCTGTGACAATAGTGAGGTATTGTGGTTGATTGTTGTTGCCACCATCAGTCATACCTCCCAACTGTGCAGATTTATGTAGAATGCCCAGATTTTTGCCTCATACTTTTCAGTCCATTTTTTCATACAAATTGTGGTTTTCTGGCAAGTCATTAAAGACTGAAGTCTGAAAATAATGACAGACATTTCAGATCCAGACTTCATACCCTTCAGGAAATTCATGCTAATGCAAAACCTGTTATTCTATCAACTTTTTAAGTCTGTAATAGCAATATTTAAAAGTCGTCCCTATTTTTGGGCCTTTGTCCCACCATTATTTGTGTCTTTGACCAGATGTTTTGCTCTAAGAGGTTGAGAGGTATGATGTGAGTATAGCAGCATGGTTCCTTCTGCTGGTGGATTAGAGAAGGAATCTAGATATTTAGCTTTCCTAAAACTTATCTTTACTGAACATCATTCTACAGGGATGGTAGGGGCCATTACTTGTGGTTAGTAAGGCAATGAGACATATTAAGGCACAAACTGGGAGATAGATATAATAAGGGGAAGAAAGACAATGAGAGAGTGGGTGTGAGAGAGAGAGAAAAAACTAAGACTGGGAAAGAGAGTATGAGAGAGAGAGAAAGTAAAGTTGAGAAAAAGAGATATGAGAGAGTGGATGGAGAAAGAAAGAGAATATGAGAAAGTGGGAGAGAGAGAGTGACAGTATGAGTAGGAAAGAGAAGGAGACTGTGTAAAGGGAGTGGTAAGGAGAGAGAGAAGTGTCATATACAGTGTGTGAGAGGGATAGAAAGGTAAGAGCAGGTTTTCTATCGGCATGCATTCTCCAAAGAATAAGCAAGTAATTATAATATCTGGTATTACTGAGTGTACTCCTCAGTGATTTATTTATAAAAAAGCAGCCGCAACGGGGTTTGCATCAATGTGCATTCACTAAAGAACAGTAAATATAAAATGTTAATATCTGCCATTATTGACATTTCTGGCCACTACACGGCATCTTTTTGTCCTTTCTCTGTACTTTACTGTTCCCTTGCTATAATTCATGTGTTCCTCCATTGTTTGTTTTTGCAGTTTATTGGAAAATCTTAGTGTCCTGAAAATTAAAACACGAGTTCATTTTATTCAGGCTTTTTTAATGCATAATAGCATTGAAAGTAATTAATTTAGTTTGCCCTTAGTATAGTTTTTGGTGATTTCTGCACTTTATCACTTATTTTATTCATAGATTCATAGGTTTGTACTAGGCTACTGAACATTGGTGTGTTTTTAAGCCTAGCCATGCAACTCAACCAAGTTTTGTGCTCGAGTAATTTAGAGAGCATTGATACGGCAGAATTAGGGTGTTTAAAATCTAGTCTATTCATTTTATTGTGAGGTTTTGTGTATTAGGTGAATTTATTCAGCAAGTATTGATGGCACAAATAGATCTAGTTATTTAAAGTACAGTATTATTAGAAGCCTATTTGTGTCTTATAATATAACAGTAATCCATTGCTATTATTGGTAATGCAGCTTTCACCATCACCTGGTGCTGATATGGTAACAAGGGTGAGTGAAGGTTTTCAGTGTATAAATAGCTGCATTTACTCTAATATTCTGACAGAATTCTTCTCTTCAGATGTAATAATTATACTGAAAGTATGTTCAGGGCACTCGACAGAGCAAATGCCTTAATTTTATTGCCTGTTTTATTTTAGTTATCTCCTTGACATTATACTTATTATACTGGGTAATAGATGAGTGTGTTTCCCAGAGTTTGTGCACACTGTAGACATTGCTGTGAATATATATATATACATATTTTTGTGATGTGCATTTTTTTGAACTTCAGAGTAAGCTGTGATTATTTTTATGAATATGTGCATTTTCTAAGCATCTCTTGGAAATGTCAACATTCAAAAAACACAGAATGCTTACAACTGTCAACAATATCTCAAATTATTGTATAACGTTTTCTATTAAAGTTATATAAAATATAGTAAATATTCAAATCTAGTTCTTGAAACTGTCTCTTAAGATAAATGCATAGTAGAAGTACATACTGTCATAACTGTCTTCAAGTATATAAAGGTAGTACAAACTGCCTTCCTCTCAAATTATTTATCCTACACAATTGTACTAAAATACTATCAATTACTGTAAATTGTAAACTGCAGTAAATCTTACCTTTTTGACTTTACATTAAATGATGTTATTGTATTTCTATCAATGTTTTAAATGTTCAGTCTATTTTGGAGCTTTTCTCCCAGATAATACTATATCTCTCAAGTGTACTTCCTTACAAAGAACATTCTTCATTTTGGGTCTTAAAAAGTTCATCCTCCTGGACGTTCCACATTGAAAGGGTCTGTCCCATATTCAGTGTTTGGAAATTTTAAACTACTATCCATGTAAATAGTACTGAATCATATTAATACATCAAAATAATATTTATAAGTATAAAATAGCACATTTTAACCATCCTATGAGCTTCCTAGGTGAAGTTGTTAGTAAGCTGTTACTAAGTGTTCCACATTTTGCCCATTTGTTCCACATTATAAGACACAATTTTCCTCATTTTGGAGATGGAAGGTTGAGAGCGATGGTGACAACTCTATGGTATGGTATCTGCATTCTGCAATGCTCTTGTTCTGGTTTTACTGCTGCAATTCACAGGAGTAAAGTAAAAACTGTATTATAAAACTTTTATTTCAAATTAAGTCATTGTTGCAAAGGTAACAGCCAGAATGGGTGTCTGCTTATTTCCATTAGGTCATAATCAGGATCCTTTGATGAGTTAATACCAAAGTCTGAGGTGCTAGGAATGCACCCAAAGTCAGGGATTGTCTATCGTAGAGAGATCTTGGACTTTGGGTTAGAGTCAGCCAAGAATGAGGTTTTAAGACAAAATAATACAAAGATATAACCATATGTCTCAAGAGTACATCATTATGAGGAACCTTCTCATTTCAAGTAATTATTACAATGGCAATTGTTTGTGTCTTTCAGCTTTTAGGGGTCGCCACAGCGGAACTCCAGTCCGCTAATGATTGGCAGTTGATTTTTACATAACAGCTTGCCAGGCCTGATGCACAACCTTCAATGAAGGTATGCCCATTCACGCATGTCTCCACGCAGAGGACGCTCTAGCTGAGAATCGAACCGGACAGCGTCTTACTGTGAGGTGACAACGCTACCGCAGCACCACCACCGTGGGTTAATTATTACAATGGCAATATTCATTGCAATTCTACATTGAAAGGGTCTGTCACATATTCTATGATTGGTGTTAGGGGTTTTCTAACGTATACCCAGAGTAAACTACACCGTGTCATAATGTCTCTTATAAAAAAAAAAAAAACTTTTTAATAGTATAACGTGCTACATTTTAAACGTTCTGTGAGATTCCTAGTTTTAGTTGTTTGTAAGTTGTTCCATGTTTTGCTCATTTGTTCTCCATTATGAGAGGTAATGTACCCCCATTTTGGACTTGGGAGGTTGAAAACCATGGGTGTAACATAGACTCTGTGGTTTCACTGACATTTTATCTATTTAATTAGAATTTTACTTAAGGACTTGCAGGAATGAATTGCATGCACCAACACTGGCCATTTTCTGTATATCAGCAAATATACAGTAAAGTGCGGTAGGTGCTTAAAGGGCTGTAAGAGTGCATGTATGTATTTAATGCTGACAATAATGTTCAGTAAGCGGGGATGTTAATTCTAGCCTAATGGAAAGCACTGAACGAGTACATTGTGGAGACATGCAAAAAAGTACTGTGATGCCTGCTTTTGAGTGAGGATATTATCAAAGATTGCCACTGTACCTGAAAAGCACTTTTAAATGGTTTTAGAAAGTGGTTGGGAATAGCAATCTCACTAAGCAAGCTTTGGAAACAAAGTGGTATTGTATTTGTGTGCTGTTTCAAAAATAAACACACACTGTCCATTTGAATACTTTTATCGAACAAAGTAGAAAAGTAATTAAGGATGCTTTTATTTGTAATGTACAATTCCTGAGGCAACATTTTGCAGTGGGTGTCTTTAAAATATATTAAAATTACAAATAAAAAAGCAACATATCACCATCAAAAATCTACAATAGTGTCTGCATCAAACTGATTTAATTTATAATTTATTTTTAAGGAATGATATGAAAAATATGAAGAAAGAAAAAGAAATATATATCAAACCAATATTTTCCTAATAAAACACTTTTACCTGATAACTATATTCAGAAGTACTTTTATTCGTTCTCATGGTGGTAGTGACTAATTCATTTCATTCTGGCACACAGCATTTACAATATATGTATATATTCCATAAGTTTGGGAGTAATTCAATTTTTCCACTTCTAATGATTTTTCTAGTTATGGTTAACAAGCGCAAGAGAAGAGGATTTTGTGTTATAGGAACACTTTGTTGAATGTCTTCATGTTAAAGAATGTAATGACAAAACACAAATACATGCGAGAGATGCAACTATACGGCCAAACTGGAGGCTGAGCTCTCTCAACATAGGACTGGCAAGACCAGTCAGGAGGAGAAGGTTACCACACACACTATAGTACCATCACAACCTCAAATCATACACATAAACACACAAAGACATACTCGGCGGCTCTGATCAAAAATCTACCAAAACAGCAGAGGCCACCAAAGCAGACACCCAAACAACCACCACCTCAGAACACAACACCTGCAACACATAGACCTCACAGTCAGAGTGTCAAACAGTCACAGCCCTTAAGGCCAAACACAATGCCAGACACACTAGTCATTGGTTACTCCATAGTCAGACACACTGACGTCCCGCTCACCAGACTGAGTAAGGAGAAGGTCACAGTAAGCTGCCTGTCGGGCACTAGAATCCGCCACATAACGCAAGCACTCAGGTCTCTCAACAGCAGGTACAAATACGACTCAGTCATTGTCCACGCTGGTGTAAACCTGAGACGTACCTCCTTGGACTACATGAAAAGAGACATTGAGGAGCTCTCTGATTATGTAGCCCAGGCAGGTATGACCCTGACCTTGAGCAGTATCCTACCTTCACCAAGAATGATGCCACAATACAGAGATAAGATGATCAGCTTTAACAATTGGCTTAAACTCTGGTGTCATTCAAAGGGGATCCAATGTCTGTCTGCCTGGGATGACATGCTGGACAAGCCACGCTGCTTCGCAAGGGACGGCTTGCACCTGTCACCCTGGGATTCGGATATTGGCAAAGGCTCTTGCCACCCCCATAGTGCCTTTTAGGCAAGGCTCAAATTCTAAACCTACCACCCTAGAACACAAAAAGGAAAAAACTAAGGGTAATGCTGCTCAATGCCAGAAGTCTAAATCTCAAAATGCACGCACTCGAGGCCCTTCTCAGTATGGAGAACATCGATGTCTGTGCAGTGACAGAAACCTGGTTCAAGGCTCCTGAGAGCACCCCAGCACTATCAGGTTTTACCTCTTATCATGCGTTCCGCCCCAAAATCCGGACAATACCAAGAAAGGAGGGGGTATCCATATTCATCAAAGACACCCACACCTCAAGACTGGTGGCAATGCACGATGCATCGGAGACCATCCAGGTGCAATTAACCATAGGCAAGACTGCTCTGCAAATTGTAGCATGTTACAGGCCACCCTCACAAACTCAGGAACCTCACATGGCCTTCCTGAAAACACTAGAGGGGATAAATGTATCACCAAACACCATCATACTAGGTGACTTCAATTACCCTAATATAGACTGGGAACACTACTCAAGCCCAAACGCCCTAGCCCAAAAGTTCCTGGAATTCATAAACTCAAATGCCATGGAACAACTAGTCACCATCCCCACAAGAGGAGAAAACATACTTGATCTCATCATCACGAACATGGGAGCACAATGTTCAACACCGAAGTATACCCTCACTGGTGAGATCAGATCACAAACTAATCTCGCTGGAGGTCCTCATCCCACCCCACCTGAAATAAAAAGACCACAGTAAAGAACTTCTCGAAGCCGACTTCACACTTCTAAAGACTAGTGTGGTCTCCTTTAAGGCCCCGAGCGGGAAAACAGTACTCAAGCCGCTGAATCACTTACAAATGCCTTCTACCAGCACCTGCAGGACTGCATGGATAAGGCAATCCCAAGCAAAACAAAGACTCTTTGTACCAAAGGCAAGCGTCCAGTCTGGTGGACCCCAGCCATAAACAAACTCTACAACAAAAGGAGGAAGCTACTACAAGATAGAGCAAAATCCTTAAAAGGTAAGACACCCTTGATCACTATAAGTAAAAACTAAGAGCTCTCATAAAATCATCCAAAGCAAATTTTGAGAGAAAAATAGCTAAAGACTCAAAAGACAATCATAAGGCCTTCTTTAGCTATGTTAGAAACCTGGGAGGAAACTCCCAGATATGCTCAGAACTAGTTCAAAATGATGTGAAGATTACTGATCCTACAGACATTGCCAACATACTGGCTGACAGGTTCAGTGCAAACTCGCCCCCCCAAAAGGAGAGATATTTATACCAAGCGATTGCAGCCCCCAAACATCTCCAACGCCCAAGTGAGAACTGCTCTCTGCAAAGCAAAAAACACAGCATCCATGGGACCTGATGGTGTCCCCGGCTGTGTGCTCCACGAACTCAACGAGGAATTAAACCCACAGCTAGGACAGCTGTTTAATCATAGTCTTACCTCTGGTTATGTACCCAGGAGTGGCGCACTGCAACTGTGGTCCCACTTCACAAAGGCGGTGCCTCCACCGAGCCTGCAAATTACGCCCCCATTAGCTTGACAAGCCTTATCTGCAAAGCCATGGAGAGGATCATAATGGACCTCATAAATAAAGACATAGGGAATTTGCAGACTTTGGATCCATCCCAGTTTGGCTTTGTCAAAGGCAGATCATGCCTTCTAAACTTGGTTGACTTTTGAAACAGTCACCAAAGCCATTGATGAGGAAAGGCAGTCCATACAGCCTACCTCGATCTGGCGAAGGCCTTCGATACAATACCCCACTCGGGTATCATTGAAAAACTCATCAGCTTAAATGTTAACCCATACATCACAAGATGGGTTGCAAACTGGCTGAGTGACAGAACCCACAGGGTCAGAGTTGCTGGCGCCATGTCAGACTCAAAGCCTGTCACAAGTGGTGTACCATAGGGCTCAGTCCTGGGCCCACTCTTGTTTGGCATCTACTTTTCCGAAGTACAAGCAAACACAGGAGGGTTATGGCTGACAAAGTTTGCAGATGACTGCAAACTGGGCCATAGTAGAAAACACATCTGACACAGATATCCTTCAGAAGGGTCTCACAGAAATGGATAACTGGTGCCAGAGCCATGGCCTAAAGTTAAATGCCAAAAATGCATAGTCATACCCTTCGGGAAAAACAAGGTTACCCCTAGCTACCAAATAGGTGGCAATCCACTGAGCACAGAAGAAGTTATCAGGGACCTGGGGACCCAGGTTGATAGTAGTCTGTCATTCGACACCCATGTAGCTAAAGTAGTTAGGAAGACCTTCTACATTGCCCACCTTATCATGAAGGGATTCTCATCTAGATCAAGGGAGGTCATAGTCTCCCTATACTCATCACTCATCAGACCAATGATTGAGTACAATGCCCCATTCGGAATGTATCTGACCCGACACTTGCAGCAGCTGGAGAGGCCACAAAAGTTCCTCACCAAAAGGATAAAGGGTCTCAAACATCTGTCCTATGCTGCCCGACTGAAAGAACTCCAGCTCTATTCAGTCGCCACCGCTTGCTCAGAGGTGACCTTTGCCTAACATACAAGGCCATGTCAAACCCAGATTTGATGAATATGCTTCACCTCAAAAATCTAGATCCGTCAGAGCCACAAGGGCGGAGACTTAAACCTCGACACGGCTATTAATAGGACGTGCTGGAGGGATAGATTCATCACCCAAAGACTCCCTATGCTGTGGAATAAAATCCCGGTATATGTGAGGCAGAGCACCTCGCTGGCCTTGTTCAAGAGAAATCTTGACCAATGGATGGGAGATCGCAGATATACCCCAGGGATTACCTCAGTGTCACTGCTCAACAGAGGCACAGCAAAATAATGGGTATAGTTCCCCATACTAAAGGGGTGGCGTAAGCCACAAAACTATGGGCTAGGCTTGTAAATGCCCTCGGGCAGATAGCCTAGTATGAACCTATGAACCTATGAACCTATGAGCCTATTATGTGGTATGCAGATCCCTGACTGTTTTAAGTGTGGTTTCTTGATGCAATTACTAATGGTTATTGTGGTAATAAAACTGTACAAATGGCCATATTGAAATAAACACTGCAGTGTATGAGTGGAATTTTGTACAGGGGAATTTTGTGTACAGGTTGGTTGTTTAGTTAGATATAATTAAAGTATAGCCACTTTTTTGTCTTGAAGTTTGAATTTCATGCTAGAGAAATCGTCGTTCTACCCACTGAACCTAACAAGTTTTTGGATCTGAAGTTCTCTTCTGGGAAGATATTGCTCTTTGTGACAGTCATCTCTGACAAAAAATATTGGAGGTCCGTCTTTGATAAGCAGGAAACCAGTAAGGTTAAAAGCTAAGGCTGCATCAGCTTTTACCATAAAAATAGTCTCACTACTTTCATTGCACCAAACCATTTAAACACTGGCATATATTTCCCCATGTGGAAATGGAAAGTAAATATCTGTTTCATACCTCAGAAGCTCATGGCCATCTGTTTACTTCCATATTCATAGGTTCATAGGTTTATACTAGGCTAATGACCAGTAGGGTCTTTACAAACCCAGCTGTGCAATCCAACCCAGTTTTTTTCCAGAGTTCCTTGGATGCCTGTATGGTGGGATATGGTAGTAAAGAGGTAGTTAACGGTTATGGGGGGGGGGGGAGGTATGTAAGCTAAGGATTAATTCACTTGTTTTTGACATCTGCCCATCAAAGATATGGGGGCAAAACCAAAGTTGAATTTCCAATTTCCCATCCAATGGTCAAGGTTTCCTTTGAATAGGGTGAGGGATAAACTCTGTTTCATGTAGTTGTGGAGCTTATTCCACAGAGTGGAGATCCTTTGAAATACATAGTGGTGCCTCCAGCAGGTTCGGTTTATGTTGCAGGCAAAGTTTAGGTCCTTGGATCTGGTGTTTCCTGTGCTGTTGGTCTTGCAAATGTGCAAGAGATCCATCAGAGCTGGTTCTGAGAATACCATTTATGCTAGGTATAGATCACTTCTCAGTAACCTATAGGATATTGAGCACAGAGATAGGACATTAAGGCAATGTATTTCATACCTTGAATTCTCCTGGTGAGGAACTTTGAGGGTGTTCAATTTGTTGTAAGTGCCTGGTAGATACTTGCCAAAGGGGGTATTATACTAAATGATGGGTCTGATATGGGCTGAGTAGAGTGGTACTATTATTTCCTTGGACCCAGATGCCATACCTGTACTTATGAATTGGGCAATACAGAATGATTTTCTTACTATCTTGTCTATGTGTTGGTTGAAGGCCAAATTACTGTCTACATATGTTCACAGATTCCTATCAAGTCAATTTTAGAGGTGTTTTAACAGTAAAGTAATTAGCTTGGATGGACAATTTCCCAACGGACACTATAATGCATTTCTTTGCATTGAATTTTAATCTGTGGCTTTGGCACCAGTCATTTGTTTGTGTTAGACCCTCTTGTATGATTTTGATGTCATAGAGGAATCTGTGATAGCTCCCAATTTCCAGTCATCTGCGAACTTGGTGAGCCAGAGGCCTTTGACATTAGCCTTGACTTCAAGAAGTAGATGCCAAACAGGAATGGGCCCATCATGGAGCCCTGGGGTACTTTTCTGGTGAAAAGAATCTGTTGATGGAGGCGGTCTCAGGTATTATCTATGAGCCAGCTGGCAATCTTGTGAGTTATATAAGGATTTATGCCTAGTTATGAATGTTTGCCAACAATAACTGAGTGTGGTATTATTGAATTCCTTGGCCAAGTCATAGCAGGTGGTATGTATCATTTTTCCCCTTCATCCATAGCCATGGTGACCCTCTTGAAGTGGGCAAGATCTTTGCTTAACAAAGCCAAATTGGAATGTGTCCAGTGTCTGTAGTTTGCCAATGATCTTGTTGATCATTTACATGATACTTTGTTCCATAGCTTTGCATATCAGACTTCTCAGACTAATGGGTCTGTAGTTTCCCAGGTCAGTTGTCACCCTTATGAAGAGGGATGACTGCTGTGCACTCTATTCACTTGCCATGTAACATGTTTTGAGGCTGTAGTTGAAAAGTGCCTCAAGTGGTCCTGTTAGGTCATGTTTTAGGCTATTTAGGAGGCAAACAAGGAATATTGTCAGGGACCATTCAAGCAGTGTTTTTGGCCTTAGAATGCACATTCAGGACCTGGTCCTTGTTGATAGTTGGGGGGAGGGTATGGTAGAAGGGATTTCACAGATGATAGTAGGGGGCAGTGGGGAGAGCTAAATTTGTCAGCAGGTAGATTTGCTATGTCACCCTGGTCATTGAAGGTTGTGCTGTTTACCACCATTTGTGCACACTGCTGAGTATTATCTTAAGGTTCCTGACATACCTGAAGAAGGCCTTGTAATTGTCCTTAGCCTAGGAGGCTATCTTTACCTTGTAATTGACCTTTCTGGACTTAATTAGTCCTGTTAGTTTCCTGTTTAATTTAATGAGAGAGCTCCTGTTATTGTGGGAGTTGCTCTTCCTGATTTTAGGCATGACTTTTTTTCCTTTTGTTATATACCCTATTAATGTTAGGATTCCACCAGTGTGGTTTATTTTCAGAGTTTGTTTTTGACAGCTAATGAAGCTTAACCCTCCTAATAGGAACATTTGTGCTAAATAGACAGCTGCTAACACAGGCCGTAGTTATCCTGAAATTGAGGTTATCCATGATAAGACACATGTTATTGCCTGTGCTTCTACTTACACTAATTGATATTTGTCATTTTTTATCCTTATTCCCCCTCCCCCAGATGTTTAAACTACTTGCATACTTCAGAAATCACTAACGTTTAGCTTTGAAGAAACCAGTGTTCTATCTTTTATTGCGCTATTATCAGCTTTCCTTCCTGGGAAAGTAAGAGAAAAAGAGAACATTTTATTCTTTGGTTACAGCCTGAAAGACAAGCTGAAACATTCATTGCTAAAGGAAGCCTTTTCATTATATTCAGTGTTCTCATATTTTCTTGTTTGCAGGACTAATTCTGGAATACTTTATTGTGGCTGGCTAGCAAACAATTTTCATAATGGTTAAGCGGTTTACCTCACAGACACAATGAAAAGGGTTTGATTCTTACCTTTGAGTTGGGAAATTTGGCTTGGCTTAAAATGGTTGACATGGACAGATAGCTAATACTAACATATTAACCTATGTATGAAACATGGTCAAACTATATCACTGTGGCCTTGTAAAACTAATGTACATTTGTGCAAAGTGACCCAGAATAGTTTATTCTGGCAATTTATTGCATCACAGTCAGACAATTAGGATGTACACAGTCAATAAATTTGTTGTAATTTATGAGTACAAAGGCCATTTGTAAATAAAAGTGACTTTTTTTGTCACTGTTAAGCAGTGATCTAGCTTTGCAGAGGCAGCATCACAGAATGAGTGGTGTTTGCTGAAACCCAGTGTAAAAGTATCTTTGCCATGGCTTTTTCTTGTGTGTGTGTGTGTGTGTGTGTGTGTGTGTGGGCACAGTGAATTGCATTGCTGTCTCACAGCACTTGGTTCTCAGGTTCAGTTATTGGCTATGGATCCTTGTGTGTGAATTCTGCATGTCATCCCTGTCTTTGAGTGTTTTTTTATCAGGTGTTCTGGTTTCCTTCAACACTCCAACAACATACAGTAAGCAAATTGCTGTTCCTGCTGTTTTTCTGTAATTAAGCATGCAGTGTGTAGGCATGTGCACATGTCTTCAGATGCATTTTATGATAAACCTGGCTTGTCAGGTCTTAACTGACAGATTTGACAGACTGTGCAATTAAAATAAATATATCAAAACAAAATGTAAAAAATGGAAAAGCGGGAACACTGCAATCAGCGTGTAACTTGAACTGAAATGTTGATAAAACCTTACTAAGCAGAACATGATAATATTGAAATTATCTGAGAATGTCAACAGTTTTATTATGGTTCAGACACTGTTTTTCTTAATGAAGTGAAATGTCTAACTCAGAAAAAGGCAAAGATGCCCCTAGCACCATATGGATTATGCTTGTTACTATCTTATGTATTGTAATGAAACTGTGAGTATCCTATGTTTACTTGTCTGCTATATATTATGAAATTTAAGTGTGGATTGTTTATGAATGTCCTGCTAAATTAACTATAATAATGATGTATGTACTGCTTGTTTATTTTAGAGCTTATTTTCCTTGGATTTTCACTATCAATGAGTCTTGGCACAGAAAGCATTCTCAGTAACCAAAACATAAATTTGTAGGAATATTTTTCTGAAAACATACTAAAACATTTACAGTGAGTTCTGACAATATAGTGTTGGCATTCCTGAGGAGTCAGTTGACAAGTTGAGAATTACATTTTTTACCTTAGTCTAGGCCACACCTGCTGACTTTTGAGGTTCCACTGGTTTTATGGTTTCTTTTTCCACCACCTTGAGTAAGTTGAAAATGATATCCTTCAAAGTGTTTTCATCTGTCTGCTCTTCCATTATTCCAGTATACTATATAGGAAGGTGTTAGGAAGAATGGAGAGAGAAAGCTAGAATTTGGTGTTGACATGGAATTTATTGCATTAATCTGAGTCACAGAACAGGATTTATTATGTGCAGTGCCTAATTCTTAGATAGTAAAGAGTGAATATTAATGCAGTCCTTATAAATTATTACTACTGTACTCTGTTCTTAGGTTCATAGGTTCTTAGGTGTGTACTAGGCTAATGGCCCTGAAGCCTTTACAAACCTAGCCCATAGAACTGCCCTGGCATTGTGCCACCCGACATTATTTCCCAGTGCCTCTATCAAGTCACTGGAGTGATCCCCGGGGTGAACTTTCTATTTCCCAACCTCTCATCAAGATTTCTCTTGAAGAGGGCCAGTGAGATGCTCTGCTTGACATGTATGGGAAGTCTATTCCAGGGCATGGGCAGTCTCTGGGTTATGAACCTGTCCCTCCAGCATGTTCTGTTGATTGTGGTAATAAGGTTGAGGTCTCTGGAGTGTGTGGTGTGAATGGATTGGGATTTCTTTAGATGTAGAATTTCTAACAGAGCTGGGTCAGACATGCCATAAACAAACTTTACAACAAAAGGAAGAAACTGTTGCAGAAAAGAGAAAAATCCCAGGATGCAAAAAATTCCTTACCAGCCTCAGTAAGAAGCTGAGATCCCTCATAAAATCCTCCAAAGCTAGTTACGAAAATAAAATTGCCAAAGATTCTAAAGACAGTCACAAGGCATTCTATAACTATGTCAAGAATCAAAATGGCAATGCTCAGATCTGCTCTGAGCTACGACAGAATTGCATTAAATATACTGATCCCAAGGATATTGCCAATATCCTGGCAGATTGATTCAGTGCCAACTTCACCTCCCTCTCACCCCCTAAACGACCCATCTCAGTACTGGAAGATTGCCAAATTCTGGTAATAATGGCCACAGAGGTAAAAACGCACTCTCCAAAGCTAAGAATACAGCATCCATGGGACCAGATGACATCCTGGGCTATGTACTACATGAACTACAATATGAACTGGCACCTCACCTAAGTGTCATGTTTAATTATAGCCTCACCTCAGGCTTCATGCCCACTGAGTGGTGCACAGCTACAGTTATCCCACTCCACAAGGGGGATCCACCTCGGATCCCGGGAACTACCGCCCCATCAGTCTGACGAGCCTAATCTGCAAGGCCATGGAACGTATTATCATGGAACTTATAAACAAAGACATTGGCAACCTTTAAACACTGGACCCCACTTAGTTTGTGTTCGTGAAGGGCCGATCATTTCTCCTGAACCTGATTGACTTCTTTGAATCAGTCTCCAGAGCTGTGGACGAGGGTAAGGCGGTCCACACAGCCTATCTTGACCTCACCAAGGCCTTTGACACCATCCCCCACTCTGGAATCATAGATAAACTTACTAAGCTGGGCATTAATCCCTACATCACTCGATGGGTTGCCAACTGGCTCAATGACAGAACCCACACTGTAAAAGTAGCTGACTCCAAATCCAGCTCCAGACAAGTGACAAGTGGAGTACCTCAGGGTTCAGTCCTGGGACCGCTCTTGTTTGGCATCTACTTCTCTGAAGTACAGGCCAACACTAAGGGACTCTGGCTAACAAAGTTTGCAGATGACTGCAAACTGGGAGCCATTATTGAATCCCCAGATGTTGTGGATACTCTACAAAAGGGCCTTACAGAATCAGATGCTTGGTGCCAGAGCCATGGGCTCAAGCTCATTGCCAAGAAATGTATAGTTATCCCCTTTGGGAAAAAACATTTACCCGTGAATTACCACATAGGTGGCAGTATACTAAACACCAAAAGTGTGATAAGAGACTTAGAGAAACAGGTGGACAGTGGTCTCACCTTCGATAACCACATCGCCACAACAGTCAGGAAATCCTTCTATGTGGCGCACCTCATCACTAAGGGCTTTTCATCCAGAAAAAAGGTCATTGTCCCACTGTACTTATCCCTCATTAGACCCATTATAGCATACAATGCCCCATTTGGTATGTACCTCTCAAGACATCTGCAACAACTGGAAAGGCCGCAGAAATACCTCACTAAAAGAATCACAGGCCTATAGCAGATCCCTTACGCTGGCAGCCTTAAAAAACTCCAGCTATGCCCTGTCGCATATTGTCTACTCAGAGGCGATCCCTGCTTATCATACAAGGCCATGTCAAACCCAGAGCTGTTGGACATGCTACACTTAAACAAATCCCAATCCCTCAGATCCACACACTCCAGGGATCTAAACCTTGTCATCACAATAAACAAAACATGCTGGAGGGATAGGTTCCTGACCCAGAGACTCTCCAGACTCTGGAATAGACTGCCCATACATGTCAAGCAGAGTGCCTCTTTGGCCCTCTTCAAAAGGAACCTTGATGATTGGATGGGAGAAAGGAAATTCACCCTGGGAATCATGTCAGTCACCCTGCTGGACAGGGGTCCAGAGAAGTAAATAGTGTGGGAAGAAATAGCCAGGAAATTGTTATGGCTAGGCTTGTATAGGCCCTAGGGCCAATAGCCTAGTACTAACCTATGAACCTATGGCTTTGTAAGTCAAGCAGAGATGGCCTCTTAGTAGATGATATAAGACAGAGAATAGCTGGAATGTTTTGAGTCTGTCCTTGTAGGACATGTGTTTAAAGCCTAGGATCCTCTTCGTGAGGCACTTTTGTGGCCTTTCCAGTTGTTGCATGTGTCTAGTGAGGTATATGCCAAATGGCATTATACTCAATGACTGGCCTAATGAGGGAAGAGTAGAGAGAGGTAACGACCTCTTTCTTCCTTCCTGGATGCAAGATCCTTGGTAATGAGATGTGCCACATAGAAGGACTTTCTGACCACAGAGGCAATGTGATGGTCGAAGGAGAGGTTGCTGTCAACCTGTGTCCCCAGATCTCTTATAATGCCTTCAGTGTTCAGTGGGCTCCCATCGATGTGGTAATTAATGAGAACTGAGTTTTTCCCAAAGGGGGTGATGACAAATTTTTTGGCATTAAGCTTAAAGCCATGGTTTTGACACCAGTCATTGGTCTCAGTGAGGCCTTTCTGTAGGATGTCTACATCATTTGGGGAGTTAATATTGGCTCCCAGCTTGCAGCTGTCTACGAACTTGGTCAGCCAGAGTCCCTACATGTTGGCCTGGACATCTGCGAAGTAGATGCCAAACAGCAAAGGACCCAGGACCAATCCCTGTTGGACTCCACTCGTGACTGGTCAGCAGTCTGGTGCTTTCACACTGTGGGTTCTATCTGTCAGGCAATTTGCAACCCACCTAGTGATATAGGGGTTGATGCCTAGTTTGGTGAGTTTATCAATAATTCCTGAGTGGGGAATGATATCAAAGGCCCTGGCCAGATTGAGGTAGGCTGTATGAACTGCCTTGGCCTTATCCACAGCTCTGGTGACTGACTCAAGGTATTCAACCAGATTGAGCAGGCATGAGCTACCTTTCACAAAACCAAATTGCTTGGGAACTAGAATATGGAAATTTCCTATATCCTTGCTAATTTGGTCCATGCTGGTGCACTCCATAGCCTTACATATCAGATCATCAGGCTAATGGGGTGATAATTCCCAGGGTCTGTAGTCGCTCCCCCTTTATGGAGAGGGATGACTGTAGCAGTGCACAATTTGGTAGGGACAAAGCCTGAGCTGAGGCTGTGATTGAACATGGCACACAGGTGTGGTGCCAGTTCACTTTAGAGTTCATGTAGAACACAGCCAGGGATATTGTTGGGTCCCATGGAAGCTGTATTCTTGGCCTTGGACAATGCAGCTTTAACCTGTGCTGCAGTAATGCTGGGTGTCTGGCATTCTTCCGGTATTGTGATTGGTCCTTTGGGGGGGGTAAAGTTGGCACTGAATCTGTCAGCCAGTATGTTGGCAATATCTGTTGTCTCAGTATAGGAGGTACCATTGTGCAGTAAGTCAGAGCAAATCTGGGTATTGCCGTGGAGAGTCTTGATATAACTATAGAAGGCTTTGTGGTTGTTTTTAGTGTCTGCTGCAATTCTGCCTTCATATCTAGTTTTAGAGGTTTTGATGAGGAATCTCAACTTTTTGTTGAGGCTAATAAGGGAATTTTTCCAGTCTTGGGACTTCACCTTTTTCTGTAAGAGTTTCTACCTTCTGTTGCAGGGTTTGTTAAAGGCAGGGGACCACCAGATTAGCTTCCTTTTTTTGAAGGAGAGCGTCTTGGTTCTGTTGGGTATGGCTAGTTCCATGCATTTATGTACATGTTCATGCACTGCATTGGTGTATGATTTGGCAGTCATACACCTATTTTCCATTTGCATGAGTGTTTTAAAGTCATCCACCTCTGTTTTTAGAAGCCCAAAGTCAGTTTTGGAGAAGTTTTTCATGGTGGCTACCTTTGCTGGTGGTGTGGGTGAGATGTGGATTTCCATTTGAATTAGTTTGTGGCCATATCTAACCAGGGAGGAATTGATTATTGGTGTTGAGCAATGGTTGCCCATTTTAGTAATAACCAGGTAAAGGATGTTGCTTCCTCTAGTGGGGGTAAGGATGAGCTGGTCCAGCACATTGGAATTAATGAATTCCAGGAAGCATTGGGCAAGTATATTGGTGTATGAGTAATTTTCCTAGTTGATAGAAAGGTAGTTGAAGTCACCCAGTGTGAGAGTGTTGGGTTGGACCCTAATAGTTTCCAGTGTGCTTAGGAACATGAAATGAGAGTCTTGTGACATGCTTTGGGACCTATAGCAGGCTACAACCTGAATATCTGTCTTACCCACTGTTAGTTGTACCTGAAGTATCTCCGATGCGTTATGCTGGGCTACTAGTCTGGAGGTTCATAGATTCATAGATTAGTACTAAGCTAACTGCCCTTGTAAGCCCTTTTAAGCCTAGCCAACTATCCCTTGTGAGACTCAAACCCTGCACCCTGCAAAGCAAACACCTTAACCATTAGGCCACCCTCCCAACACCTCCCATGTGCATGTCCAGGTGTGCATATCCTTTATGAATATGGAGACAACACCACCTTTGGAGCTTTCTTCCATTTTCTGGGGCTGAAAGGTGTGGAATGAGTTATAGTCTGGTAGCACAGGGGTGCTTTCTGCTGCTTTAAACCAGGTCTCTGTTACAGCACAAATGTCAATGTTCTCCATTTTGAGAAGTGCTTCAAGTGAGTGCATCTTGAGATTTAGACTTCTAGCACTGAGCAGCATGACCCTCAGACTGCATTTTTTTATAGCTGTTACGGTGGTAATTTGGTCTTTGGAACACCGCCTAAAAAGGCACTATAGGGGTGACAAGAGCCTTAGCCAGTATGTGGAAACCCAGGGGTGACAGATGCAGGCCATCTCTGGCAAATCATCGAGGTCTGTCAATCATATCATCCCAAGCAGACAGATACTGGATCCCCTTAGAACGACACCTGAAACTTAGCCAGTTGTTGAAATCAATAATTTTCTGCTTGTGCTGCAGTATAATTTTGGGTGACAGTAGGATACTGCTCAGGGCTAGGGTCATACCTGCCTGGGCCACATAACCCGAGAGCTCCTCCATGTCTCTTTTCATGTAATCTAGGAAGGTACATCTCAGGTCATTCACACCCACATGGACAGTGACAGAGTCATACTTGTATTTGTTGTGAAGTGACCTGAGTGCTTGTGTTATGTGTTGGATCCTGGCACCCAACAGACAGCTGACTGTTACCTTCTCCTTATTCAACCTAGTGTGTGGGACATCAGTGTGCCTCACTATCAAGTCACCTATGATTAGTGTATTGGGCAAGCTGTTTTGCCTTAGGGGCTTAGGTTGAGGGGCACACTGTGTAGGTGAGCTATGTGTCTTGTGATTTGTGCTGTATTGCAGTGGTTGAGTGCGGTTCTGATTTGGAGGTCTCTGCTGTTTGGGTAGATTTCTATTGAGATCCTCCGCGAAGGTGGGTGTGTGGTTTGTGTTTTTATGTGAGAGCTGTGACGGTGGGTGTTCTAGAGGGCTATGTGTTCCATGTGGTGTGGTGCAGGTGTTGACCTTCTCATCTTGACCAGCTATTCTGGTCTTGGCTGGAGAGTGCATGTCTTCCAGTTTGGATATATAAGTGCATCTCTCACAAGTCTGAGTGTTGGGAGGTAAGAGGAGAGGTTGTCTGTGTACATGAGGCAGTTGCTACACTGCCTCAGAATGACCAAGTTCACCAGGTTAATAGGAGAAAGCACAGGGAACTGACCTTTAGACATGCCAGGAGGGATGGTCATTATTAATAAGTACTGGAGCTGTTTCCTTAAAGGACGCTTAGTGCTGTTAGCACTTATATGTGCTACAATAATTTCTACAGAAAACAGAAGAAGTGCTAGGCGAGTAAGCTAGTTAAATGCAAGAGAGAAAGAACTAGCAAGATCTAAGGGAAAAATTGAAGAGCAGACTTCCTGGCACTGGTAATAGTTTACACTAGTTTAGTGACACTGCACAGCGTGCAAACCCATGCATACATGGGCTTTTAAAGCAGAAAGTTGAAAGGGAGCTAGAAACCACTCCTGTTGTGGTAGATAGGCTATCTAGTGCTTATAGATAGGCTATCTAGTGCTTACCACTCCCACTGATAAGCTGATAGGCTTCCCTCTAACACAGAAAGGTTTGGGAAACTCAGAAACTACAATACAGTCCTGAATACATCAAATCTGTATCTGGACTACTCTAGTAACAGGAAAGGCAGGAAAACAAGCTGGAACTTTTTTTTAAAAAATATAACAGTAGCAGACGAGAAAAATGATTTAAACAAATTAACCAATTAACCAATAAAAAAGCTCAAAACTGAGCCCTGTTCCAGCAGTCTTCAATCAGACAAGTTCTAGCTGCACACTCCTGCCACTGGGGTGCAGGGGAAACTTCCCCAAACAGATAGCCTGGATTAGTGCTCAAGTTTTACAAATGTAGCTAGATTCAGCAGGTCTGAATCTAGTCTATGCTACAGCAAATAAGGCACACCAATTTCAGAAAGAAACAGTTCAAATAAGCAGGCACAATAAACTTTTAACCAGAAATTCTCAGCTCAGAAGGGCAGAATCTATCCTCTCCTTCCACAAGAGTGCAGACCACAAGCCTTCTTAATGTAAAACAACTGGCCTGAAGCCCAAGTGCTTAAGCCAAAAGGCTTAGAATAACAGTTACAATTTAATCAGGCTACTAACAAACAGTAATAAATGCAGTGGAATAAATGCAATTGAGTACTTTTAAGAACAGGCAGCAAAAGCAAAATAAAGTAATAAAGTAGGAAGAAACACAAATACAGTAAAAGCAGATGAATAAAGTGCAATGTATATATATATATATATATATATATATATATATATATATATATATATAACAGTAGTAAATGAGCAAAACTGATTTAAACAAATTACCCAATTAACCGGTAACAAAGCTCAAAACTGAGCCCTGTTTCTGCAATCTTAAATCAGACAAGCTCTAACTGCACACTTCTGCCACTACGGTGCAGGGGAACCTTCTCCAAAAAGATGGCCTGGAATAGTGCTCAAGTTATACAAACAAAGCTAGAGTCAGTAGGTCTGAATCTAGTTTGTGCTACGGAAAACAAGGCACACCAATTTCAGAAAGAAACAGTTCAAATAAGCAGGCACAATAAGCCTTTAACCAGAAATTCCCAGCTCAGAAAGGCAGAGTCTACCCTCTCCTCCCACAAGAGTGCAGACCACAAACCTTCTTAATGTAAAACAACTGGCCTGAAGCCCACGTGCTTAAGCCAAAAGGCTTAGAATAACAGTTGCAATTTAATCAGGCTACTAACAAACAGTAACAAATGCAGCAAAATAAATGCAATTGAGGACTTTTAAGAACAGACAGCAAAAGCAAAATAAAATAATAAAGTAGGAAGAAACACAAATACAGTAAAAGCAGATGAATAAAGTGTAATTCTTTTTGGTTAAGTGGGAAGAGATGAAACATGATAATTTAAGGTTGCTAAACTAAGGGATGGGCCTTCCCAAATGATATCTCTGTACTCAGTAGAATAAACTGATGAGATGGGACTGGGAGGAGTGTCCAAAATGAGATTTATAGTAGGGGGTGATCAACTCAAAAGCTTCCAAATTTAAGAACACAACAAGGAATGGACAGGTGGGTGGGGAACTCTTAAAACTCCAACAGAACAGAAAACTTAAAACAAAACAAATGTAATACTATAATAAGATACAAAATAGAAGTGATCAAACCTTAAATAAAGAGCTTAAAATCAAAATTAAATGCAGAGATAAGTGATACTCAGAGCAATGGTTAACCATTCAACTCTTTAATTTGTATATATACCTAATGAGCATGTCTGACAAACAAGTCCTGAGTGGCAATCAGCAATCTGGACAGTAATGACTGTATAAAATACACATGTTGTACAGCCTTCCCTGTGGCAACTGGTATAAGTTCATGGCCACAATACAAGTAAGGCAGGGTTATAATCTAACACGCTCCAAATTTTATTAATGCTGTTCCACTCAATTTTTAAAAAATAAAGAATAATATACATATAATCATATATAACAATAACTATGTATACCAGTGGATATCATATAATCATATGTGTGACTGAGGGTATGCTGATAATTATTTCTCTAATTAAAAATGTCTTTTCTGCCCTGGGATGGACTTCAAACTTGAATGATAGTCATATACACATGAATATATAAACCAGGTCCTTGTCAGGTCACACACATACACAGTTAACCACTCACTCTTTATTGCGTCTGTATAATTAATGAGGTTTATTATCAGAACATTGAATGTCAGAACATAAACTGTTCAAAAATGCTGATTAAATGTGCGATGTGCTGCATATTAAGTAGGATGAAGTGTCAAATGCAGAAGTGCGGCAAAACTGGATTCAAGATATTCAACATCCTTTTTCCCCTGCTCCATTTGCAACAGTGTGGTAAGTGTACACTTATTTGCCTGCTTTTCAGCAGTACGAATGTACCAGTTCAGTACTGCACAAGATTGAAATTGCACCCCCCACACTCCCTGCAAATTATATATTCCAACTCCAAGATCACACTACAGTGAGGAAAAGGTAAATTTCCCAATCTGCACTGTACCATGATCTCTATTCGTAACATCAGCCATGTATAAGTGAATGCACAGTGGCATTCACTGCAAACGACACTCACAGAACTGAAGGTCAGCAATACAGGAATCAACCCACTGATATTCATCATTTCCGTTTTCGCCGAACCTTCATTCTTCATTTTGATAGTAAACAAATTAATAAGCATGTCTGACAAACACTTCTTCTGTGGCAAGGAGGAAAAAGCATCTATGTGGAAGAATATGCATTCTCTAGTTTACATAAGTTTGAATCCCACATTGTACAAATTACTTTTATCAGTATGTAAAGCCACACAAAAAATGTGTCAGTTCATAAAATTTTATCCCAAATACAAATCAGAAAAGTTAAGTCATCTAACAGGTACAGCAGCATCCAACCCGTGAACTAATACCAACTGTCACAGTATCCTTTCTATTTCATAAATTGCCTCTATTTAACATTGTTGCTCTTCACTTAATATCATGCAAATGTGGTTGGCTTGGTTGTGCGGGTTTGTGCACTATTAAATGCAATATCACAAATTGGTGCAAAAACACGTTAACTGTTGCTCTATGACCTGTGCAGACATGCCAGGAGCTAGGAAGCAAGGTGCTCAATTTAGGGCTCAAATATGGGATGTAGAGGAGTCCAGAATATTCATTGTACTCCTTGTAAAGCACCACAGCCATAGGCTTTTGGAGGGCGCTCTACTGGGTTCAGTATAAATCAGAGGCTTAGAATAGTCTTGCCAAGGCTGTCTCCAGTGTGACTAGTATTCCATGCACTGGAGAACAATGCAGGCACCATTACAATGACCTGAAAAGGCACAAGCAGGCACAACTCAACCAGTGGCTGGATGTGTTTAGGACTGCTGACATCCAACAGTTGTGTAAGTGTACAGATAAAGATACTTTCAATTATAGACAAAGCTGGAGATAGCCAAGACAAGATGCATAATGCTCTTCTCTTTGTCTCTCCTTTTTTATTTTACAGCTGCCCAGATTTCAATATTTAGAAAGACTGAGGAAAGGAAGGGTCATGTATGCAGCAGAAATTAATTATTATTTTATAAAAACATTGCTCTTCTATACATTAGTAGCAAATTAACCATGCATATCTTAACTGTAAAATCAAGCATGCATGCTTCATTTTGTAGCTCAAAGTAATTTTAGGAGTCAGTTTTTAATAGTGTATTCAGATGTTGTGGGTTCAAATCTCACAGGTAACAAATACATAGGAAAACAATTTAAGATAATTAAATATTAATTTCAACAAAATTGGCCTTAATGCCATATTGTTAACTTAATCTATATTATTTGTAAAAGCATATGTGCAATATACTCATTTTGCAAGGATTACTTTTAACAATTCTCAGTCCTATTTTGTAGTTTTTAAAAAAGTATAGTTAACATAAAAATAAAAATATATTTCTGTTGTAGCACTTTATGGTATGTGGCATATGATGGTTCTAATTATCTTTTTCTTTTTTTTTTCTCTTACCCCCCCACCTCTTATTTGACATTTTATTTTTATGCATCGACACATTGTTCTGATGTCATAATTTTCTGACAACTGATAAAATGATTTCCAGCACAGGGAGGAAGGCCAACCAGTGTGGCTCAGCCCGCCACCCCTTCAATGGCTGCTGCACCAATTCCCAGCACATCTGGGACACAACCTGGCGGTACTGCCTTTGCAGCCTCTGCACTACCTGGGCACTCAACATCAGGGAGCAGTACCCTGGCTGGGTTTATATCACATGATCGAATCATGGAACATCGAACTCTCAAATGAGTGGATTTTCACATAATCGAATACTGTATTGTGGGGGGCTGCACCCCCCACATCCCCCAATAAGTATATATTCCTACTTCGAGGTCACACTGCAGTGAGGAAAGGGCAAAAATCCTGATCTTCACTGTAGTATGAAATAAATCCAGGAACTTCGATGATGTGAAAATTCGCTGTTCCATGTTCCGTGATTCGATTATGTGATATAAACCCCCTGGCTGCTGGTGCAGTGATACCTTTCGGGAGTATTGGTGGAAGTGAGGATTTTGCCACCCATCAGGAGCTGCCAAGCATAGTGTGTGAGGTCGAAGAAGGTACAATTGGTGCATACCTCAGCTCTATGGAGAAGATCCTCATTGGAATGCTGAGAAAACAAAAACATCAAGCACTTCAACAGGAAGCTGAAGAAGGGGACAATGAAGACAGTTCTGAGAGTGAGGACTAGATTCTCACTGTCTCCATGCTTGAGTGGCATGTTCCTCAGGTGTCCTTTCCCTATCCCCAATCATGGTGTCCCCCAACCTTTTGTGTCCCTAACCATCCCTGTCTCTGTCTTGATTGTCCTCTCTGCATGCACCCATTTCCTCACCTACCCTACTTACCTGACCCTGACATACCTACACCCCTTACCCTACATTCCTCTCTTACTGAAACAAAATAAAAAAACTGGGCACCTGAAAACTGCCAAGATGGCTACACATTGAGCAACAGCCTAATTACAGGTCTCCCAGTGTAAACACAGAAACTCAGAAGAGAGAGCCAGTGAACTCATTTTTGGGGTAAATTTCAGTAATTGGCTAGTAAGTGTACTGTCTATATACCAGCAAAAAATAAATTCAGAGAACCTGAAAGAAAAGTGACTGGGAAGAATTCTGCAGCTGTTCAGCAAAAGGCTGGCTGAATATGAGACTGTTTAAGAAGAGAAGTTTCATAAAAATAGTATGATATAGGAGGAAAAGTGCTTTCAAATAAATAGATAAATATAAGATGTGATATAGACTTCAATAGATATGACAAGAAATAACCATATAAAAGGTCAACCTGCCAAACACTGTGTGCATGTAACACAAAAGCTGGAACTAGATACTTTAAAAAACTGTTAAAAATGAAAGGTGGGAATAGTAACTTTTCAACATAATGTCCCTTTCAGTACTATCTTTAAATGTGAATGGTCTCACAGATATATACAAAAAAGAAAAATAGTATTAAATTTTACAGTGCAAATAGCTATGCTACGGGAGACACATTTGGAAAGAAATGAACATTTGAATTTGATAAAGAATGGTATTCAGGATGGTTATTCTGCAGAATACCTGGGGCAAAGGAAAAAATGATTATTTATATTAATTGTAAGAGGCGCTTCAATTGTGACAGAAGAGGATAAAAAAGATAATAATGGTATATTTTTAGTACTAAAAGGCTAATGGCAAGGGAGGAGGATTACACTGGCATGTATTATATTCCATCTAAAATTGCTATAATGGAGATTAAGAAAATTCTGGAAGAAATAATCAGTTTTCAACAGGGAATATTGCTTACTGGTGGGGACTGGAATTTGATTTGCAGCAGGGAAGATGTGTCTGGAGGGCCCAGAATGGAAAAATTTAACAAAGGATGGTAGATTTTTGACGAAATTTATGAAAATATTTGACATGGAAGATGTGAATTCAATAGTAGGAGTTATGAGTGAATTTACATATTATTCCCCAAGACACAAAAACTTGGCTAGGCTAGACAGAATTTACATTTCACAGGAAAATGTGCATTTAATTGAAAGTTTTGATATGCATCATATAACTATTTCAGACCATCTACCAATAATGGCTAAATAAAAACACAAAGTAATGAAATAAAAATGAGACACTGGTGTATTCTCACCTATCTGTTGAAAAGAGAGGAATTTAAGGAATAGGTAATGGAAATTATTTATTTGGGAGATATTAGAGAAGACAGAAATTTCTTTTGAAGCTATAGCTATGGAGTGGGATAAAATTAAAGGGAAGTTTAAAAATAGGGTAGAAGCAATAAGAATTAGTTAGAAGGACTGACAATTGTTAAAGTATTGCAGAAGAGGTAGAATCTCCCAGAACAAGAAGAGGAGCAATTGCAGAATGCTAAGCAGAAAATAAAGGCGTACTTTGATAATATGCATGAATTTAGAAAGATTGCTGTTAAGCAACTATTTTTTTAGTTGTGTGACAGTGGTGAGGTCTGCAGTGGGAGTGACAGATGCGTTTAAGGTGGGGGTGGGATTACATCAAGGATCAGCTCTGAGCCCTTTCTTATTTGCAATGATGATGGACAGGTTGACAGATGAGATCAGACAGGAGACCCCATGAACTATGATGTTTACAGATGACATTGTGATCTGTAGTGAGAATAGGGGCCAGGTTGAGGAGACCCTGGAGAGGTGGAGATATGCTCTAGAGATGAGAGGAATGAAGGTCAGCAGGACTAAGACAGAATATATGTGTGTGAATGAGAGGGAGGATAGAGGAATGGTGAGGATATAGAGAGTTGGCAAAGGTGGATGAGTTTAAGTACTTGGGATCAACAGTTCAGAGTAACTGTGAGTGTGGAAGAGAGGTGAAGAAGAGAGTACAGGCAGGGTGGAATGGGTGCAGAAGAGTGTCAGGAGTGATTTGTGACAGACAGGTATCAGTAAGAATGAAAGAGGAGGTCTACAAGAGGGTAGTGAGACCAGCTATGTTGTATGGGTTGGAGACGGTGAAACTGACAAAAAGGCAGGAGTCAGAGTTGGAAGTTAAAGATGTTAAGATTTGCACTGGGTGTGACAAGGATGGACAGGATTAGGAATCAGTTTATTAGAGGGTCAGCTCAGGTTGGACAGTTTGGAGACAAAGTCAGAGAGGCGAGATTGTGTTGGTTTGGACATGTGCTGAGGAGGGATGCTCGGTATAATGGGAAAAAGATGCTAAGGATGAAGCTGCCAGGTAAGAGGAAAAGAGGAAGGCCTAAGATAAGGTTTATGGATGTGGTGAGAGAGGACATGCAGGTGGTTGGTGTGACAGAGCAAGATGCAGAGGGCAGGAAGAAATGGAAACAGATGATCCACTGTGGTGACCCCTAACAGGAACAGCTGAAAGAGAAGAATAAGAAGCTGTTAAACAACTACTTTTGATAAGAATACCAGTGCACAAAACTTTTACCGCAACAACTCAGGCAACAGAAAGTATAAAGGGTTGACACCAAGCTTAGGGAGCCTATAACAAGGAAGATAACAAGGGATCCTGTAGAGGTACTATTTCAGAAATTTTATGGAAGTCTGTACAAAGCAAAGAAATACAAAAATCAAAAAAGGGACAAATGAAAATATTTCTAGAAGAATTAAATATGTCAAGGTTAGAGGTGGATGAGACTGAATTACTAATAGGCTATGAGGAGATGAGATAAAAATGGTGAGGTATAACCAATCAACAGGAAAGTCCCCAGGAATAGATGGTATTGCTGTGGAAGTTTGGAAGCTAGGAGAAAAGAAACTGATAAAGATCTGGAAGGTTTTGTTTAACAGTATTTTAAGAGGAGCAGAAGCACCAACATCCTGGAAGAAAGAGGTGGTAGCTGTAATATCTAACTAGGGTAACGACCCATCAGATCCAGCTCCATACAGGCCCATTTCAATCCTAAACCATGACTATAAAGTGTGTATGTCTATAATGGCTAAAGGAATAGAAAGGTGATGCAAATATTGATAGATATGTATCAGTTTGGGTTTGTGGAGGGGAGGCAAACATTTGAAATTTACAGAACATTGATGATCCAGAGGGAAGCTGAATGTAAGAAAATGCCACTGTTGCTGGTGGGACTTGATAAACAGGAAGCATTTGACAGAGTAAACTGGAAATTAATGAACAGGGCAATGGAAGCATTTGCATTGCCTGATAAAAGTATAAGGTTGATTAGAAGGACATATGATGGATTGCAGGCAAAAATTAAGTGGGTGTGCTCTTCTCTGACAATTTCTGTTTGAGTAGAGGAACCAGGCAGGGGTGTCCTTTTTCCGCTTTGTTATTTGCACTATATTTAGAACCATTGGCAAAGAAAATAAGAGACTCAGAAATTCAAGGACATAATTGGTATGGTAGTCAAGAACAGCTGTCTCTATTTGCAGATTATATTATTTTATACCTGATAAAACCAGAAAAGGACATGTCAATGTCATGGAACATCTTGAGGAAGTTTTAGAGTTTTTGGGGATACAAAATTAATGAAGCTAAAATAAAGGCAATAGCTGTAAATTGTGTACCCACACATGAACATCCATGTTTATGGGACATGATAAAATGAAATACTTATCAGTATGAATTAAAAAGGATTCTGGTCTGGCAGCTAAGGATATGTGGGAAGACTAAACAAAAGGTAACACAAAATAATTATATGGATACGGATAGCAAGATACAAGCCGTTCAAATATTTTTGTCCCTTTAGTTTATAAACAGATCAGGCATATTTTTATCAAGAAGAGGAGAAGGTGTGGATAGCAATTAATAAAGAGCTTTAGGATTTGGGGAAGACAGCAAGAGTCAAGTGGGATAAGCTGATTCTTCCAAATGAACAAGCCGGTTTGGGTTTAGCCAATTTGAAGGGGTATTTCAGAGCTACATAGTTAAGACTCCTTTACATATCACAAGTAGAAAGATATAATTCAAAGTGGAAAGGGATGATGATGAAATGGAGGAAAGTTCAAGAAACAAGGAGAGACTGGGATTTTGGATGCAGATTCTTAAGGAAAATAACATGTATTTAGACTACTGAATATATAACAATGGAAATCCATTTGTGTACTGTTGACATAAATCAATTGACTGATGTTCATTTTTATATAGTGCTTCACTGTACTAATTACCTCTCCCATTTGCAAAAATCATCACATTTACTTATGTAATGCCATCCTGACAACGTGTAAAAAACTCAGATTGAGCTGGATATGAACCTTTGTCATTTGTCCTCAAAATATGAGCTTTTTGCTTTTATACCTGCTGCCACAAGGACAGCTAAGCAGTGAGTGTTTTTCATACACTCAGTACCATCCAAAGTCCTAACTGCTACACCTTGCCATTTAGTGTGTTTGCATGAAAGAAGGCGAACCTATAGAAAAATAATTTTTTCCCCAATTAAGCAGAGGTATGCATTTGATTGTCGCTTAACTCTGGGAAAATGGGGAAGGCAATAGCAATAGTACTTAATGTCATAAAAGTTATGATACCTTTCCAGTCTAAACTACAGTATAAACACCACATCATCTGCCAGCTATTTCTGTCACAGACTGCATGTGAAAGTACTTCTCAAGTTCAAGTTGTATTCATTAATTGTGAATCTGGCATGTGCATACACTTTGCCACTGATTGCACAAACCAGTTGCTCGGTGGTGCACTATGGAAAGAGCTGATTGGCATGTATTACAATGTTTACTGCTCAGTTAGTCTTCATCCCATTATAATCCATGTAAAAACACAACCAAAGGAAAGGCAGGCACTTGTTAGTGACTGAACACGTATTTACTCAGACTGCTGTGTGCCTTGCACCCATGCACTTGAAAATGGATATGTCAGTAGTAGTTCCCAAATGTCAACTACACTACAAATATAAATAGCACGACTGCATTATTATATCATCTAAAGCTTTATACTGACAATAGACACTGAAATTATTTTATACATGTCTTAATGTGGACATGAATTCATCACAAATATAAACACACATGCATACACAGTTACACCCATGCTGATCACAAAACGTGTGTGTGTGTGTGTGTGTGTGTGTGTGTGTGTGTGTGTGTGTGTGTGTGTGTGTGTGTGTGTGTGAGAGAGAGAGAGAGAGACAGAGACAGAGAGGGAGAGAGAGAGAGGGACTGTAAGTGTGCAATATACACAACATATTTAGAAACAGGTGTATATGTCTCACTTCTGCAACATGCATTCCTCACAGCTTATAGCATCTAGTTTGAGAAGCTGTCTTTTAAAGTATACACACACATTGGAACCACAGCAGAAAATCCAAATTCCACACTTTGCACACCACACTCATAACAGGATATGTTACCCACATCATATAATGATGATGTCATCATCTATAAAGACCAGTATGACAAGGCAAAAGCATACTTTGGGGATGGTGCAGGTACTAACTACTATGTTCTGCAGATGGGAAAAATAGTTAGATGTGGGTTAACTTACCACAATAGCCACATTATATGTGTGTCTCTATATATTTGTAAGTGTGTGTGCATAGTCAGAAGAGCATGAGTCTATATCCTACTGTCATCATTCCAGTTCCATGCAGACCAAATATTTTGATAGTCATACATGCCTACACAGCCATTTCATACAGGCCTCCCAACATCTTCTCCCAAACATACAATGATGTCATATGCTATAAATTGTCCAGCAGCAGTATAAAAGTCAGACTTGTGCTGTGGCACTTGCATTAAAAGTACTTTTTCTAGGTTGTGTAACTGGTTAGGTAGGGGGTTCTAATCTCACTGCAGTCAACTGGTGTATGTGTGTGTGAGCATGTAGTCAGAAAAATATGAGTTTGTATCCTACTGTAATCAATCTAATCCCACAGAGAACAGATATTTTGACAGTTGTACATGTCTGCATAACCATTTCATCCAGGCCTCCCACCATCTTCACCCAAACATAAAATAATGCTATCATCCACTATTAATTGTCCAGCAACAGTGTAAAATCCATACTTGTGCTGTGACATTTGCATTAAGTATTGAGTTTTCTATTAAGTACTGAGGTCTCTAGCTTTTCTAATTAGGTCAGAGTTCAAATCTCACTGCAGTCAACTGGTGTATGTGTGGTCAGAAGAGTCATACCGCTCAACCTCTTAGTGCAAGAAATCTGGACAAAGACTGACAAAATGGGGGGGACAAAGGTTCAAAAATAGGGACAGATTTTAAATATTACATTTATAAACTTAGAAAGTTGTTACAGTTACATGGTTTGTGTTAATATATAGTTTCTGAAGGTTATGAAGTCTGAAACTCAAATGCATGTCATTATTTGGTAAGGTCAATCCGCAGCTCACCCCAATGATTTGCCAGAAAACCACACATTTTATGAGGAACACACCAAAAATGTGAAGCAAAAATATGTACAGTCTGAGAAAATCTGGACAGCTGAGAGGTATGAGAAGAGTATGAGTCTGTATCCTATTGTCATCAATCAAGCCCCTAGAAGAACAAGTATTTTGACAGTTGTATTAAATACTTTTTCTAGCTTGTGTAACTAATTAGGTAGGGGTTCTAATCTCACTGCAGTCAACTGGCGCATGTGTGTGTGAGTATGTAGTCAGAAGGATATGAGTCTGCATCCTACTGTAATCAATCTAGTCCCACAGAGAACAAATATTTTGATAGTCATACGTGCCTACACAGCCATTTCATACAGGCCTCCCAACATCTTCTCCCAAACATGCAATGATGATGTCATCAGCTATAAAGTGTCTGACACTATGAATGCCAGCCTTGTGTTGTGGTATTTGTGTTAAGTACTGTATTCTGTAGATAAACAGAGGTTCTAGTCTTACTGCAGTCAACTTGTGTCTGTGTGTGTGTGTGTGTGTGTCTGTCTGTTCAGTTACTTCACATTCTAGTAGCTACTTTAGAACAACATGTGAGACACTCCCACTACCATTTTCTTCTCACTAGACATTGCTGGTGTCATCAGCTATAAAGTGTTGTCTGACACTAAGAAAGTCAGACTTGTGGTGCTTGTCTTAAATATTGTGTTTGGTAATTAGTAAGGTAGGAGTTCTAGTCTCACTGAGGTCAACTGGATTGTGTTCAGTTAGCCCACATTCTAGAGACCATATTAGAACAGCATGTGATACAAGTCTACTACTATCTACTTACTAGACACTGCTGATGTCATCAGCTATAAAGTGTTGTCTGACAGGGCAAATGCCAGACTTGTGCTGTGGTTCTTGCATTAAGTACTGTGTTCGGTAGATAGTGAGGTAGGGGTTCTATTCTTACTACAGTCAACAAATGTGTCTGTGTGCATTCAACAATCAGTATTGTGACAATTTTACAATGGCATGTGAGCCCACAGGTATGTCAGGCACTCTTCCAAAATCTGCATGTAACATACACTGATGATGTCATCCTGTATAAAGTGCACTCTGTCACAATTTAAGATAAACTTTTGCTGTGGCAGTAACATTAAGTACTGTGTTCTCCAGCTTGTGTAACTAGATATTTAGTGGTTCTAATAATCTGACAAATTACAATATTGACAGTACCCCCCAAGCCTGTCATGTGGGATTTGGGAACACAGTTTGATAGTAACCTTAACTTCAATCACCAGGTGTCCACAGTAGTAAGGAAAGCTTTCTATGTTACACAGCATGTAAGGAAGGGCATCACATCCAGAGCTAAGGATGTTACAACTCCCCTGTACTCTTCCCCCAGCTAATGAATGACAGAGTATTACACTCTTTTCTGCAGACATCTGCAGCAGCTGGAAAGACATCAGAGGTTTCTCACCAAGAAAATTCAGGGCCTTTAAAACATGGCCTACATGGACAGACTGAAGGACCTGTCAATGCACTCTGTATTTTATAGGCTGCTGAGAGGTGACTTGTGCCTGGACTACAGAGCAGTCTCTGATCCTGTCCTAATGGAAATTCTGCACATCTGCAAGTCAAATAGGAAAAGATTCACTCACTCTAGGGATCTTAACCTAGCCTGTGACATTAACAAGACAGGCTGGAAAGAAAGATATGTCTCCCACAGATTGTCACTGCTCTGGAATAAACTCCCGATTCATGTAAAACAGAGCTCCTCAATGACCCTATTTAAGCATAGTTTAGACAATTGGATGGGAGACAGTAAACTTACTGCATGGGTGTCACCTATGTCCCTCTTTGTACAGGGGCAATTGATGCTGATCATAGACTCACACTACAAATATAGACCATACAACATGGTCAGTAAGGGAACAAGGGTAAAACATGGCTAGGCTTGTAAAGGCCCTAGGGCAATTAGCCTAGTAACCTCCTATGAAACTATGAACCTATGAACAGCAGGCAACTTGAGTGTGTATACATTCAAATAATATTTTTGAAGCATTGTACATGGAGATGACTCCACATCCATGTCAGGCACTCCTTCTAACATGTTTTTCTCAACAGACAATAATGCTATCGTACTCCATAAAGTGCAACAAGACAGTGTTAAAGTCAGACATATGTAGTGGTGCTAGTGTTACATTGCATGACATTCATCTTCTATACCTGCATAGGTGTAATGTTCAAATTAGACCCAGTCTACTGCTGTGTGTGTGGTTGGTGGTACATTACAGTCAGTGAAGGAATCTTTTGAATCAATTTTCATTTCACTACTACTTAGGAGAACTTTTAATGAAGCCCCATGAATCCAACATTCACTTTTTCCCTCTGGCCACATGACATCCTTCCTGCAGAGGAGTGGAGGATGGCCTCATCTCAAAAATGCATGCACACATCATAAAGCAGAGTCCTTCCATGAGCCTCTGCAAGCCATCTCCAGACCAATGGATGTGTGATTGCTAATTATGTCATGGTGTGGTGCACATGTCACATATGGACAGAGGCAGTAGGTAAGGCAATCATACACAAATACACACAATAGCCTTAGTATCTTCCATCATACAGATATAGAGAGAGTTGCTTTTAAATGGAACTTTATGTGGTGTTGGCCGTTAGCTTAGTAATGTCCTATGACCCCATGAAAATTTCACATATCAATGTTACTGCCATTGACATTTGTTATGTTGAGGTGTGGATCTACAGTAGGCCTACAAGAGGGTATTACAGTCTGTCATGTGAGGCAGTGTATCAATGACTGCTGCTGACATTTGATTACATTTTCCTTCCATAACATTTTTGAATATTGTTGGCTTAGTAAGGCATGTGTTTCTGTAGTGGAGCAGATTAACATTCTATGCAGTTCTCTCATTCAGCCATCACAGTGACACAGTATGGCACAAGTATTGCATGTGTATACCTACCATCATCTAATGCTCTGTGACAAATGTTTGTACAAATTCATACTGATTGCCTGGGCATATAAGTCTTGGTTCATCCACATGTAGTGTTGTGATATACAGAAAATCAGGCCATTCAAATACTGTTTTTCATTGGAAAAATATATGGACATATGTTGTGCAATTAATGTCATTACATGACATTGGTAGAGTTGTGTGACTGTGTGAACAGTACCACTGTGTGACATGTAATGCATAATCAAGGCTGTATTTCAAGGTGTTGTCACAAATCATTTATTTTAAATGTGTGAAATGTTACGGGGAATACTCAACTAAGAGCAGAGTTGTTTGTGGATGCCAGCAGCTATACTCAACCAGAGACAATAGACAATCTGCTAGCTGGCTTGCCATCAGCCAAAATACACATGCAAACATTGCAGTTAGTTTTCTCAGGAAAGCAGCTTATCTGTGCACTCTCTAATGCTAAAAATACAGAATCAATGGGAACTGACAACATCCCAGGTTGCCTAAATCATGACTTAAAACATGACCTAGCAGGCACAGTCAGATGCCTACTTAAACACAGGCTCTAGATAGCCTATATTCTCACAGAAGAGTGTACAGCAACAGTCATCTGAATGAATAAAGGGGGACCGTCACCTGATGAAGGGACTTATAGACCCGTAATCCTGACTCTCCTCATTTGTGAGGCAGACCAATGACTTTTCACAGATTTTAACAAAAACACACTGGTAATGTTATGAATGTACTAAAAACATTTTTGATTTGTTAAGGCTACATCATGTCTGTTAAATCTGGTTGACTTCTTCAAGAAGGTCACCAAGGGCTTGCATGAGGAAAAGAGTGTTGTTCTGCATAACCTGACCTCACCAAACCATTGGACACAAACCCACAATCAGGTATTACCAAGCAACCGTCTCAAGTGAGCATAAACACTTATGTCACCAAGTGGTTACACAAATGATTCACAGACAGGGCACATAATGTTGACCTGTGTGAAGTCAACTGACCAGGTCCATACCTCAGAGTTCTGTACTAGGCTCTTTCCTGTTCAGTACTTAGGTCTTATAAGTCAAGACTAACTTACCCATTCTTTGTCTAACCAGCTTTGTGGATGACTGCAAGTTGTGGACAATCATTGACTCCCAGAATGCTATTGATACACTGCAAAAATATTAACACAAGTGATTGCTGCCAGAGCCATGAAGACACACTAATGAACAAAAGGCATGCTTAGTTCCTTTTTGAAAGCAAATACACAAGCTAACTACAACATAGACAGCCCACCCTTATGAACAAACTGACTGGAACATGACCTGGGTACTCGGGTAGATAGTAAGCAGACCTTCCACCAGCATGTGACCTTAGTGGTGACAAATCCCTTGTATGTAGCACAAATCCTGAGTATGGGCAGGCCATCCATATGAAAGAAAATAATAGTCCCATTGTTCTCAGCTCTCATCACACAAAAATTTGAGTACAATTCACCTTTAGCATGTACCTCACCACATGTCTTCCAAGGATGCTTTGATCCAGTTTATCACTTTTGCCACAGTGAGCTTCCACACATCTTTTTGTTCGTACATAAGTATTCTATGTGATGCATAACCATTAGGAGTTGAGAGTACAGAATTCCCTTCAAGGTGTTATACAAGATGCATGTGTGATATGTGTTTCTGTGATGCACCTAGTAAATACATAGCACATTGGCAACATTGATGGCATGGGTTACATTCTGCAAGTGTGGGCTGTGGCATATATGTGTCATGCAAACTTCTCAACTAGCTGGGATTGCTTATAATTTAAACTACAGGTGTAACAGTGTCCTCTTAACACCACCAAAAAAAGTGGCCAATTTTCAGGAAGTTGTGCTTGATTCCCCTTATAGATTACTGACAAATCATTACAGTTGTACAAGTGAGTTCATGCAGAACATGTATAATAACTCACAATCATATATTTTATGTGAATGACACAGATTAATGGTGTTATTATTCTGATATTGTCATGATTGTGTGTGCTTCTTTCTACTGTTGTCCATGAGCCTGTTGTTGTGTGTCCTTATTGGTTAACACCTATGCTGGCATTACATTCATATTCAAGCAACTCATTTTGCATATCTTCTTAATATGCATATACCCCCTATTAAATATATCATCCTTGGTAAATGTTCTCTCCAGTGATCATGTCAGGGTGCTCATAGCACAACTAATTATCTCCACTGATATGTGACCTTTACTGACAGACACATAATATACAATAACTGTGTGATGATATAAATATACCCACCAGGAGGTGTAAACAGCAGTACATACTGTATTGTGTGCATATGTGATTACTGTTCATGGTACAACTCTCTTGCTTTGGGGTGTACGTACATTGACATGCCCTTATCTGGTTTACATTGTCATGTTTAACTTAACTTCTTCCCCTTTCTTCATTCCTAACATTCATGTCTGTGTCCCTTTTAAATACACACACTTCCCCAGATGAGTATATTTATAATGCAATCTATTTCCTGTTAAGTACTTGATGATCACACCAAACATTTATTTCAATATGCCAAAAACATGTTTGCACTGTACTTTGCATTGAGTACACTTTTCTATAATGTTAGTACTACAGTCATTGCCTTAATTTTATTCCTGGTAGTCATTGTGGATGTCCCCGCAATCTCGCAGAACAAGTATGCCCATATGTAAACTTGTCTGCTTGTCTGAATGTGCTCATGTTACTTTACACAGCTTACTGAGCCAGCAACACTGTTTTTATGGGTACTCCAGTTTCCACCTACATTCTATAGACATGCATCTGGAGCATTTCTCCCTAGGCCTCCACTGAAAATAGGCTCTGTCCTAGTCGACATTCCTGGTCAACAAATGTTAAATAAAATGAAAAGAGGAATTGTTTCATAATATTAGAATAACTGCAGCTGTTTATACACTAAACACCTGAATTCGCCCTTGCTATCATATCAGCACCAGGTGGTGGTAAAAGCTGCATTGCCAACAATTAATGAGGGATTATTGTTATATTGTGAGATACAAATATGCTTCCAATAGTACTGTACTTTAACTTATGGCACAATCATTTCATATTTCCATACCGGATCAGTCGAGGCCCGGGTTAACAACGACCACCACAAGTACTGTTAGCCAACAGGGTGCTGGCAGAAATTGGGCTACTGTTGGCCAAAGGATAAGAGGAGGGGGAAGGCATGCCCGAAGGCAGGAAGATAGGAGGAAGGTTAGGAGTGTAGTAGTGAGGGTAGGAACTTTGAATGTTGGCAGTATGACTGGCATAGGGAGAGAGATAGCTGATATGATGGAGAGAAGGAAGGTTGGTATATTGTGCGTGCAAGAGACCAGATGGAAGAGAAGTAAAGCCAGGTGTATAGGAGATGGGTTCAAATTGTTCTATCATGGTGTGGATGGCGGGAGAAATGGGGTAGGGGTTATCCTAAAGAAACAGTGTGCCAAGAGTGTTTTGGACGTGAAGAGAGTGTCGGATAGAGTGATGTTTATGAAGCTGGAAATTGATGGTTTAATGTTGAATGTTGTGAGTACATATGCTCCACAAGTTGGGTGTGCGATGGATGAGAAAGAGAAATTTTGGAGTGAGTTGGATGAAGTGGTGGTGAGTGTACCCAAGGGTGAGAGACTAGTGATTGGAGCGGACTTTAATGAGCATGTTGGTGAAGTGAACAGAGGAGACGAGGAAGTGATGGGTAGGTATGGTGTTAAGGAGAGGAATGCAGAAGGTTAGATGATTGTGGATTTTGTGAAAAGGATGAACATGGCTGTGGTGAATACATATTTTAAGAAGAGGGAGGAGCATAGGGTGACGTACAAGAGTGGAGGAAGATGCACACAGGTGGATTATATCCTATGTAGGAGGGCCAGTCTGAAGGAGATTGAAGACTGTAAAGTGGTGGCAGAGGAAAGTGTAGTTAAGCAGCATAGAATGGTGGTCTGTAGGATGACATTGGTGATCAAGAAGAGGAGGAGGAGTGTGAAAACAGTGCCAAGGATTAAATGGTGGAAGTTAAAAAAGGGTGATTGTGAAGTGGAGTTTAGGGAAGAGTTAAGACAGGCACTGGGAGGCAGTGGAGAGTTGCCGAATAGATGGATAACTACAGCAGAACTAGTAAGGGAGACTGCTAGAAAGGTGCTTGGTGTGACATCTGGACAGAGGAAGGAGGACAAGGAGACTTGGTGGTGGAATGAGGAAGTACAGGAGAGTATAGAGAGGAAGAGGCTGGCAAAGAAGAAATGGGATTGTCAAAAAGATGAAGAAAGTAGACATGAGTATAAGGAGATGAGGCGGATGGCAAAGAGAGAGGTGGTAAAGGCTAAGGATAAGGCGTATGGGGAGTTGTATGAGAGATTCGACACTAAAGAGGGAGAAAAGGACCTGTACCGATTGGCTAGACAGAGGGACAGAACTGGGAAAGATGTCCAGCAGGTAAGGGTGATAAAGGATAGTGAGGGAAATGTACTCACAAGAGAGGAGAGTGTGTTGAGTAGATGGAAAGAGTACTTTGACGGGCTGATGAATGAAGAGAATGAAAGAGAGAGAAGGTTGGATGATGTGGGGATAGCGAATCAGGAAGTGAAACAGATTAGCAAGGAGGAAGTAAGGACAGCTATGAAGAGGATGAAGAATGGAAAGACTGTTGGCCGAGATGACATACTGGTGGAGGCATGGAGGTGCTTAGGAGAAATGTCAGTGGAATTTTAACTAGATTGTTTAATGAAATTTTGGAAAGTTAGAGGATGCCTGAGGAGTGGAGAAAAAGTGTTTTGGTATCTCTCTTTAAGAAAAAGGGTGATGTGCAGAGCTGCAGTAACTACAGAGGGATAAAATTGATCAGTCACAGCTTGAAGTTATGGGAAAGAGTAGTAGAAGCTAGGTTAAGAAGGAAGATGATGATTAGTGATCAGCAGTATGGTTTCATGCCAGGAAAGTGCACTACAGATGCAATGTTTGCTCTGAGAGTGTTGTTGAAGAAATACAGAGAAGGTCAGAAGGAGTTGCATTGTGTCTTTGTGGACTTGGAATAAGCATATGACAGGGTGTCTAGAGAGGAGTTGCAGTATTGTATGAGGAAGTCGGGAGTGGCAGAGAAGTATGTAAGAGTGGTACAGGATATGTACAAGGGTAGTGTGACATTGGTGAGGACTGTGGTGGGAGTGACAGATACATTTAAGGTGGAGGTGGGATTACATCAAGGATCAGCTCTGAGCCCTTTCTTATTTGCAGTGGTGATGGACAGGTTGACAGATGAGATCAGACAGGAGGCCCTGTGGACTATGATGTTTGCAGTTGACGTGATCTGTAGTGAGAGTAGCGATCAGGTTGAGGAGACCCTGGAGAGGTGGAGATATGCTCTAGAGAGGAGAGGAATGAAGGTCAGCAGGGCTAAGACAGAATATATGTGTGTAAATGAGAGGGAGGGTAGAGGAATAGTGAGGATGCAGGGAGTAGAGCTGGTAAAGGTGGACGAGTTTAAGTACTTGGGATCAACAGTTCAGAGTAATGGTGAGTGTGGAAGAGAGGTGAAGAGGAGAGTACAGGCAGGGTGGAATGGGTGGAAAAGAGTGTCAGGAGTGATTTGTGACAGACGGGTACCAGTAAGAGTGAAAGGGAAGGTCTACAAGAGGGTAGTGAGACCAGCTATGTTATATGGGTTGGAGACAGTGGCATTGATAAAAAGGCAGGAGTCAGAGCTGAATGTGGCAGAGTTAAAGATGTTAAGATTTGCACTGGGTGTGACTAGGATGGACAGGATTAGGAATCAGTATATTAGAGGGTCTGCTCAGATTGGACAGTTTGGAGACAAAGCAAGAGAGGTGAGATTGCATTGGTCTGGACATGTGCTGAGGAGGGATGTTGGGTATATTGGGAAAAATATGCTAAGAATGGAGCTGCCAGGTAAGAGGAAAAGAGGAAGGCCTAAGATAAGGTTTATGGATGTGGTGAGAGAGGACATGCAGGCGGTTAGTGTGACAGAGCAAGATGCAGATGATATGAAGAAATGGAAAGAGATGATCTGCTGTGGCGACCCCTAATGGGAACAGCTGAAAATAATGATGAGTACTGTATTTTAACTAATTAGATCTGTTTGTGCCATCAATACTTGCTAAATGTTTATACATGTTCATACTCAGCTGAACGGAGGAGGGGCACAGCCACAACTCTGTGCTAAGATTTCAGATTACTAGAGGCTTCTGAAATTCCTAAAAAAACATGTTGCCTGTTTATCCACTTATTTTTACTATTTTTTGCTTATTCTAACAATTTATAGCACTTTTTCATTGTCTGCTGCCTACTTTTTTACTGTATTTTATTACTATAAACAAATCTGCACTGTTCTACTGCAATTGTCTGCCTTAATGGGCCTTTTAAATCACTTTAGCTACTGTTTTCACTGTTTGTAAAGCTTTTTAGCCATTTTCACTGTTTGAAAGGAAGTAACTGGAAATTTTCTCCTTTTGTTAAGCATCTGTTTGTTCTGATTTTCATGTCAAGGAGTGTATCATACAACTGATTTGTTTGCAGTTAAAAGCATTCTCTAGAGCCTCCTTGCTCTTCTTTGTTTAAAACTTTTATTTAGTGTCTCAATTTTGTTTTTCTGCTGTGGTAAACATTTCTGCAGTGTTTTCTGTCTAACATAGTGTAGCTAGTAGCTGTAGCATAGTCCAGACTCAGGGTTGCTGTTTCTGGGCCTGGTTGTTTGTTTGTAGTGGCTGTTTGTTCTGAACACATTTTCCTGGCCATCTTGGATTAGAAAGGGCCCTTCTGCACTCTAGTGAGAGGATTGTGCTGATTGGTCCCTGGCTGGTAAAGGTTGGCTTGTCTAGGGCTTGGAGTAAGCACCTCATTTGTTCTTTTGACCTTTTTTAAAAGTTGTTTTAGGTTTTAACCTTCTGGTATTTAACCCTCACCCTTGAGTAGGCTTCTGCTTGTTCATACTGAGCTGAACAGAGGAGGGGCACAGCCACAACTCTGTGCTGAGATTTCAGATGACTAGAGGCTTCTGAGCTTCCTAAAAAATCAAGTTGCCAGTTTTCATGCTTATTTTACTATTTATTGCTTATTCTTACCATTTATTCCACTTTTTATTGTCTGTTGCCAACTTTTTTACTATATTTTTATTACTATAAATGAATCAGCACTGTTGTACTGCAATTGCCTGCCTTACTGGGCCTGTTAAATAATTTTAGTAACTGTTTTCACTGTTTGTAAAGCTTTGTTAGCCATTTCACTGTTTGAAAGGTATTAACTGGAAATTTTCTCCATTTCTTTTCCTTAAATAGCCAGTGTTTAAACCAGTTTGTGCTTGTTTGCTCAAAGCTGCAGTGAGTTAGGCCTTCTACCTTTGCTCTGCTGTTTTCCAAAAAAGACCTGTTGTGAGACTGCAAAAGATAACTGCTTATTTCCAACTGTTTTCTGCACTTCTGATTAACTAAAATCATATTTGTTACATATCTGTTTAAATTGTGCAACTGTATTTTAGGCTTAGTGAATTGAATCCTTATTTCTGTTCTGACCTTGTATCCCCACCCACCCAACTGTTGTTGTGGTCTTAAAGCTTGGGGCTTTTTGAGTTGCCTGCCTCTATTATAAATTTGATATTGAACACTCCTCCCAGTCCCATTGCATCAGCTCATTCTACTGAGTACAGTGTGATCAGTTGTGAAGGCCCACCCCTTTAGCTTCTTAAGCTTGAATTCTCTTCTATCTCCTCACTTTCTACTTAAAAAATATTGTGCATTGTCCTACTTCATTTTGCTGCTTGTGCTTAAGTGTTCAACTGCATTTAGTTTGCTGTATTTAATACTGCTTGTTGGTAGACTGATTAAATTGATGACAATATTCTACTGAACTGCTGCTTTAGTTCAGCTGTTTTTTACTGTTGTGATTGTAAGCTAATTTATCACATTTGCACTGTTTTAAAGCAATTTACTGATTAACTGCATTTCATTACTGATTAACTGTATTTCAATGCTATTTACTGCAATTCACTACTGTTTAAGTGCATTTTACTGCATTTCATTACGCTTTGACTGTATTTTCTCATACTGTGAGTTCTCTTTTTGCCTGTAACTGGTTAATCTGTGTTTTTTTTGTGAGTTTTACTGGATTCTTACCCTTAAATTGAATAGCATAGTCTGGATACAAGGTTTGCTGCATCCTGCGCTGTTTGTTTTTGCCTTCCGTGTTTCTGGCAGCCATCTTGTGTTTGCCTTCTGTGTTTCTGGCAGCCATCTTCTGTTGGTAGGGCCTATCTCATCTGCTAGTGACAGTAGTAGGATTGCCTGGACTGTGTCTGGCACAAGCTGATAAAGAAAGCAGGGACTAGCAGGACTGGCTAGATTTATGTGATACTAGAATCTTCTATTTTTTGTGGTATTTAAACCCCACACTTGAGCTGGTTTGGGCTTATATGCATATCATGCACCACAGCTGCACTGTTTGCAACCCATGGTGAGGTATTCTAGCTAAAAACTTTCCCTTAGTAGCCAGTGTGATCACCTAGTAGTACTCCTCTTAGACCTTCCACCCTTTATCCCCTTAGCTCTCTCTGGACTCTCTCCTTCAGATTCTGACAAATATGGATGGAAAATTTCCTACATTTTTTCCTGGCAATCTGGTTGATATGGGCATCCTGAGACAGTGTAGCAACTGCCTCATGTACATGGACAACCCTCTACTACTACCACCTAGGAACACAAGTTGTGAGAGATGCAATTACATTAAGAACCTAGAGTCTAAGCTGTCTCCCTCTCAAGCCAGTATATCTGGCACAGAGAAGGTTGTCAACACAAACACCACACCTCAAACACCATCCACACCTACACAAGACACACCCACATATGCAGAGGTCCTCAACAAAAACATACCCAAACAAAAGAAACCTCGGAGGCAAAAATACGTGTGAACTCCACTGCCCACCACACATAGTCTATACACCTGTGTCTCACAGCCACTAAGGCCTAAACATAAACCCAACATATTAGTCATAGGAGACTCCATTGTGAGACACACAGATGTGCCCCTCAGCAGACTGGATAAGGAGAAAGTCATGGTTAGTTGTTTGACAGGTGTCAGAATCTGCCATATCACCCATGCACTCAAGTCTCTCAACAACAGGTACTGTTATGACTCTGTCATTGTCCATGTTGGCGCGAATGACTTGAGTCATACCTCCCTGGACTATATGAAGAGAGACATGATCAAGCTTGCTGAATATGTGTCCCAGGCAGGTATGTTCCCAGCCTTAAGCAGCATTCTACCATCACCTAGAATGATGCCTCAATACAAACAGAAAATGACTGACTTTAACAATTGGCTTAGTTTCCAGTGTCATTCCAAGGGGTTCCAGTACCTGACAGCCTGGGAAGACATGATTGACAGACCACAATGCTTTGACAGAGATGGTGTGCATCTGTCTCCCTTGGGCTTCAGACTTCTGGCAAAGACTGTTGCCTCCCTCATACTACCTTTTTTAGGCAATGTCATGAGGTCAAAACTACCTACACGAAAATGTCATCAAAACGCAAATTAAAGGTCATGTTGCTAAACGCTAGTAGTCTAAACACGAAACTGCACTTATTGCAAGCATTCATAACCCTGGAAGATGCTGACATTTGCGCAGTCAAAGCAAATGGAGGTGGAGTTGCAATATATATTAAAGACATGCACACCTCCAGGCTGGTCAAACAGTGACACACAGGAGAAATTCCAGATGCAGTTAACCGTTGACAAGACCGCTATTCAAATCATAGCTAGCTATAAGCCCCTAACTTTGACTCAAGATGCCCACTCCATCTATCTGCACCTCTTTGAATCTATCAAGATTTAACCCTTTACCCTGATTCTGGGCAACTTTAACTATCCAACCATAGACTGGAAGAGCTACTCATGCCAAAACACAAATGCCCAGAGATTCCTTGATTTCGGCAATGCAATTGTCTTGGACCAGCTAGTTGACACCCCCACAAAAGGTGGTAATATCTTGGACTTGATATTGAGTCACCATCTACCCCGACAACTCCCCCCCCAGCTAGGGTCAAACAAAAAAACTTCTCTAAAGCCAATTACAACCTTCTGAGGGAATGTATAAACATCTTCACAGCCCCCTCCCCCTTGATAGGAACTGACACATATATCCAAATCTACAAAAAAGTAGTATATGAGCATTTATATAGCTGCATGGAATCAGGAATACCAGACAGTACAAAATCCTCCTCCTCAAGGAAGAGTAAACCTGTCTGGTGGACATCTGCAATAAATAAACTCTATAATAAAAAGAAAAAATCATTGTCCAGGACCAAGAAGACAAGGTGCCTAACTGGAAGCAATCTCTCCTTAGCCTGAACAAGCAAATAAGGGCACTAGTGAAATCTTCCAAAACAAACTTTAAGTCCAAACTGGCCACATCTACTAAAGACCTTCTTCACATATGTCCACAATCTCAAAGGAAACACTTAGATCTGCTCAAAATTGGTGGTCAAGGATACCACATACACAAATGCTGTAGATATAGCCAACCTGCTGCCAGACAGGTTCAATGAAAACTTCACTCCTCTGCCCCCCATCCGTAAATCAGGACATACCCAGCACCTGTCCCCCTTCCCCCTTATCTCTAGGGAGCATGTCATCACTGCCCTCTCAAAGGCAAAAAATACAGCCTTCATGGGACCCATAACATCCCAGGTTGCTTCCTACATGAACTCAGGCAGGAACTTGCAGCACCATTAGGCACCCTATTCAACCAAAGCCTGAGTAACAGCTTCATCTCAACCAAGTGGAAGACAGCCACTGTCATCCCTTTGCAGAAAGGAGGAGCATCCACCGAACCAGGAAATTATAGACTCACCGATCCAGGAAATTATAGACCCATCAGCCTAACTAGCCTGATCTGCAAGACCATGGAACGATTATCATAGACCTCATTAACAAGGACATTGGCAACCTCCAAACACTCAATCCCACACAGTTTGGTTTCATGAAGGGGAGGTCATCCCTATTAACTTTGGTTGACTTCTTTGAGACAGTCACCAAAGCCACAGATGAAGGGAAGACGGTGCATACCAGCTACCTTTACATGGCCAAAGCCTTTGATACTATTCCCCACTCAGGTATAATAGATAAACTCTCACAACTAGGCATCAATCTGTATGTTACCAGATGGGTAGCAAACTGGGTTACTGACAGAACCCACCTTGTCAAAATAGGGGAAGCCTTCTCAAGCAGTAGATCTGTAATGAGCGGTGTACCCCTGGGATCAGTCTTGGTTCATAGGTTCATAAGTTGGTACTAGGCTATCAGCCCTAGGGCCTGTACAAGCCTAGCCATAACAATTCCCTGGATATTTCTTCCCAAAATATATACTTTTCTGGACCCCTGTCTAGCAGGGTGACTAACGTGATCCCCGGGGTGAACTTCCTATCTCCCATCCAATCATCAAGGTTCCTTTTGAAGAGGGCCAAAGAGCCTCTGTTGTTTGGGATATACTTTTCAGAGGTGCAGGCCAAAACCAGTGGGCTATGGCTGACCAAGTTTGCATATGACTGCAAGCTGGGCGCTGTCATCAGTTTCCCCTAGTGATGTGGACATCCTCCAAGAGGGTCTCACCCAAACAAATGACTGGTGACAGAAACATGACCTCAGACTGAATGCCAAAGAATGCATCATTGTCTCCTTTGGGGAGAGTGATGTCCCCACAAATTATCACATTAATAATAAGGTCCTAAGCACACAATCAGTCATGAGGGACTTGGGCACCCAGGTTGATAGCAAACTGACTTCTGTCCACCGTATTACCTCCGTTGTACAGAAAGCTTTGCAGATGGCCCACTTCATTAGTAAGGCTATCTCATCCAGAGACAAAGAGGTCAAAAACATCCCTGTATTCTTTCCTTATAAGACACATTACTGAGTACAATGGCCATTTTGGCATGTACCTCACAAAGCACATTCACCAGTTGGAGGGACCACAGAGGTTCCTTACAAGGAGAATCCAGAGCCTCAAATATCTATTCTACACAGACAGGCTAAAAGCCCTGTCCCTCTATTCAGTCTCATACAGACTTCTCAGAGGTGATCTCTGTCTGGCATACAGAGCAATCTCAGACTCTGCCTTGGTGGAACTGCTGCATATCTGCAAGTCAAGCTCCACTCGAGTAACCAGCATGCGCAACCTGGACCTAGTCTGTGATATCAATAGGACTTTTTGGTGGGACAGATTTGTGTCCCATAGTATCCTCCTTTTGTGGAATAGACTCCCTCTCCACGTCAAGCAGAGTACCTCATTAACCCTTTTTAAGCACAACCTGGATAACTGGATGGGAAACAGTAAATACCCCCCTGGGATTCCACCTGTGTCCCTGCTGGACAGGGGCATCATGTGCTGACTTTTGGAACATGGTCTAAATTCTTGGCTAGGCTTGTAAGGGCCTCAGGGCTATAGCCTAGTCACTTCCTATGATCCTAAATACATTCAACTAATATTCAAAACCACATACTAAAATAAATAAACTAGATTTTAAACAAACTAATTCTGTAGTATAAATACTCTTTAAAATACTCAAGGACAAAACTGGGTTGGGTTGCATGGCTAGGCTTAAAAAAGACCCTGATGGTCAATAGCCTAGTACAAACCTATGACTGAATAAAACAAGTGATAAAGTGCAGAAGTCATCAAAAACAGCAATAAGTGCAAACAAAATTAAGTACTTTCAATGCCATTATGGGGAGTTTAAACATTAAAAAAGCCAGAACAAAATGCACTCATGGTTATACTAGTAGTTTCCAACAACGTGAGAAGACAAACATTTGAAAGAACAGATGAGCTACAGAAAAGGAACAGTAAAGTGCAAAGAAAGAGCAAGAGATGCCATCTAGTGGCCAGCTAGGAATGTTAATAATGCCAGAAATCAACCTTGTCATACCTACTGTTCTTTAAGAAATGCACAGTGATGCAAAACCTGCTATTGCTGTTTTTTTGTAAATAAATCACTGAGGACTACAGTGAGTCCGTAATACCAGATATTTTAATTTCATACATTTTATAATTTCATACTTATTCTTTGGAAAATGCATGTTGATACAAAATCTATTATCATTTTTCTATCCATCTCACACTCTCTGTACCACCCCCCCCCACACTCTTATCTCATAGTCTCTTTCCCACTCATACTCTCACTCTGTCTCTCTTTCACTTTCTAATATTCTCTTTTTTCCACCATCCACTCTCTGTCATATCTCTTTCTCTGTCTTTCCCACTCCTTACGTTCTCTTTCCTTTATACTCTCTTTCTTGCCCAGTCTTGCTGCTTTTTCTCTCTCACCCATTCTCTCATTGTCTTTCTTCCCCACTCCCTTACTATTTCTGTTTCCCAGTTTGTGGCTTATTATTTCTCATTGCCTTACTAACCACAAGCCAGTGCCATGATGTTCAGTAAAGATAAGTTTTAGAATCTGATCGTTGGCAGAAACACCAGTGCTGCTATACTGATAGTAACAACAACAAGCAACCACAATACCTCACTATTGTCCCTGATTTTGGTATATATTTTGACATGCCCCTTTCAAATTAAATGTTGATTTTCTGGAAAAAAAAGTCAGTGAATACTGAGGATTGCAATCAGTCAGTTTTGCCAGACCAGCATACCTCTAAACTATCTAGATTTTTGCCTCGTATTTTTAATTAGCTCATCATAAAATTTGTGTGTTTTTTTTTGGGCGGGGGGCATATCACTGAGGACTGAAGTCACTAAATAGTGGCATGCATTTGAGTTTCAGACTTCATATCTTTCAGAAAATGCATGCTAACAAATTCTATTTTTCTAACATATTTCTTAGTTCATAAGAGCAATATTTAAATGATGTCCCTGTTTTTGCCCTTTGTCCCCATCCCCCATTATTTTAGGGTTTGTACAGATTTCTTGCGCTATCAGATTGAGAGCTATTCAGACCAGTAGGCCCAGAGGTTATAGAATTTTGTACTTCTTATGTTCAGAAGCATGTGTTAATGAAAAAAAAATATCTTCTATTACATCATTATCTGAATTACAGTAAAGTTTAAGAATAATCGTGCCTGATTTGGAATCCTTTGTTCCCCATTACTTCCCTTTGATCCTGATTTATAGGTTCATAGGTTCATAGGTTCATAGGTTCATACTAGGCTATCTGCCCTAGGGCATTTATAAGCCTAGCCAGAGTGTGTTTGGCTTTCGCCACCCATTTTAAATTAATTTTGCTATGCCCTTTTTCGAGGTTAGTATACTGTGCCTCTGTCTAACAGTGACACAGAAGTGATACCCGGGTTAACTCTACGATCTCCCATCCACTCATCAAGATTCCTCTTGAAGAGAGTCAATGAGGGACTCTGCCTAACCTTGACTGGGATTTTATTCCAGAGTGAAGGGAGCCTCTGGGTTATGAATATGTCCCTCCAGCAAGTCCTATTTATTTCAGTGCTGAGGTTCAAGTCTCTTGAGCGCGTAGCTTGATGGGATTTGGATTTTCTAAGGTGCAGCATGTCCATTAATTCCGGGTTGGACATGGTTTTATACGTCAGGCACAGATCGCCTCTGAGCAGGCGGTATGCCACTGAGTAGAGCTGGAGTTTCTTTAACCGGGCAGCATATGGCATCTGTTTGAGCCCTTTGATCCTCTTGGTGAGGTACTTTTGAGGTCTTTCCAGTTGCTGCAGGTGTCTGGTAAGGTACATCCCAAAAGGGGCATTGTACTCAATTATGGGCCTGATGAGGGATGAGTAAAGAGGAACGATGACCTCCCCTGATCTAGATGTGAATGCCTTCATGATTAGGTGGGCTATATAAAATGTTTTTCTAACCACTTTGGCCATGTGGTTGTCAAATGAGAGATTGCTATCAACTTGGGTCCCCAGGTCCCTAATTATTTCTTCTGTACTTAATGGATTACCACCTATGTGGTAATTTGTGGGCACTTTGTTTTTGCCAAAGGGGATGACTATACACTTTTTGGCATTTACCTTGAGGCCATGGCTCTGGCACCAGTTGTCTGTTTCTATGAGACCCTTTTGGAGGATGCTTGTGTCGGCTGGAGAGTCATCTGCGAACTTGGTCAGCCACAGTCCTTCCGTGTTGGCCTGTACCACCGAGAAATATATACCGAACAAGAGAGGTCCCAGGACTGAGCCTTGTGGGCCGCCACTTGTAACTTGTTTGGAGTCTGACAAGGCTCCAGCAATTCTAACCATGTGGGTTCTGTCCTTGAGCCAGTTTGCAACCCATCTAGTGACATAGGGGTTTATATTTAAGCTGGTGAGCTTATCTATAATGCCCAAGTGGGGTATTGTATCGAAGGCTTTTACGAGGTCCAGGTAGGCTGTGTGGACCACCTTCCCCTCGTCAATGGCCTTGGTGACTGTTTCAAAGAAATCGACCAGGTTTAAGAGGCAGGATCTGCCCTTAACAAAGCCGAACTGGGTAGGATCCAGTGTCTGCAAGTCCCAGATATCTTTATTTATAAGGTCCATGATGATCCTTTCCATAGCTTTGCAGACCAAGCTAGTCAGGCTTATGGGGCGATAGTTTCCAGGATCCGTTGAGGCACCTCCTTTGTGGATAGGGACCACTGTTGCTGTACACCACTCTTTGGATACATATCCTGTAGTAAGGCTGAGATTGAACAGTAGTTTTATGTTTGGGTTTAGCTCTTCTTGGAGTTCATGTAGGACGCAGCCCGGGACACTGTCTGGTCTCATTGATGCTGTGTTTTTTGCTTTGGAGAGGGCAGCTCTTACCTGAGCATCTGAGATGTCAGGGGGGCAGCACTCTGCTGGGATAGATATTTGCCCTTTGGTGGGAGGGAGTTTGCACCGAACCTGTCAGCTAGGATGTTGGCAATGTCTGTGGGTTCGGTGTATTTTTGGTCATTTTGGACTAATTCTGAGCATATCTGGGAATTCCCACCCAGGTTCCTAACATAACTAAAGAAAGCCTTGTGATTATCCTTAGTGTCCTGTGCAATTTTTCTCTCGAAGCTGGCCTTAGACGATTTTATGAGTGCCCGTAGTTTTTTGCTAATACAGATCAGAGATGCCTTCCCTTTTTGGGATTTTGCTCTATCGTGTAGTAGCTTCCTCCTTCTATTGTATAGTTTGTTTATGGCTGGGGTCCACCAGACAGGACGTCTGCCTTTGGAGGATTGGGTCTTGGTTTTATTTGGGATTGCGTGATCCATGCATTCCTGAAGGTGTTCATAGAATGCGTTTATAAAGGATCCTGCGGTCTGAGCCGTATTTTCCACAGACCCGGGGGCTTTGAAGGATTCCACCTCAGTTTTGAGGAGTGTGAAGTTTGCTTTAGAGAAGTTTTTCACTGTGGTTTTCAGGGCAGGGGGTGGAGTCGGGATGTGAATATCCAGTGAGATTAGTTTATGGTCTGATCTTACCTGTGAGGGATACACTTCTGGTCTGGCGCATAGATTCCCCATGTTGGTGATGATCAGATCCAGTATGTTTTCCCCTCTTGTGGGAGTGGTAACAAGTTGTTCCATAGCATTTGAGTTTATAAATTCTAGGAACCTTTGGGCTAGGGTGTTGGAGCTAGAGTAATGCTCCCAGTCTATGTTTGGGTAGTTGAAGTCGCCCAATATAATGGTGTTTGGAGAGACCCTCATATTTCTGGTGATTTGTGCTAATGTTTAAAATTGAAATGGCTTTTCAATTTTTTAGACACCTGACATCATGGCTAATATGATTCTGGTGTTCTGCCCACAGTCCCACCAACAGCACTGAGTTCCAACCAATCACCACTGTGTATTTCAGCAAAAATACTCCCAGCCACACTGAATGTCCAGCCCAAACGTATAAAGTCCAACATGATTTCTTTCTGTTTGTTCTCAATAGAGGCAATAAGTTCCTTCTCATGCAGTTGAAAGAAATCTATCAGAAGCTGTAAGTACTTGAAACTAGTTTCTAAATTAATGGATTGCCATTTCACTAGCAGCTGCGAATATACATTCCCATAAGTCGTCATTCGTAGATGATTGGTTAAATCTTTTTATGCAGAAAATGCCCAATAGCAACCAGAATACCTATAGCTTAAATATATGTTTCATCAGAATCAAGTAAGTAATAGTAATGATGTCAGTCATGTCTTTAATAGACCCAGTACGTATGTCCCCAAACAGACAGCACTGATTCATGCGTTTGAACAAATAGTGATAGATGATATATATAGAGTACATAATAGCAAAGTGAATAAGAATAAGTGGCATAATCTCAGTAGGAGTGAATCAGAAGCTCTACATGATCTTGAAAAAGATGATGACCTGGTTATTAGACCTGCAGATAAGGGTGGGCGTATAGTTGTCCTATACACTGAGCTATATGAAAACTTGATGTATGAGATGTTAGGCAACACTGATTTTTACAAGAAAATTAATTACAGTGAGGTGAAAGGAATGGTAGAATCAGTTAATAATTATATTAAACATCTACATCATGCGCAGATGATTACCAAGGAGCTATGTGACTATTTCTTTAATATTAAATATACCATTCCGTATATAAAAGGCTTGCCTAAGGTGCATAAGAACCCCAATAGACCACCCATGAGGCCTATCATCTCGAGTGGTGGATGGTGCACAGAAGCAATATCAATATATTTGGATAAGAAGCTTCGAACAATAGTGGATAGCTCTGAAGTTATTCTTAAGGATACAGAGCAGTTTTTGCATGACCTTTTTGCTTTTATGAAGAAGGATATAACTAGTTCTGGCATTATCTTAGTGACGCTAGATGTTGTGTCACTATTTACTGTAATTCCCAATACAGTGGGTTTGGGGTTATTACATGAATTAACGAATGATGTTAATATATATAAACCAGATGAAATAGTGATACTAGTTGAATTAATGAGAATCGTGCTTAATAATACTGTATTTCTATTTAAGAAACAGGTCTATCATCAAATGAATGGTGTAGCGATGGGTAGCTCATGCTCAAATACCTATGCCAATGCAGTTATGTTAGCCTGGGAGAGAGTACACGTATTGAATGGACCCTTTAGTGACATGATACCTTTCTACAGGAGATTTGTAGATGATCTTTTTATTCTGTGGAAGGGTAATATGACAGAGTTGTTAGAGTTTTTTGATTATATTAACAACACAACAAGCTTTTTAAAATTCACCTTAAATTACTCTGAAGAAAGCGTGAGCTATTTGGATGTATTAATAGAAAGAGATGAAAAAGGGACTATTACCACAAGATTATATAGAAAGGAATGCCATGTAAATAGCTTATTATCAAGGGAGAGCATGCATCCTAAATATGTGTTCAGGAACGTTACCCAAAATCAATTTTTTAGGGCATCCAGATTGAGTGCGAGACATAAAGACTGTCAGGAACAGCTTGTTAAGACCTGTTATGAATTGGATGAGAGGGGTTATGAGAGAAGTATGATAGAGGAAGGCTTTATAAAAGCACAGCAAATGAGAGGTAGAAGGGCCAGACCTTATTTCTCAGATAAATTTAACAGGGAAGCTAAGACAAGTGAGAATAAGCTTAAGGTCAATATTTCCTACTCTAGGGATGTGAGGAAATATACAGAGATAGTTAATAACCATTGGAAAATTCTGATGACCAACCCAGTAATTAGTGGAGTGGTAGGATGTAAACCACAATTCACAATTAAGAATAAAAAGAATCTCAAAAGGAGATTATGCAACGGTCAAGACGAAGTGAATCTTGAGAATATGATTGGCACTAGACCATGTGGCAAGTGTAATCAATGCCAGTATATTTGCAGTGATACTCACTTTGTACATCCAGATACAAATGCACTTTATGAGCTTAGGGTTGGTGGTTCATGTTTGACCACCCATGTGGTTTATCTTGCTATCTGTGGCCAGTGCAACTGTTTTTATGTAGGCAAAACAGACCGCAGCCTCAGAGAAAGGGTTAGAGAACATGTATACCACATAGGGAAGGACTCAGAGAACAACGCTTTGTCTAAGCATGTTTTGAAGGTAGGCCAATAACATACATTTAGGTTTATGATTGTTGCAAGAACTTATGAGAATATGAGAAATAGTGACATTAGAGATAGAACCGAAGAAGCTGAAGCAAGATGGATAGCTATGCTGAGAGCCAACTTTGGTCACGGGCTGAATGACAGCATGCCCATTAAGCCTATCTTAAGAAAAAAGGGGGCTACGTAGGTAAATAGATGGCTATGGGTTTATGTTTTTAATATATATTAATATATTTTTATGCAATGTTTGCTATGAAATATCTATATTTATATGTTTTTAAGAATTTTATTAAAATGATGCATTAAAATTGATGTATTTTTTAGAAGTTCTATATATTTTTAGAAGCTCTACATTATGAATATGAAGATAGAATGTTTTCTAGATATATATTATGTATTTTAGATTTATTGTATTTTATTAAATAGTCACACTTTTGTTGTGTCATACACACTTAGCTTTAAGCAATGCTTTCTGATCTATAAGAGAGAATACAGCTTTAATGGTAAATGGGTTATTGAGTCACATGATTATTTTAGTTAAGTATATATAGGTGTAGTTTACCTTTGTTAGTATACACCTGAGGAAGCAATATGTGAAAGCACTTGTGTGACAATAAAGAAGACTTCTTATACTTTTATTTTTCGATTCAAGTCTGCTTTTTTACCTTTATTGAAGACTGAAGACTGCTTTTTTACTTTGATTTGGACACTGGAGCCTCACCTCAGCATTTTTTCTGGTTAAATCTTTTTATTTAAACTAAAGGAAATAAAATGGTTTCAGGATCAGATGAAGGCTTTTACCTGAAAGTGCTAATCCTTTCACACATTTTTTACTTACTGTTATTTTATCTGAATAAATTGTGATTTTAACTGTGTTCTGAAGTATGGTTTTAATCGGATTTTATAGAATCTTATTAGCTTATAAGCTTCAGCATAAATGTCTGTCTGACGATTTTCTTTCACCACCATGTATTTGCAACCACAATACCTCACTATTGTCCCTGATTTTGGTATATATTTTGACATGCCCCTTTCAAATTAAATGTTGATTTTCTGGAAAAAAAAGTCAGTGAATACTGAGGATTGCAGTCAGTTTTGCCAGACCAGCATACCTCTAAACTGTCTAGATTTTTGCCTCGTATTTTTAATTGGCTCATCATAAAATTTGTTTTTTTTTGTGGGGGGGCATATCACTGAGGACTGAAGTCACTAAATAGTGGCATGCATTTGAGTTTCAGACTTCATATCTTTCAGAAAATGCATGCTAACACAAATCCTATTTTTCTAATATATTTCTTAGTTCATAAGAGCAATATTTAAATGACGTCCCTGTTTTTGCCCTTTGTTCCCTTCCCCCATTATTTTAGAGTTTGTCCAGATTTCTTGCATTACCAGATTGAGAGCTATTCAGACCAGTAGGCCCAGAGGTTATAGAATTTTGCACTTCTTATGTTCAGAAGCGTGTGTTAATGAAAAAAATGCTCTTCTATTACATTATTATGTGAATTACAGCAAAGTTTAAAAATAATTGCGCCTGAGTTGGAGTCTTTGTTCCCCATTATTACTTCCCTTTGATCCTGATTTCTGGTGATTTGTGCTAATGTTTAAAATTGAAATGGCTTTTCAATTTTTTAGACACCTGACATCATGGCTAATATGATTCTGGTGTTCTGCCCACAGTCCCACCAACAGCACTCAGTTCCAGCCAATCACCACCACGTATTTCAGCAAAAACACTCCCAGCCACACTGAATGTCCAGCCCAAACGTATAAAGTCCAGCATGATTTCTTTCTGTTTGTTCTCAATAGACGCAATAAGTTCCTTCTCATGTGGTTGAAAGAAATCTATCAAAAGCTGTAAGTACTTGAAACTAGTTTCTAAATTAATGGATTGCCATTTCACTAGCAGCTGCGAATATACATTCCCATAAGTCGTCATTCATAGATGATTGGTTAAATCTTTTTATTTAAACTCAAGGAAATAAAATGGTTTCAGGATCAGATGAAGGGTTTTACCTGAAAGTGCTAATCCTTTCACACATTTGTTTTTACTTACTGTTATTTTATCTGAATAAATTGTGGTTTTAACTGTGTTCTGAAGTATGGTTTTAATCGGATTTTATAGAATCTTATAAGCTTATGAGCTTCAGCATGGATGTCTGTCTGATGATTTTCTTTCACCACCATGTATTTGGTTGCTGAACCTAATGGAGATCAGGCAGCATGCCAATAATGTGCGAAAGCTCTGGGAATGGCAGTTCCTCATGTGAAACCAATTAGCACATCAACAGTACCATGGAAAATACACAAAAGTCAAGCCACTTATTAACCAACTGCTTTAGGATGGTGAGACAGCCATGTGAAGGCTGCCAGCCTAACTAGATAGAATTTTGTAATATGTAAATATTAATATGATCCACAGGCTTATGTAAGAAATGTAAGAAAACTGTTATCTTCTGAAGATTCCAAAAATGTAACCACAGTGCACCCTGCTGGAAGAAAGCTGATAAGTAAAGGATTTTATGACTGTGTTTGATCTCAAGCTCAGAGACAGGATGTCTGAGCTACAAATTCTTTCTATTATGCTAAAACAGATATAATTACTAGGTTTCGCATGTAAAGTTTATTTTATTGCTGTGGCTTTCTGGCAGGTGCAGATCAAAGAAATGTTAAATTTTGAACGATGCAATCTGAAATAACTTAGCAGTACTGTCTATTATCAATTTAAGGGCAGAAAGAAAGAATATAATTTTGTATTTGTTTTCAGACCTGTTAAGAACTCACCAGCACTTGCTTTGCTCTGTAAGTAGTTTATTTAGAACAGTGATTTCTCTTAGAGATAGATAAAAATATAGCCAGATTAGTCTAGCTGTTTTCTATATTTATGTCACACTGTCCTACAATATTGTTTTAAAGTATTTTACTGTGATTTCTGAACTCTCTATTATCACTGTGTTGAATTGCCGAGTAGTGCCTTGTGTCTTTATTTTTTATTATTAAATATTTTAAACCTTTTAACTGTGGCTGGTTTGTGTGCAGATATATTTAAGCTCTTAAGAGTACTTGCATGTATTTAGTGACACTGTATAGGCCACTAATAGCCTTCAAGCCTTAGTCACAATTACCAGTTGGATAATAATAACATTGCACAGTAGAATTGGACACCATTTGGTAAGGGCCTTTATAGTAGCTGATAAGGGTTTTTGGTGGCAGCTGGTACTACCTTATAGTCTGGACAGAATGGGGCATAGCTGGTGACCTGTGCCAGCCTACCTCGGAGTGTTTGTGTGCTTGCATTTAATTCATATCTCAGTGTGTGTGTGTGTGTGTGTGTGTGTGTGTGTGTGTGTGTGTGTGTGTGTGTGTGAGCTACTTGGGCAGGGACATGAAGCACTGGTTGAACAGAGAGGGTGCTGGAGGTTTTGGCTTGACCACTCGGCTGAGATCTGTACCCTATAGCTGTGCCAGTGGGGAGTCTTATTGGAGATCTGGAGAGAAAGGGAGAAACCAGCCCAGACTGACTGTGATCTCTGTGTGTTGTTAAGGGAAATTGTACTTTACTGTGTTTGTACTTGTTATCCTTGAAATGTGGATTCCCATGACTGGTGTTAGTGGTGAGGATTGAGGCTTCTTGATTACTGTGCCTGTGCATGGGCGTCACATATTAATTATTTGGCAGTGGTGGGATATCCATATCAAATATTAATTGTTTGATAATGGTGAGTTAACCACATCACATATTAATTGGCTTGTAGTGGTGTGGATAGTGAATTCCTGTAGCTTGTGTACAGTGATCACTGAAGGTATTTTTGTACTCTAAATCAGCCATGCAGTGAACATTCAGAGTTCACATCACAATTGTTTTATTTCTTTTGTTAGCTTAGTTAGTCAGGGAGAACAGGCAAGCATGTCAGCAGAGGAGTATGGCAAGCTGACAAGAAGCCAGTTTGCTGAGATGTGCCTGGCTAAAGGACTGGTGCATGGAAACCTGACTAAGGCAGATATGATTGCAGCTCTGGTCACAGCTGCATCTGAGAATAGCAACCAGGAGGATGATCAGACTGACTGTGGAGATGTACAACACTCAGAGAATTGACAGCTCAACATTTCTACAGAGGACATAAAAATCCATCTGGAGTTAAAGAGATTTGAGTTGGACGCCAAGAGGTTATAAATAGAAGCAGCAGAGAAACTGCAACGTCTGCAGGCTGAGGAGTATGCAAAACTGCTACACCTGGAAGATTAGGAGAAGGAGAGGCAGAAGCAGCTTGAAAAGGTGATGCTGACTCTTCCCAGAGTCCTGGAGGTAATGGGGAAGGGAGTAACCAGACCCTAGAAGCACAAAAGGTCATTGCAGTTCTTCCACAGTTTACAGGGGGGGGGGGGTAATTCTGATAGTTTCATCCACATGTTTGAGAAGGTATGTAAACAGTATGATGTTGACCAAAGGCACCCCATGGTAAAGCTGTAAATGTACTTTCCAAACTGTCTGACAATGATTTGTTAAATTATAATACTGTAAAGAACTGTTTGCTAGAATCTTTTAAGCTAACACCTGAAGCTTATAGGAAAATGTTTTGTGAGCATAGATGCAAGGCAGATGAAAGTGTGAGTGAATATGTTGCTGAATTAAGCACTTATTTTCATAGGTGGGTGAGTGGATGTCAGGTCACCACTTTTGAAGGGCTGGTAGACCTTTTGGTGAGGGAACAAGCCCTTAGCACTTTGCCTGAGGACATGAGCATCTGGTTAGCTGATAGACAATGTGCTACTTCAGATGAGTTGGGAAAGAAGGGAGACCTATACCTAGCAAGCAGGGCATCCCTGCACAGGAAAGGGACACCCAGTGCTGCTCATTGGTCTAAGGGAACCCATGGTCAGCAGCCCAGACTGCCCCAACAGAATCTGCCAGTAGCAGGGGAAGCCACTAGTCCAGGTACATGTCCAGGACTTAGGGTTAAATGTTTTGAATGCAACCAGTGGGGCCATGTGGCATATAGATGTCCACGGAAATAAGACGGGGAACAAAAGTTGGGAGAGCCAGTAAGTGGGAAAGGCAAAATGTCAATAGTAGGTTGTCTTGAGACAACAGGGGTACCAAACTACCATTCTCCAGATGCCCTGATAGGGAAGGATTTTGATAATGCAGTACCATGTGTTCATGTACTTACATGCAGTCAGGCTTGGAGACAAGCGTGTGTGTCTGGTAGCCTGGAGGAGACCCAGTAAAACCGCATACTTGCAGCCAGGACTGGTGAGATGGCTACTTCAGGATGGAACCTATCCTGTAGCAGTGAGACTGAAGGTGAGCCACAACTGCTTGTGGGTACTGATGGTTTCTTGGACAGAGTGACTGCAAGGGCAGAGGTGAGTAGTAGTACCCAGGCTGACAGTGAGGCACTGCTGTCAGAGGATGCCAAATATCCTGTGGAAGGGGAGCTGGGAAAGGTTACAAAGAGAGAGTTGAGACAGGCTCAGCTCTCAGACCCTACATTACAAGGCCTGAGAGAGGTAGCTAGTGAGGCACCTGATTTTCATGGAAAGGGGGATTCTGTATACTGGGACAAAGGGTTACTGTATAGAGAGTGGACCCCTGACGAAGGGCTAGAAGGTGAGGGAATACAGCAGTTGGTAGTGTCTAGAGCCTACCGTCTGGCACGTCTAGCCATAGCCTATGATATTCCCTTTGCAGGTCATATGGACATAAAATGCACAAAGAGACATATTGTGCAGAACTTTTATTGGCCTGTGATTTCCAGAAATGTAACAGGGTACTGCAGGACCTGTGAGCAGTGCCAAAAGGTAGGTAAGACAGGAGACAAGGTGAAACTTTCTTTGATGCCATTGCTTGTGATTAAGGTGCATTTTCAGAAGGTAGCTATAGATATTGTGGGGCCTCTGAGTACCCCAAGTTCCACAGTGAAACAGTATATTATAGTGGAAGTAGATTATGCTACCAGATACCCTGAGGCATTGGCTTTGTCCTCCATTGAGGCAGAAAAGGTGGCAAATGCTTTGTTAGAGATTTTCAACAGGGTAGATTTCCCAAAAGAAATACTGACTGACAGATGTGCCAATTTCATGTCAGACCTGCTGGCTTGTCTGTGGAAGCATTGTGGGGTGAAGCACCTAAAGACCACCTCCTACCATCCCCAGACTAATGGTCTTGTCGAGAGGTTAACTCTACACTCAAGTCCCTGCTACGGGGATTTGCAGACCAGTTTAAGAGGGAGTGGGACAAATATTTGCCCCATCTGTTGTTTGCTTACAGAGAGGTTCCCTAGGAATCCACAGGTTTTTCACCCTTTGAGTTGCTGTATGGGCATAGGGTGAGGAGGCCTCTAGATTTAATTTGAGATGAGTGGGAAGGTGAATATGAATCTCACAAGGAGTCTGTTGGGCCTATGTCCTAAACGTTAGGACTAGGCTCAGGGAGGTCATGGGCTTGGCCCAGGAGAACCTGGCAGATGCCCAACAGCAGAGAAAGGTCTGGTATGACAGGAATGTTTGAACTAGAGAGTATGCTGTAGGGCAGCAGGTAATGGTTCTCATTCCTGTCAGACACAACAAGCTGCAAGCAGTCTGGGAGGGACCCTACAAGGTGGTAAGGAAGGTCAGTGATGTTAACTACATGGTAGAACTGCTAAGCAGACAGCAGGAGCAAAGAGTGTACCATGTTAACATGCTGAAACCTTACCATGATCGGGAGGCCCTTGTGCTGAGTATTTGCAGTGGATTGCAAGAGGAGTCTGAGGGAGATCTGGTGACTGATCTCCTCAGTGAGGCTCAGACTGACACCTCAGTGGAAGGGGTAGCAATGTCCCAGCAGCTGTCTCCTGCCCAGGTTCGAGAAATCCGAGTAGTGTTAAAGAAGTTTGGGGACATGTTCACTGAAAAACCAGGGTGCACCCACCTAGTGCAGGATCAGGTTGATACAGGACCCCAAAGGCTTATTAGGCAGGCCCCTTATAGGGTGCCTGAGAGAGTCAAACAGACACTGAGGGAGAAGATACATGAAATGTTGGAACTAGGGGTAATTCAGGAGTCCAACAGTCCCTGGGCCTCCCCAGTGGTGCTGGTACAAAGAAGGATGGCAGCACCAGGTTCTGTGTGGACTACAGAAAATTAAATAGTCACAGAGTCAGATGCTTATCCCATGCCTAGGACAGATGAAGCCCTAGAGCAGCTGGGTGGGGCTAAGTATCTTACCACCATTGATCTTACCAAGGGTTACTGGTAGGTGACCTTGAGTCCCTGTGCTAGAGACAGATCAGCCTTTGTGACTCCTTTTGGCTTGTATGAGTTCACAAAGCTGCCCTTTGGGATGAAAAATGCCCCAGTGACTTTCCAGAGGCTAGTAGATCATATCCTAGCAGGATCAGGAGGGTGTGCCCTTGCTTACCTAGATGATATTGCCATTTACAGCCATTCCTGGCAAGAGCATCTTCAGCATGTCAGTAAGGTGCTGGGCAGACAACAGAGGGCAGGGTTGACCATTAAGCCCAGCAAATGTCAAGTGGGTAGGGCAGAGATCTCCTACCTGGGACATAGAGTAGGAAGTGGTAAGATAAAGTCCAAACCTGCCAAAGTGGAAGCTATTCAGGCATGACTTGCACATATTACCAAAAAGCAGGTGAAGACATTCTTAGGGACGGCAGGGTACTGCAGAAAGTTTGTACCCAGTTATAGTACCATAGCTGCTCCCCTCAGAGACATGACAAGGAAAAACAGGCCAGATAAAGTAGTGTGGACCCCAGCATGTGATCAAGCATTCCAGAAGTTTAAAGAAGCTTTGGGAGGACCCCTGTGTTAGCCAGTCTAGATTACAGCAAATAATTTGTTGTGCAGGTGGATGCTTCAAACCATGGGGTGGGGACTGTACTTAGCCAGATTTCTTTAGAGGGAGAAGAGCACCCAGTGGTTTATCTCAGTTGTAGGCTCCAACCCAGGCAGAAGTCCTATGCAGCTGTAGAAAAGGAATGTCTAGCCATAGTGTGGGCACTGCAGAAACATCATCCTTATCTGTATGGAAGAAAATTCACTGCCGTTACAGATCACAATAACCTAACATGGTTACATCGAGCCAGCCAGCAAAATGCTAAGTTGCTAAGGTGGAGCCTAGGGTTGCAAGCATATGATATGTCAGTGCAGCACCGCAGTGGAATTAGCAATGCCAATGCAGATGAGCTCTCAAGACAGGGAATGGGGTAAGGTATACCCAGAAAAACTCAACCCTCTCAAACAACATTTCTCAAGGGACACTTGAAAAACTAGCTTGAGTTTTCCAGGGGGAGAATTGTGAAGCCTGCCAGCCTAGCTAGATAGAATTTTGTAAATAATTCTATGTCATTGTAAATATTAATATGATCCACAGGCTTATATAACAAATGTAAGAAAACAATGTTATGTTCTGAAGCTTCCAAAAATGTAACCACAGTGCACCCTGCTGGAAGAAAGCTGATAAGTAAAAGATTTTATGACTGTTTTTGATCTCAAGCTCGGAGACAGGATGTCTACGCTAGAAATTCTTTCTATTGTGCTAAGACAGAGATAATTACTAAGTTTCACATGTAAAGTGTCTTTTATTGCTGTGGCTTTGGCAGGTGCAGATCAAATAAATGTTAAATGTTGAGTTCTGTTAGCCTGGGAACTAAATCAGAGAAGAGACACGAACGACAATCTGAAATGACTCAGTAGTACTGTGTATTATCAATTTAAGGACAGAAAGAAAGACTAGCATTTTGTATTTGTCTTCAGACCTGTTTACAACTCACCAGCACTTTCTTTGCTCTGTAAGTAGTTTATTTAGGACAGTGATTTCTCTTAGAGATAGATAGAAATATAGTCAGATTAGTCTAGATGTTTTCTACATTTATGACAGACTGTCCTACAATATTGTTTAAAGTATTTTCCTATGATTTCTAAACTCTCTATTATCACTGTGTTGACTTGCCAAATAGTGTCTTGTGTTTTTATTATTTATTATTAAATATCTTAAACCTTTTAACTGTGGCTGGTTTGTGTGTAGAGATATTTAAGCTCTTAAGAATACTTGCATGTATTTGGTGACACTGTGTAGGCCACTCCTAAATAGTCATCAAGTCTTAGTCACATTTACCAATTGGATAATAATAACATTGCACAGTAGAATTGGACACCCTTTGGTAAGGGCCTTTATAATAGTTGATAAGGGTGTTTGGTGGCAGTCGGTACAACTTTTTAGTCTGGGCAGAAGGGGGCATAGCTGGAGAACCTGTGCCAGTTATACCCCAGAGTGTCTGGGTGTCTGTGTATAATTTGTATCTCAAAGTGTGTGTGTGTCAGCTACTTGGGCAGGGACATGAAGCACTGGTTGGACAGAGAGGATACTGGAGGTTTTGGCTTGAGTACTAAGCTGAGATCTCTACCCTATAGCTGTGCCAGTGGGGAGTCTTATTGGGGATCTGGAGAGAAAGGGAGAAACCAGCCCCAGACTGACTGTGATCTCTGTGTGCTCTTAAGGGAAATTGTACTTTACTGTGTGTGTACTTGTTATCCTCTCAGCGTGGACAACCCTCACTGGTGTTAGTGGTGAGGATTGAGGCTCCTTGATTATTGGGCCGGTGCACAGGCATCACAAGCCATAAGAAAGGAGTCTGTTGGTGGAAGGAATAGTTAGAAAACCCATTTGATTTCTAATCCTCTCAACTGTCCAGATTTTCGAAAAGTGTCCACATTTTTGCCCTATATTTTTAATCTGTTCACATAGTATTTCCAGTCTCTTGGCAAACTGGTGAGGATTGAAGTCACTAAAGAATGTCAGATTTGAGTTTCAGACTTCATACCCATCAGAAAATTGCATGCTAACACAAACAAATCCTATTATTTTAGCAACTTGAGAAGTTTATTAGTGCAATATTTAAAAACTGTCCGCATTTTTGGGCCTTTGTCCGACTTCACCGTTATTTTAGGGTTTGCCTAGATTTCTTGCACTGAGAGGTTGAGAAGTATGATTTGCATTAAAATCCCAACTGAGATAGTAAACAAACACAATGTAAGGATATGCAGTAGCAGCATACAATAAGCAGTTGTAGCCGGGAAAATGAAATAACTTAGTGCTGGCAATATGGCATGTAAAATATACATAGTTCCATTTTTGCATCTGCAGCTATTGTTGTTTCAGTTTGTTCTTAACACACTGTATCTCCTACCTTTTGTCAAAATGAAAAAAACAATCTTCATATCACATCTCTGGACTGATACATTTTGATTTCAGATTTAATTGATCTCCTGCTCGATTGTCTACTTTTGTATATAACATTATATGTGTTTAAGCACAGATACCACATTAAATATCTAAATTAATCTTACACAAACATTGTGAATCACAAAGTGTTTAGTTTACTAACTGAAAGCCTTCTATTGGGAAAATAAGTGCGCCCCTTTATGTGCTTCTGTGATGCTTATTTATATATGACACTGATGATTTTTAATTCACAGAGGATGAGTAGTATGCTGCAAACAAATTAGTTTTTAAATCTTGCCCTTTACCCCTGCGCATACCTGTTAACATCTTAGAGCAAGAAATCTGGACAAAGCCATAAAAAATAGTGGGATGACAAAGGCCCAAAAATAGGGACACTTTTTCAATATTGTTCTTACAAACGTTGACAGAATAAAAAGGTTTTGAATTAGCAGACATTTTCTGAAGGGTATAAAGTCTGAAACCTAAATGTTTGTCATTATTTTCTGACTTCAGTCCTCAATGATTTGCCAGTGATCTGACACAAGACCACAATTTTATGAGAAAGACACCAAAAATATGAGGCAAAAATATGGGCATTCTATGAAAAGCTGTACTGTTGAGAGGTATGTGCCCTGTGCAGCAAGCAAAAGGAAAGAAAGTCGGGGTCACACCTCTCAAATGTCCCCGAGATTGACTTAGAATTTATCTCTGTACTTCTTAATCACTTACGAAACTGGTGCCTTTTGGAGAAAAGGGATGAATTACACTTAATAAATAATGACATGAATTACAGTTGTAGACTTTTACTTCAGAAAGTCACACAAGAAAACCAATTGGTTAAAAAACACAAAAAGCCAGACTTTCTACTGTGTGATACCTTAAACCTCTTGTATCAGAGGCAACATGGGACAAATGCAACTTAGCCTTTAAGGATATCAGGTGTTTCAGCTAAATGGCTACTCTGAATGTCCATGACTTTTTCTTTTGAGTCTATTTATGGAAAATTTCAGGCCAATAAAGCCAAACCCTCTAGCCATAGCCATGCATGTTTCTGCCTTCTTATAGCATCGTCAGCACAGCATAAGAGGAATGTCTAACTTTTGGAAACACAGGGTTGTCGTACTCAACTGATATCCATAAACATTAGATTATCTACAAAATATCCCAACTAACAAGCTGAAACAATAAGGAAAAAGGTCACACAGGAAATCCAATTGGTTAAAAAACACAAAAAGAAAAATCTAGCAAAACTAGACTTTCTACTGTGTGATACCTTAAACCTCTTGTATCAGAGGCAAAGTGGGCTATATGCAAATTACCCTTTAAGGATATTAGGTGTTTCAGCTAAATGGATATTCTGAATGTCCATGTCTTTTTATTTTACTTCATAAATAGACTTAAAAGTAAAAGTATAAGAAACAGTCATGGACATTCAGAATTGTCATTTATTTGTAACACCTGATATCCTTAAAAGGTAATTTGCATTTATCCCATGTTGCCTCTGATACAAGAGGTTTAAGGTATCACACAGTAGAAAGTCTAGTTTTGCTAGATTTTTCTTTTTTGTGTTTTTTAACTAATTGGTTTTCCTGTGTGACCTTTTTAGTTATTGTTTTAGTTTCTTAGTTGGGATATTTTGTAGATACCCTAATGTTTATAGATGGTTGGGTATGACAATCCGGGTTGCTAGCATGTAGTTGAACTTTTACAAGTTCGAACCTTATATGGTCGAGACCATAATTTCAAATTTGTAAAAGTTCAAGCTTTTGAATGGAAATCTCCATAAGTGGAGGTTTCCATTTTGTTCAATGGGGTGCGATCTTGGAGTTGGTATATGTAAGTAGTGGGGGTGTGGGGTTGTAGGGTGGCTTGCTCCCCTGCTTAAAACAGTTACGTGTTTGATGTAATACGACTTCAACTATGTGATATAGACCCTGACAATCCTGTGTTTCCAAAAGTCAAACATTCCTCTTATGCTGTGCTGAGGATGCCATAAGAAGGCAGAAACATGCATGTCCACAGCTAGATGGTTTGGCTTTATTGGCCTGAATAGACTTAAAAGTAATAGAAAAAGTCATGGACATTCAGAATAGCCATTTAGCTGAAACACCAGATATCTTTAAAGGGTAATTTGCATATATCCCATGCTGCTTCTGATACAAGAGGTTTAAGGTATGACACAGTAGAAAATATAGTTTTGCTAGATTTTTCTTTTTGTGTTTTTTTACTTCAGAAATTGGATATCAATCCACACACTCAGTTTCAAGTTAATAGTATTAATATTTTAAAAGTGTCATAGGTTCATAGGTTCATAGGTAGGTACTAGGCTATCAGCCCAAGGGCCTAAGTAAGCCTAGCCAGCAAAGTTCCCTGGCTTAAGCCAACATAAGAAAGTTAATTTCATGTGCCCCTGTTGAGAAGAGCCACAGAAGTGATCCCCGGGGTGTATTTCCTGTTTCCCATCCACTCAAGATTTGTGTTGAAGAGTGCTAATGAAGAACTTTGCTTGGCATAGATGGGTAGCCTGTTCCAGAGTATAGGAAGTCTCTGAGACAGGAATCTATCCCTCCAGCATGTCCTGTTTATTGTGGTGACAAGGTTTAGGTCCCTAGAGCGTGTCCCTGATTATTATTACATTTGTTCCTGATTGGTTGAGAACTATTATTGGGACTGACAAACCAGAGGAAAATTGAGAAGAATGGAACCAAAAGCAAATTCTGTCTTGCCTTCCTGTAGAAGGAAAATGAAATTTGTGATAGAGAGCGACCAGAAAGTTGAGTTCTGGAGTGTTTAAGGAGAATCTGCTGTCAGCGCTAAAGTTTGAAAATATTTTGTGACATACTTAAGGGATGTCTCTGATTTTGGCTCATATTTTAATTTGCCCCCCATAAACCTGGCAATTTTGGGGAGAAAAGTCGAGGCGGATTGCACTTAATAAAACTAATGTCTTTCAGCTTTTCCCGGTTAAGGGTCACCACAGCGGAACTCCGGTCCACTAATAATAATGAATAGAACTTATTTTACTTCATAAAATGTGTATTAATTCACATTGTCTAATTCTGTTACCTGCTCATGTTAATATTATAAAATTATATTTTAAAAGTGCCCCTGATTATTTCTGGATTTACCCCCGATTCTTCAGTAAGGGGATGTGAGCTGTGTTTCATAGGGGAAATGGCTTACATTACCTTATACATTACAACCTTGTTCATCCGCATTGTAAAAACAACAGGTTTGTGTAACAACGGTGCCAGAAATGACACATAAAGCAATGGAAAGGAGTGTTGTTGTGACATCATCAAGAGGGAGGTACTTAACTTAATGCTGCAAAACCTAGCAGATCTGCACTGAAAACACAGCAGGTTTGACTTAGGATGATAGAAACACTGACTCATCCATGCATGAGCAGAACATAAACAGCTCAGGTATATCTTAGCCTGATGTCACTGAAGTGGGTGGGGCTTACCTCATTAACTTCTTTAAAAAGGGCGACACTGGCAATTCTCACTCAGATAGCTTTGCCCAGCAATGCTGAAGATGTAGTAGTTCTTAGTTTTATTTGCTGGTTGAGAATTCAAAAATTACAGCAATCTTTTTTATTTGCTAATTGAAAGCTTAAAAGATTACAACAATCTTTTATTTACTTTGTACATTTACTTAACAAAAGTTGAACAATTAAAAAATTACTATTCTTTTTATTTACTGCTTATCTTTGTCCAATTAAGCCAGAACAAAATGTGGCAATATTTTATAAATGCATAGTCTTGCTTAAGACGTGTTTCTTTCCTTTTCCAATATTGCTCTATAAAACGTAGGAATCTGAGGACTGAAGATGAACTAGAGGACACAGTGGTACTTATCAAAGTTACTATCCATTCCTAAACTTAGATCTTTTAAAAATGATCTCTAAGGAAATGAGATGGCTCAGATTTAACAATCAATAAAACAATAATTATAGTTACAGACCTATTTTACTTCAGAAAGTGAAAGTTAACAGGATGTTTGTACCACCACCTATATTTTTTTACACAAGAGTGTCTCTATTTGGAGCGTTATATGATTTGTAACCTTCTAAAAATATGAAGGAATGGCAAATTATTTGAAATTTTACAATAGAAAATGTTTTTCAACTTTCCCCTAATATTTGCATAAAACATTTCTTTTTTATCTAAATCTTACTATTAAACAAAAATGTATAGAAGCAACTTATAATTTTGGCAAAAAAAGGTGTCTAGTTTTCTGCACTGTTTGTGGGTGTTTATGTTGTAAAATCTGAACTTTCCATAAAAAATACCACTAAAAACGTAGCAATCCTATCATTACTGATGATTAGTTTGAGATGTATTTAAAACTTCTGTATTTTAATTAATGGCAGTTCTGAAGAAATCCCATTTGGGGACGAAAGCGCTTAACTGTTTGTAATAGATCTGTGGAGTTTTATCTGAACTTTTGCTGTTTCTTCCACATTTCTGGTGTGGTTATTATGTGGACTCTTGCATGTTTGATTTTTTTGTCAGCAATCCTGTTATCACAGAGGCATGCAGGTGGTGGGCAAGGCCTTAATGATTGACATCATGCTACCTGCCGTAAACTTTAGATACATTCTTTTAACCTTTACTGATATAACACATGTAGTCTACCAACAATTTTAAACTGTAAATAAAGACTCAGTGTTCCCTTTGCATAGTACTGGCTAGTGACTTTTTTGAGTGCACCTTTTTATTTTTCTGTTTATGTATTTGTAATGAGTAGTAATATCAAGTGACTTTATCCTCTGCATGTGATTTTTGTCTGTCTGCAACTTATTTTGTGTGTGCACATAAGGAATAAAGTAAATGCTATATATCAATTAAGAGTTTCATTGTTTGTGTCTTTCAGCTTATCCCGGTTAGGGGTCGCCACAGCGGAACTCTGGTCCGCTAATGATTGGTAGTGGATTTTTACATGCCGGGTTACCGGCCCTGACTCACAACCTTCAACGAAGGCACGCACATTCATGCATGCCACCACACAGAAGACGCTCTAGCTGAGAATTGAACGGGACAACGTCTTGCTATGAGGCGACAACGCTACCGCAGCACCACCACCACAATCCAGAGTTTCATTATTTTCTTTATTTCCTTTGTTGGCCAGGGATGTCCAGCTGAACTACATATTAGCCGTTCTCCTTGGAGAAAAGCTCCAAAATACACTGAACGTTTAAAACATTGAGAAAAATACAATAATACTGTTTAAATTAAAGACAATAATTAAATATTTACAATAGATGATGATTTACAGTACCTGACAGGTGCTGTAGTACAATTTTGTGGTAAAACTAGTTTGGGAAGAAAACGGTATGTACTGCCTTTATATACCTGAAGATAATTATGACAGTATGTACTTCTACTATACATTTACATAAGGAGGCAGTTTCAACAAGTAGAGTGTTGACTATTTACTATATTTTACATAGATTTAAGAGAATGCTTGTGTTATACAGTAGTTTGAGATAACCTTGACAGTTATGTACTAAGTGGACATGGTCTGTACTCTTATCATGTTGCTAAGGCCTGGAACTCCTTATGTGTATCCATCAGGTCAATAACCTCCATCCAGACCCTTAAAACCATTCTGAAAGACTTCTTAGTCAAAATCTGTCTCTGTCCCTGCTCAAGCTCAACACCACCATAAACTATATTCCTAAATATGAACAAGTACCTATTCATACCTTAAGCGCCCTTATTCTCCCTTCTTCAGTCAGTTCCTTTCTTCAATCAATTTATCTTTCCTGACTCACTTTCTAAATATGCCACAACCCTGTTATTGCTCTCACTTCTTATTGCAATTCCCGTTTGCATTATACTAACTTACCTTTAAATGTCTCTATAAGTTGGCTAAAATTTCTCTAAATATTAAATCATTCTCATATAAATTGTATCTGCTGTTAAGCAATGCTTTCACATTACATCTAATCTGGTATAATTATAGGTTCATAGGTGTTTGCTAGCCTAATTACCACAAGGCCTTTTTAAGCCTAGCTGTCACTAGTCCCTCTCTATCATTGATGACAAGCAGGAGGGGTATTTCATTTTTTTTTTTAATTTATTTTACATTTGTTAACTGGGAAATTCCAACTGGACCAGGTCCATTTACAGTGGAGGCCCGGGGAGAAAAGCTCTGAAACATTGTTACAAAAAAAAAAACAAGAGAAGCAAATTTATACCGTGTTATACAAAGGTCATTGAAATAATACAACATGGAGTTAGACGTCCAAGTTGCTGTCTATCTGTTACATGGTTTAGAAATACGACCAAATCTCGTAACATAATCTGGACTGAATTTAGAAACAGGGTCAGTCTTAGGTGAACAACTCATATCAGGAACCTCTGGATTTGTCATAGGAACAGGAATATTCTGTTGAGCTTCCTCTGGAATTGGAACACCGGACAACTCACTCTGAGATAAAGAGTCTTTCTCACTGGCTATGTGTTGTGGTATAGGCTCAGACACCGGTCTCAATTGTTTCTGATTCTGCCTAAACTCTGCTCCTTGTGATTCCACAATTTACAATCTTGGCACTGGGCATATTTTCTACATAACACCAATCTGATCATAACCTTTGGACGTTTGCATCCTTACCACTTCTCCTTCTCGTAATAGATTGAGCGGTTTGCTGGTTTTATCTTAGCAGGACTTCTGGGTTAGGCATTTCTTTAACAGATTGGCTTTCACTGATCTGTTGTTCTTGACACATGGAGCCAACAATTGACTACCAATTGGTAATGCGGTTCTGGTTTGTCTAGACAGAAGTCTCTGAGTAGGTGAACCAAGATGTTTATCACAAGGAATGTTTCTGAGATTCAAGAGATTCAGGGAAACATCACTATTATCTCATTTTGACTTCTCTAGTAACTGTTTTGCATTTTGAACTGCACATTCTGCCAAACCATTTGACTGCAGGCACTCAGGGCTACTTGTGACTTGAGTAAAGTCCCATTCTTCAGCAAATCTTTTGAAGTGTTGGCTTGTAGACTGTATGCTATTGTCAGAAATAACTTTGGGTGAGCTGCCATGCACTGCAAAATGAAGCTTTATCTTAGTAATGATACTACTTGGTGCTAGGTTAGGAAGTACGTCAATCTCCAACCAATCGGAGTAAGCGGTTAGGAAGTACGTCAATCTCCAACCAATCGGAGTAAGCTTCTGCAAACACCAAATAATGTTGGCCATTCCACTCGAAGATATAAGTGGCTACTGTCAACCAAGGTAATTCAAGAATCTGGTTTATTTAGCTCAAGTGGTTCCTTCTGCTGATGGCACTTAGTATTATTATAATACAAGGAACAAGATGAAAGTGCTTTCTCAATGTCTTGTGACATAGAAGAATAAAAGACTAGTCCTTTTGCCCTTCTTTTGGTAGAGTCAGTTCCTGGGTGACCGCGATGCAAGATAGTAATATACCCTTGTTGCAATGACTTTGGAACAATTACTTTCAGACCTTTCATAATGATACCTTTGTCAGACAAAATCTCATCTCTGTATGTAAAATAAGGTTGCACTTCTTGAGGTGAACTAGATTGCTTTGATGGGCATCCTTGACTGATAAAGTGGTTGAGCCTCTGTAAAACTGGATCTGTGGCTGTGTGATTTCTCAGCTCAACAAGACACGTGAATGAAAAATTTCTCACTTCCATGACTTTGGAATCAAAGCTCACATTCTTATGCTGTTTTGTGGTGTTTCTGGGTGATCTGGATAATATCAGTAAGATACAGATGTTTGCCTTTCTTGTAGACAAGAGTGAAATTATACTTTTGCAATTTCAGCATCATATGTTGCAGTCTGGCTGGAGCTGAATGCATAGGCTTTCTCAAGATAGTGACTAGAGGTTGGTGGTCTGTTTCGATCTGGACAGGTCTACCATAAACATAATCATGGAACTTCATAAGTTCATAGGTTGGTACTAGGCTATTGGCCCTAGGGCCTATACAAGCCTAGCCATAACAATTCCCTGGTTATCCCAAAGTATTTACTTCCCTGGACCCCTGTCTAGCAGGGCAACTGACGTGATCCCCGGGGTGAATTTCCTATCTCCCATCCAATCATCAAGGTTCCATTTGAAGAGGACCAAAGAGGTGCTCTGATTAACGTGTATGGGCAGTCTATTCCAGAGTCTGGGGAGTCTCTGGGTCAGGAACCTATGCCTACAGCATGTTTTATTCATTGTGATGACAAGGCTTAGATCCCTGGAGCATGTGGCTCTGAGGGATTGGGATTTCTTTAAGTGTAGCATGTCCAACAGCTCAGGGTTTGACATGGCCTTGTATGTTAAGCAGAGATCGTCTCTGAGTAGACGATATGCCACAGAGTATAGCTGAAGTTTTTTTAGATGGTCAGCATAGGGCATCTGCTTTAGGCCTGTGATTCTTTTAGTGAGGCATTTCTGCGGCCTTTCCAATTGTTGCAGATGTCTTGAGAGGTACATACCAAACGGGGCATTGTATTCTATAATGGGTCTAATGAGGGATGAGTACAGTGGGACAATGACCTCCATTTTTCTGGATGAAAAGCCCTTAGTGATGAGCTGTGCCACATAGAAGGATTTCCTGACTGTTGTGGTGATGTGGTTATCGAAGGTGAGACCACTGTCCACCTATGTCCCTAAGTCTCTTATCACACTTTCATTGTTTAGTGTATTGCCACATATGTGGTAATTCATGGGTACATGTTTTTTCCCAAAGGGGATAACTATACATTTCTTGGCATTGAGCTTGAGCCCATGGCTCTGGCACCAAGCATCTGTTTCTGTAAGGCCCTTTTGTAGAATATACACACAATTTGGGGATTCAGTAATGGCTCCCAGTTTGCAGTCATCTGCGAACTTTGTTAGCCAGAGTCCCTTAGCATTGGCCTGTACTTCAGAGAAGTAGATGCCAAACAAGAACGGTCTCAGGACTGAACCCTGAGGTACTCCACTTGTCACTTGTCTAGAGCTGGATTTGGAGTCAGCTACATTTACAGTGTGGGCTCTGTCAGTAAGCCAGTTGGCAACCCATCGAGTGACGTAGGGATTAATGCCCAGCTTAGTAAGTTTATCTATGATTCCAGACTGGGGATGGTGATGAAGGCCTTGGCAAGGTCCAGATAGGCTGTGTGGACCACCTAAAAATTTTTGCACGTTTCCATAAATTTTTGGACTTTTAAATTTTTTTGCTTTTAACACAAAATAAACATTGAAACAATCAAGATTAAAATGAAAAAGTTTAAAAACTTTTGCCTTTAAATAAAATTTTAAAAACACATTGAAATCCACATTCAAAGAAAATACTTTTCCTTTTTTTGGTTTTGTTTGTTTGTGTCTTTCGGCTTTTCCTGGTTAGGAGTCGCCACAGTGGAACTCCGGTCCGCTAATGATTGGTAGTTAATTTTTACGTGCCGAGTTACCAGCCCTGATGCACAACCTTCAACGAAGGTACACCCATTCATGCATATCTCCACACAGAAGACGCTCTAGCTGAGAATCGAACCAGACAGCATCTTACTGTGAGGCGACAACCTTCCTGATTGTATTAAATTATATTCCTTGTATAATACAGTACAGTTGTTAGAGGGTGTTTTAAATTTGTTTTGAACATTTTTCTAGTAAACAATGAAACAAAATCTATGCACCAATAATGACAAAACTGCCCAATTGAGAACATTTCCATCATAAAAGTCTACTCAAACTTCTACAATCCACCAGTATCAGTAAATATGCACAATCTCTGCAGAAGTAAAAGTCATCTATAAAATTCCACATTAAAGAGATCTGTAACTAATGAAGAGGTTGCTGCTAGCAAAGAACTTTATATTTCATTGTTTCATCTACAGATAAAGTGCCTGTATCTTCACCAAAGAGGACATTCTCAGTACGGCAGCATCCACCCCCTGTGGGAGTAGAACCCACAGCCTTCTGCATCAAAAGCAAGTACATTACCTGTTGTGCTATTAACAGTACAAGCAGACTTACCATAAGCAGCACTAAACTTCTCTCCCCCTGCAGATCTCAGCTCCTTGTAAAATCGACTTGACACTCAACTGTATCTCTCAACTTTACAGCACAAGAAATCTGGAAAAAGCCAAAATTTATTGGGGGGAGGGAAAAAGCCCAAAAAACAGGGACACATTTTAAACATTGCTTGTATAATCTTGGAAAGTTGCTAATATCAAATGCTGTATTACCACCATACATTTCACTGCCAAGACTTCCCAAGACTTGCCAAGACTTTGGACACTCCCGGTTAACAAATACAAATAAATATAAATAAATAAATAATACTTGAACCCAGGACCCTGTACAAAACAGTCAGAGCAATATACCACTACACCAAATCAGCTGCTTCATGAAATAGAGGAAGACTGAAACTTAAATGGCTACCATTTAGTGAATTCAGTTCTCGCCATAGCTGTCAACCTTTTAGCACAAAACACCTGGACAAAGCCAATAATGGGGGAATACAGTCCCAAAAATAGGGACAAATTTCAAATATTCATCTTATAAACTTAGAAAATTGCAAGAATAAAAGGTTTTGTGTTACTATGTACTTTCTGAAGAATATGAAGTCTGAAATTCAAATGTCTGTCAATTTTATTTTATTTAACATTTGTTAACCAGGAAAGTCTGACTTGGAACAAAAGCCAATTTTCAGCAGAGACCCAGGGAGAAATACTGCAGACACATGTCTGTAACATGGGAGGACACCAGAGAAAACCCACAAACAAACACAGGCAGGACATGCAGACTCCACACAGAAGGTACCCCAGCGAAGAATCAAACCAGAGAGCCTGTAGCTGTGAGGCAACAATGCTACCACTGCATCACAGCACCATTAACAGAATTAAGCCTTCAGAAACCATAGATTTTATGATGAACAGAACAGAACAAAATATGAGGCAAAAATCTGCAAAAGTTTCACAGCTGGTGGTGGGTAGGGAATTCAGGATCTTGTTAACTGCACCAAGGGTTCACGCCTGAGGTATTCCCTAACCACCACCAGCAGGGCAGGTATCCTGAGTTCTCTCTATAGCCACCAGTATACATCAACTGGGGCATTTTATATACACACACACACACACACACACACACACACTAAAATCCAAACACCAAACAGCTCATGAGAACATAAACTCCAGCACCTGCTGCAATGATGATAAAATAATCCAAAGCTGGCTCTAATACAATCCAAACACCTGCAATGATGATAAAATAAAATCCAAACTGCAGCAGCTTCATCCTGAGTATCGGCTCATCTGCGTTCATGTGCCGGAATGCACACTTCCGGTTTCCCGGTTGCGAATGTTCCAAGACTACTGACCTTGCAGTCCGATCCCCTTCCAGTCTATGTGGTTAGCACCACATAGACTTCTGGGGCATCAGCAGTCTGTTGCCTTCTTCCTGAATCCGGACTGATAAGGGAGCAGTCTCGATTCACTTTCTATGTGAGGAAGTTATTGGATTGGACTGTACCATTGTGGTTCACAGCTGGGGGGGGGGGTTCAGTCCTGCAGTCCGATATCACGAGCCACCAATGATGATTTCTAACCTTCTAAAAAGATGGAGGAATGGCAAATTATTTGAAAATTTACAATAGAAAATGTTTTTCAACTTTCCCCAATATTTGCATTAAACATTTCTTTTTTATCTAAATCTTACTATTAAACAAAAATGCATAGAAGCAACTTATAATTTTGGCAAAAAAAAGGCATCTAGTTTTCTGCACTGTTTGTGGGTGTTTATGTTGTAAAATCTGAACTTTCCATAAAAAATACCACTGAAAACGTAGCAATCCTATCATTACTGATGATTAGTTTGAGATGTATTTAAAACTTCTGTGTTTTAATTAATGGCAGTTCTAAAGAAATCCCAACTGGGGACAAAAGCGCTTAACTGTTTGTGATAGATCTGTGGAGTTTTATCTGGACTTTAGCTGTTTCTTCCACATTTCTGGTGTGGTTATTATGTGGACTCTTGCTTGTTTGATTTTTTTTGTCAGCAATCCAATCATCACAGAGGCACGCAGGTGGTGGGCAGGGCCTCAATGATTGACATCATATTACCTGCTGTAAACTTTAGATACATTATTTTAACCTTTACTGATATAACACATGTAGTCTACCAACAATTTTAAACTGTAAATAAAGACTCATTGTTCCCTTTGCATAGTACTGGCTAGTGACTTTTTTGAGTGCACCTTTTTATTTTTCTGTTTATGTATTTGTAGTGAGTAGTAACATCAAGTGACTTTTTCCTCTGTAGGTGATTTTTGTCTGTCTGCAACTTTTTTTGTGTGTGCACATAAGGAATAAGGTAAATGCTATACATCAATTAAGATTTTCATTATTTTGTTTATTGCCTTTGTTGACCAGGGATGTCCAGCTGCATTACGTATTAGCTGTTCTCCTTGGAGAAAAGCCCCAAAATACACTGAACATTTAAAACATTGAGGAAAAATACAATAATATTGTTTAAAATAAAGACAATAATTACATATTTAGAGTAGATGAAGATTTACAGTACCTGACAGGTGCTGTAGTACAATTTTTTGGGAAGAAAACGGTATGTACTGCCTTTCTATACTTGAAGATAATTATGACAGTATGTACTTCTACTATACATTTACATAAGGAGGCAGTTTCAAGAAGTAGAGTGTTGACTATTTACTATATTTTACATAAATTTAAGAGAATGCTTGTGTTAATACAGTAGTGTGAGATAACCTTGACAGTTATGTACTAAGTGGACATGGTCTGTACTCTTATCATGTTGCTAAGGCCTGGAACTCATTATGTGTACCCATCAGGTCAAAACCCTCCATCCAGAACCTTAAAACCATTCTGAAAGACTTCTTAGTCAAAATCTGTCTCTGTCCCCGCTCAAGCTCAACACCACAATAAACTATATTCCTAAATATGAACAAGTACCTATTCATACCTTAAGCCCCCTTATTCTCCCTTCTTCAATCAGTTCCTTTCTTCAATCAGTTTATCTTTCCTGACTCACTTTCTAAATATGCCATAACCCTGTTTTTGCTCTCACTTCTTATTACAATTCCTGTTTGCATTATACTAACTTACCTTTAAATTTCTCTATAAATTGGCTAACATTTCTCTAAATATTAAATCATTCTCATATAAATTGTATCTATTGTTAAGCAATGCTTTCACGTTACATCCAATTTGGTGTTTACTAGGCTAATTACCACAAGGGCCTTTTTAAGCCTAGCTGTCGCTCGTCCCTCTCTATCATTGATGACAAGCAGGTGGGGTATTTCATTTATTTTATTTATTTATTTTACATTTGTTAACTGGGAAATTCCAACTGGACCAGGTCCATTTACAGCAGAGGCCCGGGGAGAAAAGCTTCAAAACACTGTTACAAAAAAAAACAAGAGAAGCAAATTTATACAGTGTTATACAAAGGTCATTTAAATAATACAACATGGAGTTAGACATTTTGCCAGACAAACACTGAAAATATATAAAATAAGTTGGAAAAAGACATTTTCCAGGAGAAACAGTCAGGAATTCCATATAAATACATCAGGATGGATAGCAGCATCACAAAATATAAAGAAACTGATTAACAGACAGACCTTATATACATAACATGCTTACATCTCAACAGTTTACTACAAAATGGCAGCCAGGCTTGCATTTGCTCAGTATTTATACACTTGTGCAAGCCCTTGGATAGCTTCTTAAAGGTTCATGTACATACATTGATCTACATCCTCCCGCTTAAAAAGATTGCCCTTTGTATAAACAATATTAGAGTTAGACATGCATTACTATAGACATTAGAAACAAAACACAATGTTCTTGTCCAAGTTGCTGTGTATCTGTTACATGGTTTAGAAATACGACCAAATCTCATAACATACTCTGGACTGAATTTAGCAACAGGGGCAGTCTTCAGTGAAAAACTCGTATCAGGAACTTCTGGATTTGTCACAGGAACAGGAATATTCTCTTGAGCTTCCTCTGGAATTGGAACACCGGACAACTCACTCTGAGATAAAGAGTCTTTCTCACTGGCTATGTGTTGTGGTATAGGCTTGGACTGCCTTTATATACTTGAAGATATGTTTCTGATTCTGCCTAAACTCTGCTCCTTGTGATTCCACAATTTACAATCTTGTGACTGGGCATATGTTCTATATAATACCAATCTGATCATAACTTTTGGATGTTTGCATCCTTACCACTTCTCCTTCTCGTAATGGATTGAGCAGTTTGCTGGTTTTATCTTAGCAGGACTTTTGGGTTAGGTGTTTCTTCAACAGATTGGCTTTCACTGACCTGTTGTTCTTGACACATGGAGCCAACAATTGACTACCAATTGGTAATGTGGTTCTGGTTTGTCTAGACAGAAGTCTCTGAGCAGGTGAACCAAGATGTTTATCACAAGGAATGTTTCTGAGATTCAAGAGATTCAGGAAAACATCACTATTATCTCATTTTGACTTCTCTAGTAACTGTTTTGCACTTTGAACTGCACATTCTGCCAAATCATTTGACTGCGGGTACTCAGGGCTACTTGTGGCTTGAGTAAAGTCCCATTCTTCAGCAAATCTTTTGAACTGTTGGCTTGTAAACTGTGTGCTGTTGTCAGAAATAATTCTATGTGATCTACCATGCACTGCAAAATGAAGCTTCATCTTAGTAATGACAGTACTGGATGCTAGTTTAGGAAGTAAGTCAATCTCGAACCAATTGGAGTAAACCTCTACAAACACCAAATAAAGTTGACCATTCCACTTGAAGATATCAGTGGCTACAGTCAAGCAAGGTAATTCAGGACTCTGGTTTAACTCAAGTGGTTTCTTCTGCTGATGGCACTTAGTATTATTATACAAGGAACAAGATGAAAGTGCTTTCTCAATGTCTTGTGACATAGAAGGCCAAAATACTAGTCCTCTCACCCTTCTTTTGGTAGTAATTTCCTGGGTGACCATGATGCAAGATAGTAATATACTCTTGTTGCAATTAATTTGGAACAATCACTTTCAGACCTTTCATAATGATACATTTGTCAGACAAAATCTCATCTTTGTATGTAAAATAAGGTTGCATTTCTTGAGGTAAACTAGATTGCTTTGATGGCCATCCTTGATTGATAAAGTGGTTGAAACTCTGTAAATTGGATCTGTGGCTGTGTGATTTCTCAGCTCAACAAAACATGTGGAAGAAAAATTTCTCACATCCATGACTTCAGAATCAAAGTTCTCATTCTCATGCTGTTCTGTGGTGTTTCTGGGTGATCTGGATAATATCAGCAAGATAAAGAAGTTTGCCTTTCTTGTAGACAAGAGTGAAATTATACTTTTGCAATTTCAGCACCATACATTGCAGTCTGGCTGGATCTGAATGCATAGGCTTTCTCAAGATAGTGACTAGACGTTGGTGGTCTGTTTCAATCTAGATAGGTCCACCACAGAAATAATCATGGAACTTCATAGGTTGATACTGGGCTATCGACCCTAGGACCTATACATGCCTAGCCATAACAATTCCCTGGTTATTTCTTCCCACAGTATTTACTTCCCTGCACCCCTGTCTATCAGGGCGACTGACGTGATCCCGGGGTGAATTTCCTATTCCCCATCCAATCATCAAGGTTCCTTTTGAAGAGGACCAAAGAGGCACTCTGCTTGACATGTATGGGCAGTCTATTCCAAAGTCTGGGGAGTCTCCGGGTCATGAACCTATCCCTCCAGCATGTTTTGTTCATTGTGATGACAAGGTTTAGATCCCTGGAGCGTGTGTCTCTGAGATTGGGATTTCTTTAAGTGTAGCATGTCCAACAACTCTGGGTTTGACATGGCCTTGTATGTTAAGCAAAGATCACCTCTGAGTAGACAATAACTGACAGAGTATAGGTGGAGTTTTTTTAGTTGGTCAGCATAGGGCATCTGCTTTAGGCCAGTGATTCTTTTAGTGAGGTATTTCTGAGGCCTTTCCAGTTGTTGCAGATGTCTTGAGAGGTACATACCAAACACGGCGTTGTATTCTATAATGGGTCTAATAAGGGATGAGTACAGTGGGACAATGACCTCCTTTTTTCTGGATGAAAAGCCTTAGTGATGTGGTGTGTAACATAGAAGGATTTCCTGACTGTTGCAGCGATGTGGTTATCAAAGGTGAGACCACTGTCCACCTGTTTCCCTAAGTCTCTTATCACACTTTCAGTGTTTAGTGTACTGCCACCTATGTGATAATTCATGGGTACATGTTTTTTCCCAAAGGGGATAACTATACATTTCTTGGCACTGACCTTGAGCCCATGGCTCTGGCACCAAGCATCTGTTTCTTTAAGGACCTTTTGTAGAGTATCCACATTATTTGGGGATTCAATAATGGCTCCCAGTTTGCAGTCATCTGCGAACTTTGTTAGCCAGAGTCCCTTAGTGTTGGCTTGTACGTCAGAGAAGTAGATGCCAAACAAGAGCGGTCCCAGGACTGAACCCTGAGGTACTCCACTTGTCACTTGTCTGGAGCTGGATTTGGAGGCAGCTACTTTTACAGTGTGGGTTCTGTCAGTAAGCCAGTTAGCAACCCATCGAGTGATGTAGGGATTAATGCCCAGCTTAGTAAGTTTATCTATGATTCCAGAGTGGGGGATGGTGTTGAAGGCCTTCACAAGGTCCAGATAGGCTGTGTGGGCCACCTTACCCTTGTCCATGGCTCTGGAGACTGATTCAAAGAAGTCAATCAGGTTCAGGAGACAAGATCAGCCCTTCACAAACCCAAACTGCATGGGGTCCAGTATTTGAAGGTTGCCAATGTCTTTGTTCATAAGTTCCATGATAATATGTTCCATGGCCTTGAAGATCAGGCTCATCAGACTGATGGGGTGGTAGTTCCCGAGATCCAAGGTGGATCCCCCCTTGTGGAGTGGGATAACAGTAGCTGTGCCCCACTCAGTGGGCAGAAAGCCTGAGGTGAAGCTATGATTAAACAAGACACTTAGGTGAGCTGCCAGTTCATTTTGTAGTTCATGTAGTACACAGCCTGCGATGTTGTCTGCTCCCATGGATGCTGTATTCTTAGCTTTGGAGAGTGTGTTTTTTACCTGTGTGGCCGTTATTACCAGAATTTGGCAATCTTTCAGTATTGAGATGGGCCCTTTAGGGGGTGAGAGGGTGGTGAAGTTTGCACTGAATCGATCTGCCAGGATATTGGCAATATCCTTGGGATCAGTATATTTAATGCCATTCTGTTGTAGCTCAGAGCAGATCTGAACATTGCCATTTAGATTCTTGACATAGCTATAGAATGTATTGTGGCTGTTTTTGGAATCTTTGGCAATTTTATTTTCGTAACTAACTTTGGAGAATTTTATGAGGAATCTCAGCTTCTTACTGAGGCTGGTAAGGGAGTTTTTTGCATCCTGGGATTTTCTCTTTTCTACAACAGTTTATTCCTTTTGTTGTAAAGTTTGTTTATGGCAAGAGACCACCAGACTGGCTTCCTTTTTTTGGAGGAGAGCATCTTGGTTCTATTGGGGATGGCACAATTCATGCACGAGTGGATGTGCTCATACAGTGCCTTAGTGTAGGATTCAGCAGTCGAACTTTCAGTTCACGTCTGCATGGGTGTCATGAAGTTTGTCACTTCTGACTTGAGTAGCATGAAGTTGGCTTTGGAGAAGTTTTTTTTACAGATGTTTCCTTACTGGGGGGTGGAGGTGGGATGTGGATGTCAAGGGTGATTAGCTTATGGTCAGTTCTGACCAACGAGGGGGTCACCATAGGTGTGGAGCATGGATTTCCCATGTTGGTAATGACCAGGTCTAGGATATTGGAGCCCCTGGTGGGACTAAAGATTAATTGATCCAGGGTGTTGGAATTTATGAATTCCAAAAAACGTTGGGCAAAGTTATTGGTACACGAGTAGTTTTCCCAGTTAATGGCAGGGTAGTTGAAATCACCCAGTATTAGGGTGTTTGGTTGTATCTTAATATTTTCCAGTATGTTTTGAAAGGTGTAGTGAGAATCTTGGGGCATGGTGGGGGATCTGTAGCAAGCTACAATTTGGATTGCAGTCTTACCTAGTGTTAGCTGCACCTTGAGAATTTCAGATGCATTGTGTTGGGCAACTAGCCTGGTGTTGTGAATATCCTTGGTGAATATGGACACTCCCCCACCTTTAGTGTTTCGGTCCTGGTTTGGAGGCTGAAAAGTCTGGAAAGAGTTGTAGCCTGGTATTGCAGGGGTGCTGTCTGGAGCCTTGAACCAGGTCTCAGTTACTACACAGATATCGGTGTTCTCCATTTTTAGGAGTGCCTCGAGAGAGTGCATTTTGAGGTTTAGACTTTTAACATTACCTGCAGATTTTGCATGCTTGCACTTGTTACAGTGGTGGTTTTGTCCTTTGAACTTTGCCTAAAAAAGGCACTATAGGGGTGGCAAGATCCTTAGATAGTATCCTGAATCCCAGGGGCAACAGGTGCAGACCATCTCTGGCAAAGCATCGTGGTTTGTCAATTATGTCATCCCAGGCAGACAGATACTGGATCCCCTTTGAATGACACCAGAAGCTTAGCCAATTGTTGAAGTCAGTCATTTTGTCCTTATACTGTGGTATCATTCTGGGCGAAGACAGGATGCAACTCAGGGCTAGGGTCATACCTGCCTGGGCCATCTGATCCAAGAGCTCTTCCATGTCTCTTTTCATGTAGTCCAGGGAGGTACATCTCAAGTCATTCACTCCAACATGGGCAATGACAGAGTCATATTTGTACTTGCTGTGGAGTGACTTGAGTGCATGCGTTATATGGTGCATCCTGGCACCTGACAGGCAGCTGACTGTAATTTTCTCCTTATTCAGCCTAGTGAGTTGGGACATCAGTGTGCCTGACTATAGAGTCACCTATGACTAAAGTGTTGGGTACGTTGTCTTGCCTTAGGGGCTTTTGTTGGGTGGCACACTGGTGTTGTGAGCTATGTGACACTTTGGTTGTGATTGGTGTTTGTTTGTGTTTCAACTTCGGAGGTCCTTGTTGCTTGGGCAGGTTACTGTTAAGGGCCTCCACATATGTGGGTTTAGTGATGCTATGTGTGGGTGTTGGTGGTGTGGGTTTAGAAGGGCTATCTGTTGCTTGAGGTGTAGTGCGGGTGTTAACCTTCTCCTCTTGACTGTCTAGCACAATCTTGGGTAGAGAGAGCTTTGCTTCCAGTTTGGCTATGTAAGTGCATCTCTCGCAGGTTGTAATGTTGGGTGGTAGGGGGAGAGGGTTGTCTGTGTACATGAGGCAATTGCTGCATTGCCCCAGTATGCCTAGATTCACCAGGGGGACAGGAGAAATCACCGGTATCTGACCCTTGGACATGCCTGGTTTGGTGCTTTTTTTTTTTGTAAAGTACAACAGCTGTTTGCCCTTACCTTAGCAAGGTACTTTGCAATTATAGGCTGTTTAGTGCCTGCAATTAATTTCTCCTTATTAACAAGGAGAGTTGAATGCTTGTATCAGTTTGACTTCCTAGTGCTTTCCAGCAGGTTTTAAAGCAAGTGCAAGTCACAGGGATGCTTAAAGGTAAGATGAAAAATGGTTTATCCTAAACACTGCAGTCTGCACTAGAGGAGTTAGATGTGAAAGTAGGTAACTTAAGTTTTACCTGTCTAAAAAGTTAAGTTTCACAAATACAATTGCCAAAAGCTCTTTCATGATCTGAGCATACTGCATTTCAGTTTGGGTAAGAATTCTCGATGCAAAGGCGACAGGTTGATCCTCTTGTAAAATGACAGTAACAAGACCAAATTCTGAAGTGTCACAGGAAAGTCTAACCAGTTTGTGAACATTGCAATATCTGAGAGTTGGTGGACTAGCAGTTCTCTGTTTTAGGACATAAAATGCTCTTTGGTTGTTGCTCTAACCAAGACCATGATACATCTTTACATGTCAACTCTCTAAGCAGTGCTGAAAGTTCGCTCAAGTCTGGAATAAACTTGCCTAGACAGTTAACCATGCCAAGAAAACTTTGCAAGGCTTGAACATTGTCTGGAGCTGACGTCTCGAGAATGGCTGTTTACTTTTAAGGGTCTTGTCATAGGCCTGAACTAGTAAATAAATGACCAACATAAGTAACCTCTTTTAGCCTGAATTTACTTTTCTGTGGATTGAACTTCAGAGTCACTTGACTTGCCCTTTCCAGAACTTTTCTGAGGTTTCTGTTATGTTCAACTTCACTTTTACCTCCTACTAGTATGTCCTCTACTATAATAGCACAAGTATACCCAGAAAAAAGTTGCTACATTGCACGTTGAAAGACTTCACTTAGAGAATTTATCCAAAATGGCATTTTCAAAAATTTGTTCCTGCCAAACGGAGTACTGAACATAGTTAACAATGAGGATATTTTGTCAAGCTGAATTTGCCAAAATGAACTCTCTGCTTCTATGACAGAAAAAACAGTGGCATTTGGCACTGAGACTGTGACTTCTTTGACTGTGCACATTGGATATGAGGTCTTTTTAGTGCTTTGTTCAAACCTTGTGGATCAATACACAGTCTGATGTCATCTGAGCTTTTCTTATGAGCTACTACAATGGAAGATATCCATTCAGTTGGAGTTGCAACTGGTCAAATCACACCTTGTCGCACCATTTTATCTAGCTCGGCTTTGACTCTGTCCTACATGGCTATTGGAACTTTTCATGCTGGCCTGATAACTGGACTGACATCTGGATCTAACTTCATGGAGTACACAACTGGAAGCTTCCCTAGTTTGTTTTCGAAAAGATCAGCATAGGTAGAAAAAAATGCACTAGGCAAAATTAGAGTTTTTCAAGCTAACTTGGTGGACTTCCTTGTTAAATGGAAACAGTCCCATTTTCAAACTGTCTCTGAGCTCTAATTATGACTAGATGTGCCTCTTGACCACATAAAATAACAAGTCGTAGCTTCTTCCAGCAAAGTAACATGAAAGCACTACTGAACCTTTGGTTTGAATTTCTCCACCTCATAAGCAAGGACTTTTGAGTCCTTGCCAAATCAAGCCTTTCATCATGACACACTCTAGCAAATGTTTCAGCTGACATAACATTGCACTTGGAACCTGTGGCAACTCTGAGCTTTATGGGTTTTCCATTTATAAGAACAGTACAAAATACGTCATTCTTTGCCCTTAAATCTACTGCATGGACTGTTTAATGAAGCACTGACACACCATCAACATAAAGTGTAGGGTTGCAGCTCTCTAATTGATCAACTCATTTCTTAAAATGTTCCCTTTTAATAAAAGAATGTGGGCCTTTTGATTTACAAAACCTTTTGAAATTATTCCATTTAATGCATTTGTGGCACTGTTGACCAAATGCAAAACATTTTTTCCTTTTAGGCTTATGACTTTCACCACAATTATGACAGCTGGCAATGAAACTAGGTTGGAGCCCATGCTTTGAGCTTCCTGACTCACTCTTATGCTTCACTGAGACTGTGCGAACTCTGAAATTTGCTGTAAAGTTCTGGGGTTTACCAGTGAGTGCGGCAAGGGTTACAGTTGCTGCCATGTGCTTGGTCCTGTTTCTTTAAACTACATGCTGCATACTATCAACATGAGCTTTATCACTTTGCCTTCTAGAACTGTTCTCATTTGTAAGCATATTTGTGTGCTTTTCTGTGAGCTCATATATCTGATAAATCTCAATGGCCTTATTCAAAGTTAAATCACTGCCATGAAGCAAAATCTTTCTCACAGCATCATCTTTAATACCAAACACAAGTCTGTCCTTGATCAACTCATCCCTTAAATCACTAAAGCTGCACATTTTAGATTTATTTCTCAAGTCAGTTATATATGCTGTGAAAGTTTCACCAGGTTTTTGATCCCTTGTATAAAATAAATGCCTTTCCATTGTAACATTTATCTGGGGGTTACACATTTCTCTAAATTTACATTTTAAGCACTCGGGTCCTCCCTTGACTCAGCCGGTACAACAATATGATGGGTTTTCCCCCTCTCCTGTATATATAGTGGGTGTATACACAAATGAATGTTCCCTTTCAATGGCTTTTGACCCAGCTAAATTAAGTAGAATAAATGCCTTCATACAGTCATTTTTATCAAAAAATACAGCCTGCATGAAAATGTCATACTCTTGCTCAAACATTCTCCAGTTCTCTGCAATATTACTGTCAAACACAAGTGCACTGGGCTTTCAAAATCCGTCTGCTATGTCCACAAAGCATGCACAGACACACTGAAAATATGGCCCTTGGAATTATGTACAAACAACTGTTCTGTGAGCTTGTAATAACATTCAAATGCACAATAAACTCCTTAAAAATACCATACTTTGTGAAATATGCTCTGTAATGGCTGTATTCTATGAAATATGCCCTGTGATGGCTGTACTTTACAAAATAGATTTACTGTAATACCTCATAAAATGCAAAGACTTTATACACCTGATAACTCGGATATCTTTAATTAATATGAAAATACAGATTCGCTAAGCATGTATTGAAATTTGTTTCCTCTTATTTTATTCATTTTATGCAATTCAGACTTTATTTCAAACATTTTCCGTAGTAATTAGAATATTTTTATCAATATCGGACATATTGATTCATGCGAATATCATTTAGAGCATTCTGTATTCCTTGTTTCATATTTTGTGAATAAGAAATAGTGTTGAGCAAGTTTTAATACCTGAAATTCATTTCTGACCTGTTTTGTGAAATGTATTTGCAGTAGGGATATTCCTCCATCTCTAATCGGTTGCCTCATGGCTGTAACTCTGGATCAATTCTGGCACCATGTCCTTTTAGACATGCCACTTCTGACACCATGTCGCTCATCCATCTCTATCATAGATGACAAGCAGGCAAGGTATTTTGTTTAGATGCTTTAATACATAGAAACACATCAGGATGGATAGAAGCATCATAAAATATAAATGAAGTGATTAACTGACAGAACTCATCTACATACATGCTTATATCTCAACAGCTTACTTCAAAATGGCAGTCAGACTTGCACATGCTCAGTATTTATACACTTCTTCGAGCCCTTGAATAGCTTCTGATAGCTTCTTAAAGGTACATACACACACATTGATCTACAGTAGCCATGCATCCCAAATCTGACAAGTTATGATACCCTTGATAAGTGTAAGCACAGTTTAAATAATTACATAAGTGTAATTTTGTAAACTGTATGTTTGTGTATTATTTTGGAAGACTGTAAAATGTTTGTTTTTAAATGTTTTTGAATGTCTCTTGAATGTTGAATGGACTACCTTTGGCAGCCAGGATGTGCAATAGGAAACTTACTGGTCATATATGCAGTTTCAGTGTAATTTTAGTTTATCATATAAGGGATGTTTCCACTTAACCCCACTCATATATTAGCAAATATTGGAGTCAAACACTGGAAGAGGCGGGGGGTTATGGGGATCTTAAACTACTGTAGAATTAAAAGCATAATAAGCTTTGTTTTTCCCCTTACTTTGTAGACAAGTAAAGGGTTAACAAAATGTATCTACCTGTGTTTTATAACCAAAGCAGTCAAACCCACAGCCAAGCATTACAGCCCCACCCACCACTTGCATACATGTGAAAATGGCAATCCATATCTTAACATTCTTTGTCTGTCCTCTGAGACAGTTGCAGTAATCATCTGAGAATCATGCATCTCATCTTCTTTGTTCAAGAATTTTGGACAAATCCAAAAATAATGGCAAAACAAAGGCCCAAAATCAGAGGCATTGTTTAACGTTTACTCTAATTCTGTTAAAAAGCTGCTAGAGGAATATGTTCTCAGTTTAACACTTTTTTCAAAACAATACGAAACATGAAACTAATGTCTGGTATTATTGACTGACAATAATTCTTAGGGATTTACCTGAAAAATAATATAAAAAAAAAAATGTGAGGAACACGAAAAATATACTTTCAAAACAAATAAATAAATAAAAATACAAATACCCAGCAAACAGGTTAGGTGCTAAAAAACAAAAACAGCATTTTGGTAAGACCCAGCACTAAATGAAGTTTATTTAGTGCTTTCATCCACAATATACAACTGGATTTCTTAATCTCTATGTGGCAACACACAGCAGAGTGACAGAGGAATAGTTACTGTAACAAGCTGCCCACTTTTTAAGCAACATCTTAGGTTCATAGGTGTGTACTAGGCTAATGCCCCTGGAGCCTTTACAAGCCTAGCCCATAGGATTACCCTGGCATTGTATCACCCAACCTTAGTTCCCATTGCCTTTGTCGAGTAGAGCGACTGTAGTGATCCCCGGGGTGAATTTTTTATTTCCCATCCACTCATCAAGATTTCTCTTGAAGAGAGCCATTGAGGTGCTCGACTTGAAATGTATGGGAAGTCTATTCTAGAGCATGGGCAGTCTCTGGGTTATGAACCTGTCTCTCCAGTATGTTCTGTTGATTGTGGTAATGAGGTTGAAGTCTCTGGAACATGTGCTGTGGAGGGATTGGGATTACATTAGATGTAGCATTTCTAACAGAGCTGGGTCAGACATGGCTTTGTAAGTCAAGCAGAGATCGCCTCTAAGTAGGTGATATGAGACAGAGAATAGTTGGAGTTTTTTTAGTCTGTCCATATAGGACAAGTGTTTAAGGCCTGGGATCCTCTTTGTGAGGTACTTTTGCGGTCTCTCCTGTTGTTGCAGGTGTCTAGTGAGGTATATGCCAAATGGGGCATTGTACTCGATGACTGGCCTAATAAGGGAAGAGTAGAGGGAGACAATGATCTCTTTCTTCCTGGATGCAAAACCCTTTATAATGAGATGTGTCACACAGAAGGACTTTCTGACCACAGTGGCAATGTGGTGGTCAAAAGAGAGGTTGCTATTAACCTGTGTTCCCAGATGTCTTATAACACTTTCTGTGTTCAGTGGACTACCATCGATGTGATAATTCAAGGGAACCGGGTTTTTCCCAAGGGGGATGATGACACATTTTTGGCACTGAACATAAGGCCATGGTTCTGACACCAGTTTTTGGTCTCAGTGAGGCCTTTCTGTAGGATGTCAACATCACTTGAGGAGTTAATAATAGTTCACAACTTGCAATTATCTGTGAACTTTGTCAGCCAGAGTCCCTTCGTGTTGGCCTGGACTTCATAGAAGTAGATACGAAACAGGAGAGGACCCAGGACTGAACCCTGTGGGACTCCACTTGTGACTGGTTGGCAGCCTGACTTGGAGTCAGCTACTTTCACACTGTGCATTCTGTCTGTAAGCCAGTTTGCAACCCACCTAGTGATATAGGGGTTGCTGCCTAGCTTAGTGAGTTTTTTCTATGATTCCTGAGTGGGAATGGTATCAAAGGCCATGGCCAGATCAAGGTAGGCTGTATGAACCACCTTGCCTTCATCCACAGCTCTGGTGACTGACTCAAAGAAGTTGACCAAGTTGAGCAGGCATGATCTACCCTTCACAAAACCAAACTGTGTGGAATCCAGAGTTTGGAGATTCCCTATATCCTTGTTTATTAGGTCCATGATGATGTGTTCCATAGCTTTGCATATCAGACTTGTAAGGCTAATGGGGCGATAGTTCACAGGGTCTGTAGTCACTCCTCCTTTGTGGAGAGGGATGACTGTAGCAGTGCACCATTTGGTAGGGACAAAGCCTGAGGTGAGGCTGTGATTGAACAGGGAACACAGGTGAGGTGCCAGTTCAGTCTGTTGTTCATGTAAAACACAGCCAGGGATATTGTCAGGTCCCATAGAAGCTGTATTCTTGGCCTTGGAAAGTGCTGTTTTAACTTGTGCAGCAGTAATAGTGGGTGCCTGACAGTCTACTGGTATTGTGATTGGTCCTTTGGGGGCAGAGAGAGGGGTAAAATTTGCACTGAATCTGTCGGCCAGTATATTGGCAATATCTGTTTGCTTGGTTTTAGGAGGTACCATTGTGCAGTAGCTGAGAGCAAATCTGAGTATTGCCGTGGAGGTTCTTTACATAACTATAGAAGGCCTTGTGGTTGTCTTTACTATCTCCTGCAATTCTGTTTTCATAGCTAGCTTTAGAGGATTTGATGAGAGATTTCAACTTTTTGTTGAGGCTGATAAGGGAGTTTTTCCAGTCTTGGGACTTTACCTTATTCTGCATCGGTTTCCTCCTTCTGTTGTAGAGTTTGTTTATGGCAGGGGAGCACCAGCTTGACTTCCTTTTTTTGGAGGAGGCGCCTTGGTTCTATTGGGTATGGCAAGATCCATGCATTTGTGTATGTGTTCGTACAGTGCATTGGTGTAGGATTCGGCAGTCATGCAACTATTCTCCATTTGCATGGGTACCGTGAAGTTAGCCACCTCTGTTTTTAGGAGCCCAAAGTTAGCTTTGGCAAAAGTTTTTCATGGTGATTACCTTTGTGGTCAGGGAGTGGGGGGTGGGAGAGATGTGGATTTCCAAGGTGATTAGTCTGTGGTCGGATCTAACCAGGGTAGAGTTGACTATTGGTGTACAGCAATGGTCACCAGTGTTAGTAATGACCAGGTCAACGATGTTGCTACCTCTAGTGGGAATAAGAATGATCTGGTCCAGGGCATTGGAATTAATGAATTAAAGGAAATGTTGGGCAAGTGTATTGGTACATGAGAAGTTTTCCCAGTTAATGGAGGGGTAGTTGAAGTCTCCAAGTATGAGAGTGTCAGGTTAGACCCTAATATTCTCCAGGGTGCTTAGGAATGTGGAGTGTGAGTCTTGGGACATGGTTGGGGACATATAGCAGGCTATGACCTGAGTCAGTGTCTTACCCAGTGTTAGCTGCACCTGAAGTATCTCAAATGCATTATCTTGGGCTACTAGTCTAAAGGTGTCCACATCCTTTATGAATATGGAAACACCACTGCCTTTGGAGCTTCGGTCCAAGTTCTGGGGCCTGAAGGTGTGGAATGAGTTATAGCCTGGTAGTGCAGGGGAGCTTTCTGCTGCATTGAACCAGGTCTCTGTTACAGCACAAATGTCGATATTCTCCATTTTAAGGAGTGCTTCGAGCGAGTGCATTTTGAGATTTGGACTTCTAGCACTGAGCAGCATGACCATCATATTACATTTGTTTGTAGCTGTTACAGTGGTAATTTGGTCTTTGGAACACCGCCTAAAAAAGGCACTATAGGGATGGCAAGAGCCTTGGCTAGTATCTGGAAGCCCATGGGTGACAGATGCAGGCCATCTCTGGCAAAGCATTGAAGTCTATCAATCATGTCATTCCCAGGCAGACAAATACTGAATCCCCTTAGAATGACACCTGAAACTTAGCCACTTGTGTTATTGCCACACCATGAGAATTATTTTGAGAATTTCTCTCTCAAGAAAACTAAATTATGTATTTCGGGGTACAGGATGGTGAGACTTGGCTGATGCCATTATTATTCAATACAGTGTAGCATTACGCCCTTTCAGTAAAAACCCCTCAAAGTTAATAACTTTCTGCTAGTATTGGTAAAACTATGCAATCAAAAGGTCTTCTCCTTAGACTTTAGGAGAGTTGAGCTCAAGCACATGTGCTGAGAGAAGTTTTCTTTTGGCTTTTTAGTGCTTAAACTCCATATAGTAACCATAAAAATATTTAATTTTGTGGTCACTTATTGTTGGTTTGGTGATTTCTGCACTTTATGACTAATTTTATCAAATTTTATAAAATTTTTTGTACAGTTTGCTTGGTTAAAATTGCTGGCTTTGTGTCTTAAACAGGCACGTGACTATTAGTGAATCAGACTGCATGCCCTTCTAGTTAATCAAAGTGCACTCCCTGTGATTTTACACTTTCTTACTACTTTTTTTCCATTAAACTGCAGTTTCAGCTAAAATTGTTTATACTGTTCATTTTATAGTCACCTTCTTATTTGTGTCATTAATAGATATATGCAAATCCCCGGAATGTATCATAGAAGTACTCAGTTATGCAGGCATAGGTAACTTAACTGAACTAGACCCCACTCATTTAGTTTTTTGAGGTATCTATCCTGCCTCCTGAATCTAGTAAATTTCTTTGAAGAGGTTACAGAGGCTTTGGACATTGGTCACTCTGTGCACCCTGCTTATCTTGTTCTGGTCAAGGCTTTTGATACTGTTCCCAATACTGGAATTATTAAAAAATTAGACAAACTTTGTAAACCCTCGATTGTCCAATGCTTTTATGAATCCCTCTTGTAGAAATGCACCATTATTGTCCGGACTCAGTCACTGTTCTAACCAGCATGGGTATTTATTCGCCTCCATTTTCCTGAGAGAGAAATTCTCAAAAGAATTCTCATGGTGTGGCAATAACACCAGTGATTCATACAGCTATAACTAAAACAATAGGAGCTTACAAATAACTGTTAGAAAGAATAAAGCTGCAGAAAAGAAAAGCTGGGGTGACTGAGGACTGGAGCCAATAATCTCTAAATCACTTCTTTCTCAAGGATCTCCCCATGTACTTATTTTAGAAGTTATTCTTGCAGTAAGTTATAAGAAAAGAAATGATTCCCAAATACTATTCATCTAAAGAGGAGGCTGGTGATTACAAGACTCACCACATGATTAACATGCTAAATCTGCTCTCTCATCCAGAATGCTTACCTATTTCACCTTTTTTACCTAAGAAACTCCCACTAGGATAAAGGCAGCCTGAAAATATATAGAAATAGCAGCCCCCTTGAACTCTACCTCAAAACATCCTTTAAATAACCTGATTTTAATCAAAGTAAAAACAATACACTGAAATAACCCTTTACATTTTATTATCTATTTGAAAACCTTTGTTTCTCTTTCTTAAAAAGAATCAAATAAACCTTTTTCTTCTCTAACTGATCGCTTAAGTGTATATGAGTCTCGGAGGTATGGAACAATAGCTTCCATGTAAAAAGCTTCAGATCCACTGACTTATTAGGTTCAATGGGATAGAATGAGAACTTCTCTGACATGAAATTTAAATTTTAAGCCACAAAATATGGGTGCACTCTAAGTACCTATATCTGAGCCAGAAGATACAGCAACCTCCCGGCTGATAAATTCAGCTCTGAATTTACCCCTGTCTCCCCCTCAACCTTCCCTCCGGAACTACCATCAAATATAACTCCCAATACCATCACTAGGGAACAGGTCCTTAATGCTTTCTCTAAGACCAAGAACACTGCATCAGTGGGGCCAGATGGGTCTATATCATATGAGCCTAATCGCTGACAAATTCGCGAACAGCTCATAATATCAGGCAACGCTACTGGACACTCGGGGGTGCTTTTCTGAGATTGCGCATTACAGTGAAGAATGGGATATTTTGCCCTTTCACCCTCACTGTAGTGCGATCACCTAGGAGTTGGAATATATATTTAGCCTTGGGGTGTGGGGGGTTGTCAGCACACACACTATATGAAGTTTGAGGTCCGGTATGTTTGATATTATGGCGTTAAGCAATTTGTGCAATTCGGTCATATGATATATGACCCGGGCCAGACAATATCCCAGGATACCTTCTAACCTTTTAAGCCCAATCTGGATAACTGGATGGGAAATAGAAAATACATCCCTGGGATTCCACCCATGTCCCTGCTGGACAGGGCAACTGATGCTGATTTGTCTATGCATGGGCTAAACTCTTGGCTAGGCTTATAAGGGCCTCAGGGCCAATAGTCTAGTAACTTCCTATGATCCTATGATCCTAAATAGCATGAAACATGACCTATCAGGGCCTCTGGAATTACTATTTAACTGTAACCTCCAAACAAGCTTTGTGCCTCATGAATGGAGAACAGCAACAGTCATCTCTCTCTGCACAAAAGTGGGCCATCTACAAACCCTTGAAACTACAGTCCCAAAAGTCCCACTAGCTAGTCTTATATGTAAAGCTACATGGAAGAATTATCATGGAAGTGATCCCAATAGAAATATGGTAAACCTCCAGATGCTGGACCCAACCCAGTTTAGTTTTAGTCAAGGGCAGATCCTTGACTTCATCTACCTGGTGGACTTCTTTGAGAAAGTAACCAAAGCAATGGATGAGGGAAACATGGTTTACGCTGCTTACCTTGAACTGGCCTGACACAATACTCCACTCTGGCATTGTTGACAAACTCAAGAGGTTAGGTACAAACCCATATGTCACATGGTGGATAGCCAACTGGCTCACAGACAAGACACAGGAAGTTAGAATTGGGGAGTCCACCTCTACAAAGAGGCCATTCACAAGTGGAGTCCCTCATGGATCAGTCCTTGGACCACTTCTTTTTGCTGTTTACTTCTCAAAAGTCAAGGCCAATGTCAGTGGTCCCTGGCTGACTAAATTTGCAGGTGATTGCAAATTAGGAGCTGTCATTGAATCCCACACTGACACAAATGTTCTCCATGAAGGGCTGATACAGACAAACAACTGCTGCCAGAGCCATGGACTAAAACTAAACGCTAATAGTACGGGATCTGCCAGGATATTGGCAATATCCTTGGGATCAGTATATTTAATGCCATTCTGTTGTAGCTCAGAGCAGATCTGAACATTGCCATTTAGATTCTTGACATAGCTATAGAATGTATTGTGGCTGTTTTGGAATCTTTGGCAATTTTATTTTCGTAACTAACTTTGGAGAATTTTATAAGGAATCTCAGCTTCTTACTGAGGCTGGTAAGGGAGTTTTTTGCATCCTGGGATTTTCTCTTTTCTACAACAGTTTATTCCTTTTGTTGTAAAGTTTGTTTATGGCAAGAGACCACCAGACTGGCTTCCTTTTTTTGGAGGAGAGCATCTTGGTTCTATTGGGGATGGCACAATTCATGCACGAGTGGATGTGCTCATACAGTGCCTTAGTGTAGGATTCAGCAGTCGAACTTTCAGTTCACGTCTGCATGGGTGTCATGAAGTTTGTCACTTCTGACTTGAGTAGCATGAAGTTGGCTTTGGAGAAGTTTTTTTTTACAGATGTTTCCTTACTGAGGGGTGGAGGTGGGATGTGGATGTCAAGGGTGATTAGCTTATGGTCAGTCCTGACCAACGAGGGGGTCACCATAGGTGTGGAGCATGGATTTCCCATGTTGGTAATGACCAGGTCTAGGATATTGGAGCCCCTGGTGGGACTAAAGATTAATTGATCCAGAGTGTTGGAATTTATGAATTCCAAAAAACGTTGGGCAAAGTTATTGGTACACAAGTAGTTTTCCCAGTTAATGGCAGGGTAGTTGAAATCACCCAGTATTAGGGTGTTTGGTTGTATCTTAATATTTTCCAGTATGTTTTGAAAGGTGTAGTGAGAATCTTGGGGCATGGTGGGGGATCTGTAGCAAGCTACAATTTGGATTGCAGTCTTACCTAGTGTTAGCTGCACCTTGAGAATTTCAGATGCATTGTGTTGGGCAACTAGCCTGGTGTTGTGAATATCCTTGGTGAATATGGACACTCCCCCACCTTTAGTGTTTCGGTCCTGGTTTGGAGGCTGAAAAGTCTGGAAAGAGTTGTAGCCTGGTATTGCAGGGGTGCTGTCTGGAGCCTTGAACCAGGTCTCAGTTACTACACAGATATCGGTGTTCTCCATTTTTAGGAGTGCCTCGAGAGAGTGCATTTTGAGGTTTAGACTTTTAACATTACCTGCAGATTTTGCATGCTTGCACTTGTTACAGTGGTGGTTTTGTCCTTTGAACTTTGCCTAAAAAAGGCACTATAGGGGTGGCAAGATCCTTAGATAGTATCCTGAATCCCAGGGGCAACAGGTGCAGACCATCTCTGGCAAAGCATCTTGGTTTGTCAATTATGTCATCCCAGGCAGACAGATACTGGATCCCCTTTGAATGACACCAGAAGCTTAGCCAATTGTTGAAGTCAGTCATTTTGTCCTTATACTGTGGTATCATTCTGGGCGAAGACAGGATGCAACTCAGGGCTAGGGTCATACCTGCCTGGGCCATCTGATCCAAGAGCTCTTCCATGTCTCTTTTCATGTAGTCCAGGGAGGTACATCTCAAGTCATTCACTCCAACATGGGCAATGACAGAGTCATATTTGTACTTGCTGTGGAGTGACTTGAGTGCATGCGTTATATGGTGCATCCTGGCACCTGACAGGTAGCTGACTGTAATTTTTTCCTTGTTCAGCCTAGTGAGTTGGGACATCAGTGTGCCTGACTATAGAGTCACCTATGACTAAAGTGTTGGGTACGTTGTCTTGCCTTAGGGGCTTTTGTTGGGTGGCACACTGGTGTTGTGAGCTATGTGACACTTTGGTTGTGATTGGTGTTTGTTTGTGTTTCAACTTCGGAGGTCCTTGTTGCTTGGGCAGGTTACTGTTAAGGGCCTCCACATATGTGGGTTTAGTGATGCTATGTGTGGGTGTTGGTGGTGTGGGTTTAGAAGGGCTATCTGTTGCTTGAGGTGTAGTGCGGGTGTTAACCTTCTCCTCTTGACTGTCTAGCACAATCTTGGGTAGAGAGAGCTTTGCTTCCAGTTTGGCTATGTAAGTGCATCTCTCGCAGGTTGTAATGTTGGGTGGTAGGGGGAGAGGGTTGTCTGTGTACATGAGGCAATTGCTGCATTGCCCCAGTATGCCTAGATTCACCAGGGGGACAGGAGAAATCACCGGTATCTGACCCTTGGACATGCCTGGTTTGGTGCTTTTTTTTTTTGTAAAGTACAACAGCTGTTTGCCCTTACCTTAGCAAGGTACTTTGCAATTATAGGCTGTTTAGTGCCTGCAATTAATTTCTCCTTATTAACAAGGAGAGTTGAATGCTTGTATCAGTTTGACTTCCTAGTGCTTTCCAGCAGGTTTTAAAGCAAGTGCAAGTCACAGGGATGCTTAAAGGTAAGATGAAAAAATGGTTTATCCTAAACACTGCAGTCTGCACTAGAGGAGTTAGATGTGAAAGTAGGTAACTTAAGTTTTACCTGTCTAAAAAGTTAAGTTTCACAAATACAATTGCCGAAAGCTCTTTCATGATCTGAGCATACTGCATTTCAGTTTGGGTAAGAATTCTCGATGCAAAGGCGACAGGTTGATCCTCTTGTAAAATGACAGTAACAAGACCAAATTCTGAAGTGTCACAGGAAAGTCTAACCAGTTTGTGAACATTGCAATATCTGAGAGTTGGTGGACTAGCAGTTCTCTGTTTTAGGACATAAAATGCTCTTTGGTTGTTGCTCTAACCAAGACCATGATACATCTTTACATGTCAACTCTCTAAGCAGTGCTGAAAGTTCGCTCAAGTCTGGAATAAACTTGCCTAGACAGTTAACCATGCCAAGAAAACTTTGCAAGGCTTGAACATTGTCTGGAGCTGACGTCTCGAGAATGGCTGTTTACTTTTAAGGGTCTTGTCATAGGCCTGAACTAGTAAATAAATGACCAACATAAGTAACCTCTTTTAGCCTGAATTTACTTTTCTGTGGATTGAACTTCAGAGTCACTTGACTTGCCCTTTCCAGAACTTTTCTGAGGTTTCTGTTATGTTCAACTTCACTTTTACCTCCTACTAGTATGTCCTCTACTATAATAGCACAAGTATACCCAGAAAAAGTTGCTACATTGCACGTTGAAAGACTTCACTTAGAGAATTTATCCAAAATGGCATTTTCAAAAATTTGTTCCTGCCAAACGGAGTACTGAACATAGTTAACAATGAGGATATTTTGTCAAGCTGAATTTGCCAAAATGAACTCTCTGCTTCTATGACAGAAAAACAGTGGCATTTGGCACTGAGACTGTGACTTCTTTGACTGTGCACATTGGATATGAGGTCTTTTAGTGCTTTGTTCAAACCTTGTGGATCAATACACAGTCTGATGTCATCTGAGCTTTTCTTATGAGCTACTACAATGGAAGATATCCATTCAGTTGGAGTTGCAACTGGTCAAATCACACCTTGTCGCACCATTTTATCTAGCTCGGCTTTGACTCTGTCCTACATGGCTATTGGAACTTTTCATGCTGGCCTGATAACTGGACTGACATCTGGATCTAACTTCATGGAGTACACAACTGGAAGCTTCCCTAGTTTGTTTTCGAAAAGATCAGCATAGGTAGAAAAAAATGCACTAGGCAAAATTAGAGTCTTTCAAGCTAACTTGGTGGACTTCCTTGTTAAATGGAAACAGTCCCATTTTCAAACTGTCTCTGAGCTCTAATTATGACTAGATGTGCCTCTTGACCACATAAAATAACAAGTCGTAGCTTCTTCCAGCAAAGTAACATGAAAGCACTACTGAACCTTTGGTTTGAATTTCTCCACCTCATAAGCAAGGACTTTTGAGTCCTTGCCAAATCAAGCCTTTCACCATGACACACTCTAGCAAATGTTTCAGCTGACATAACATTGCACTTGGAACCTGTGGCAACTCTGAGCTTTATGGGTTTTCCATTTATAAGAACAGTACAAAATACTTCATTCTTTGCCCTTAAATCTACTGCATGGACTGTTTAATGAAGCACTGACACACCATCAACATAAAGTGTAGGGTTGCAGCTCTCTAATTGATCAACTCATTTCTTAAAATGTTCCCTTTTAATAAAAGAATGTGGGCCTTTTGATTTACAAAACCTTTTGAAATTATTCCATTTAATGCATTTGTGGCACTGTTGACCAAATGCAAAACATTTTTTCCTTTTAGGCTTATGACTTTCACCACAATTATGACAGCTGGCAATGAAACTAGGTTGGAGCCCATGCTTTGAGCTTCCTGACTCACTCTTATGCTTCACTGAGACTGTGCGAACTCTGAAATTTGCTGTAAAGTTCTGGGGTTTACCAGTGAGTGCGGCAAGGGTTACAGTTGCTGCCATGTGCTTGGTCCTGTTTCTTTAAACTACATGCTGCATACTATCAACATGAGCTTTATCACTTTGCCTTCTAGAACTGTTCTCATTTGTAAGCATATTTGTGTGCTTTTCTGTGAGCTCATATATCTGATAAATCTCAATGGCCTTATTCAAAGTTAAATCACTGCCATGAAGCAAAATCTTTCTCACAGCATCATCTTTAATACCAAACACAAGTCTGTCCTTGATCAACTCATCCCTTAAATCACTAAAGCTGCACATTTTAGATTTATTTCTCAAGTCAGTTATATATGCTGTGAAAGTTTCACCAGGTTTTTGATCCCTTGTATAAAATAAATGCCTTTCCATTGTAACATTTATCTGGGGGTTACACATTTCTCTAAATTTACATTTTAAGCACTCGGGTCCTCCCTTGACTCAGCCGGTACAACAATATGATGGGTTTTCCCTCTCCTGTATATATAGTGGGTGTATACACAAATGAATGTTCCCTTTCAATGGCTTTTGACCCAGCTAAATTAAGTAGAATAAATGCCTTCATACAGTCATTTTTATCAAAAAATACAGCCTGCATGAAAATGTCATACTCTTGCTCAAACATTCTCCAGTTCTCTGCAATATTACTGTCAAACACAAGTGCACTGGGCTTTCAAAATCCGTCTGCTATGTCCACAAAGCATGCACAGACACACTGAAAATATGGCCCTTGGAATTATGTACAAACAACTGTTCTGTGAGCTTGTAATAACATTCAAATGCACAATAAACTCCTTAAAAATACCATACTTTGTGAAATATGCTCTGTAATGGCTGTATTCTATGAAATATGCCCTGTGATGGCTGTACTTTACAAAATAGATTTACTGTAATACCTCATAAAAATGCAAAGACTTTATACACCTGATAACTCGGATATCTTTAATTAATATGAAAATACAGATTCGCTAAGCATGTATTGAAATTTGTTTCCTCTTATTTTATTCATTTTATGCAATTCAGACTTTATTTCAAACATTTTCCGTAGTAATTAGAATATTTTTATCAATATCGGACATATTGATTTATGCGAATATCATTTAGAGCATTCTGTATTCCTTGTTTCATATTTTGTGAATAAGAAATAGTGTTGAGCAAGTTTTAATACCTGAAATTCATTTCTGACCTGTTTTGTGAAATATATGTGCAGTAGGGATATTCCTCCATCTCTAATCGGTTGCCTCATGGCTGTAACTCTGGATCAATTCTGGCACCATGTCCTTTTAGACATGCCACTTCTGACACCATGTCGCTCATCCATCTCTATCATAGATGACAAGCAGGCAAGGTATTTTGTTTAGATGCTTTAATACATAGAAACACATCAGGATGGATAGAAGCATCATAAAATATAAATGAAGTGATTAACTGACAGAACTCATCTACATACATGCTTATATCTCAACAGCTTACTTCAAAATGGCAGTCAGACTTGCACATGCTCAGTATTTATACACTTCTTCGAGCCCTTGAATAGCTTCTGATAGCTTCTTAAAGGTACATACACACACATTGATCTACAGTAGCCATGCATCCCAAATCTGACAAGTTATGATACCCTTGATAAGTGTAAGCACAGTTTAAATAATTACATAAGTGTAATTTTGTAAACTGTATGTTTGTGTATTATTTTGGAAGACTGTAAAATGTTTGTTTTTAAAATGTTTTTGAATGTCTCTTGAATGTTGAATGGACTACCTTTGGCAGCCAGGATGTGCAATAGGAAACTTACTGGTCATATATGCAGTTTCAGTGTAATTTTAGTTTATCATATAAGGGGATGTTTCCACCACTTAACCCCCCCCACTCATATATTAGCAAATATTGGAGTCAAACACTGGAAGAGGCGGGGGGTTATGGGGATCTTAAACTACTGTAGAATTAAAAGCATAATAAGCTTTGTTTTTCCCCTTACTTTGTAGACAAGTAAAGGGTTAACAAAATGTATCTACCTGTGTTTTATAACCAAAGCAGTCAAACCCACAGCCAAGCATTACAGCCCCACCCACCACTTGCATACATGTGAAAATGGCAATCCATATCTTAACATTCTTTGTCTGTCCTCTGAGACAGTTGCAGTAATCATCTGAGAATCATGCATCTCATCTTCTTTGTTCAAGAATTTTGGACAAATCCAAAAATAATGGCAAAACAAAGGCCCAAAATCAGAGGCATTGTTTAACGTTTACTCTAATTCTGTTAAAAAGCTGCTAGAGGAATATGTTCTCAGTTTAACACTTTTTTCAAAACAATACGAAACATGAAACTAATGTCTGGTATTATTGACTGACAATAATTCTTAGGGATTTACCTGAAAAATAATATAAAAAAAAAATGTGAGGAACACGAAAAATATACTTTCAAAACAAATAAATAAATAAAAATACAAATACCCAGCAAACAGGTTAGGTGCTAAAAACAAAACAGCATTTTGGTAAGACCCAGCACTAAATGAAGTTTATTTAGTGCTTTCATCCACAATATACAACTGGATTTCTTAATCTCTATGTGGCAACACACAGCAGAGTGACAGAGGAATAGTTACTGTAACAAGCTGCCCACTTTTTAAGCAACATCTTAGGTTCATAGGTGTGTACTAGGCTAATGCCCCTGGAGCCTTTACAAGCCTAGCCCATAGGATTACCCTGGCATTGTATCACCCAACCTTAGTTCCCAGTGCCTTTGTTGAGTAGAGCGACTGTAGTGATCCCCGGGGTGAATTTTTTATTTCCCATCCACTCATCAAGATTTCTCTTGAAGAGAGCCATTGAGGTGCTCGACTTGAAATGTATGGGAAGTCTATTCTAGAGCATGGGCAGTCTCTGGGTTATGAACCTGTCTCTCCAGTATGTTCTGTTGATTGTGGTAATGAGGTTGAAGTCTCTGGAACATGTGCTGTGGAGGGATTGGGATTACATTAGATGTAGCATTTCTAACAGAGCTGGGTCAGACATGGCTTTGTAAGTCAAGCAGAGATCGCCTCTAAGTAGGCGATATCAGACAGAGAATAGTTGGAGTTTTTTTAGTCTGTCCATATAGGACAAGTGTTTAAGGCCTGGGATCCTCTTTGTGAGGTACTTTTGCGGTCTCTCCTGTTGTTGCAGGTGTCTAGTGAGGTATATGCCAAATGGGGCATTGTACTCGATGACTGGCCTAATAAGGGAAGAGTAGAGGGAGACAATGATCTCTTTCTTCCTGGATGCAAAACCCTTTATAATGAGATGTGTCACACAGAAGGACTTTCTGACCACAGTGGCAATGTGGTGGTCAAAAGAGAGGTTGCTATTAACCTATGTTCCCAGATGTCTTATAACACTTTCTGTGTTCAGTGGACTACCATCGATGTGATAATTCAAGGGAACCGGGTTTTTCCCAAGGGGGATGATGACACATTTTTGGCACTGAACATAAGGCCATGGTTCTGACACCAGTTTTTGGTCTCAGTGAGGCCTTTCTGTAGGATGTCAACATCACTTGGGGAGTTAATAATAGTTCACAACTTGCAATTATCTGTGAACTTTGTCAGCCAGAGTCCCTTCGTGTTGGCCTGGACTTCATAGAAGTAGATACGAAACAGGAGAGGACCCAGGACTGAACCCTGTGGGACTCCACTTGTGACTGGTTGGCAGCCTGACTTGGAGCCAGCTACTTTCACACTGTGCATTCTGTCTGTAAGCCAGTTTGCAACCCACCTAGTGATATAGGGGTTGCTGCCTAGCTTAGTGAGTTTTTCTATGATTCCTGAGTGGGGAATGGTATCAAAGGCCTTGGCCAGATCAAGGTAGGCTGTATGAACCACCTTGCCTTCATCCACAGCTCTGGTGACTGACTCAAAGAAGTTGACCAAGTTGAGCAGGCATGATCTACCCTTCACAAAACCAAACTGTGTGGAATCCAGAGTTTGGAGATTCCCTATATCCTTGTTTATTAGGTCCATGATGATGTGTTCCATAGCTTTGCATATCAGACTTGTAAGGCTAATGGGGCGATAGTTCACAGGGTCTGTAGTCACTCCTCCTTTGTGGAGAGGGATGACTGTAGCAGTGCACCATTTGGTAGGGACAAAGCCTGAGGTGAGGCTGTGATTGAACAGGGAACACAGGTGAGGTGCCAGTTCAGTCTGTTGTTCATGTAAAACACAGCCAGGGATATTGTCAGGTCCCATAGAAGCTGTATTCTTGGCCTTGGAAAGTGCTGTTTTAACTTGTGCAGCAGTAATAGTGGGTGCCTGACAGTCTACTGGTATTGTGATTGGTCCTTTGGGGCAGAGAGGGGTAAAATTTGCACTGAATCTGTCGGCCAGTATATTGGCAATATCTGTTTGCTTGGTTTTAGGAGGTACCATTGTGCAGTAGCTGAGAGCAAATCTGAGTATTGCCGTGGAGGTTCTTTACATAACTATAGAAGGCCTTGTGGTTGTCTTTACTATCTCCTGCAATTCTGTTTTCATAGCTAGCTTTAGAGGATTTGATGAGAGATTTCAACTTTTTGTTGAGGCTGATAAGGGAGTTTTTCCAGTCTTGGGACTTTACCTTATTCTGCATCGGTTTCCTCCTTCTGTTGTAGAGTTTGTTTATGGCAGGGGAGCACCAGCTTGACTTCCTTTTTTTGGAGGAGAGCGCCTTGGTTCTATTGGGTATGGCAAGATCCATGCATTTGTGTATGTGTTCGTACAGTGCATTGGTGTAGGATTCGGCAGTCATGCAACTATTCTCCATTTGCATAGGTACCGTGAAGTTAGCCACCTCTGTTTTTAGGAGCCCAAAGTTAGCTTTGGCAAAAGTTTTTCATGGTGATTACCTTTGTGGTCAGGGAGTGGGGGGTGGGAGAGATGTGGATTTCCAAGGTGATTAGTCTGTGGTCGGATCTAACCAGGGTAGAGTTGACTATTGGTGTACAGCAATGGTCACCAGTGTTAGTAATGACCAGGTCAACGATGTTGCTACCTCTAGTGGGAATAAGAATGATCTGGTCCAGGGCATTGGAATTAATGAATTCCAGGAAATGTTGGGCAAGTGTATTGGTACATGAGAAGTTTTCCCAGTTAATGGAGGGGTAGTTGAAGTCTCCAAGTATGAGAGTGTCAGGTTAGACCCTAATATTCTCCAGGGTGCTTAGGAATGTGGAGTGTGAGTCTTGGGACATGGTTGGGGACATATAGCAGGCTATGACCTGAGTCAGTGTCTTACCCAGTGTTAGCTGCACCTGAAGTATCTCAAATGCATTATCTTGGGCTACTAGTCTAAAGGTGTCCACATCCTTTATGAATATGGAAACACCACTGCCTTTGGAGCTTCGGTCCAAGTTCTGGGGCCTGAAGGTGTGGAATGAGTTATAGCCTGGTAGTGCAGGGGAGCTTTCTGCTGCATTGAACCAGGTCTCTGTTACAGCACAAATGTCGATATTCTCCATTTTAAGGAGTGCTTCGAGCGAGTGCATTTTGAGATTTGGACTTCTAGCACTGAGCAGCATGACCATCATATTACATTTGTTTGTAGCTGTTACAGTGGTAATTTGGTCTTTGGAACACCGCCTAAAAAAGGCACTATAGGGATGGCAAGAGCCTTGTCTAGTATCTGGAAGCCCATGGGTGACAGATGCAGGCCATCTCTGGCAAAGCATTGAAGTCTATCAATCATGTCATTCCCAGGCAGACAAATACTGAATCCCCTTAGAATGACACCTGAAACTTAGCCACTTGTGTTATTGCCACACCATGAGAATTATTTTGAGAATTTCTCTCTCAAGAAAACTAAATTATGTATTTCGGGGTACAGGATGGTGAGACTTGGCTGATGCCATTATTATTCAATACAGTGTAGCATTACGCCCTTTCAGTAAAAACCCCTCAAAGTTAATAACTTTCTGCTAGTATTGGTAAAACTATGCAATCAAAAGGTCTTCTCCTTAGACTTTAGGAGAGTTGAGCTCAAGCACATGTGCTGAGAGAAGTTTTCTTTTGGCTTTTTAGTGCTTAAACTCCATATAGTAACCATAAAAGTATTTAATTTTGTGATCACTTATTGTTGGTTTGGTGATTTCTGCACTTTATGACTAATTTTATCAAATTTTATAAAATTTTTTGTACAGTTTGCTTGGTTAAAATTGCTGGCTTTGTGTCTTAAACAGGCACGTGACTATTAGTGAATCAGACTGCACGCCCTTCTAGTTAATCAAAGTGCACTCCCTGTGATTTTACACTTTCTTACTACTTTTTTTCCATTAAACTGCAGTTTCAGCTAAAATTGTTTATACTGTTCATTTTATAGTCACTTTCTTATTTGTGTCATTAATAGATATATGCAAATCCTCAGAATGTATCATAGAAGTACTCAGTTATGCAGGCATAGGTAACTTAACTGAACTAGACCCCACTCATTTAGTTTTTTGAGGTATCTATCCTGCCTCCTGAATCTAGTAAACTTCTTTGAAGAGGTTACAGAGGCTTTGGACATTGGTCACTCTGTGCACCCTGCTTATCTTGATCTGGTCAAGGCTTTTGATACTGTTCCCAATACTGGAATTATTAAAAAATCAGACAAACTTTGTAAACCCTCGATTGTCCAATGCTTTTATGAATCCCTCTTGTAGAAATGCACCATTATTGTCTGGACTCAGTCACTGTTCTAACCAGCTTGGGTATTTATTCGCCTCCATTTTCCTGAGAGAGAAATTCTCAAAAGAATTCTCATGGTGTGGCAATAACACCAGTGATTCATACAGCTATAACTAAAACACTAGGAGCTTACAAATAACTGTTAGAAAGAATAAAGCTGCAGAAAAGAAAAGCTGGGGGTGACTGAGGACTGGAGCTTATAATCTCTAAATCACTTCTTTCTCAAGGATCTCCCCATGTACTTAAAGTTATTCTTGCAGTAAGTTATAAGAAAAGAAATGATTCCCAAATACTATTCATCTAAAGAGGAGGCTGGTGATTACAAGACTCACCACATGATTAACATGCTAAATCTGCTCTCTCATCCAGAATGCTTACCTATTTCACCTTTTTTGCCTAAGAAACTCCCACTAGGATAAAGGCAGCCTGAAAATATATAGAAATAGCAGCCCCCTTGACCTCTACCTCAAAACATCCTTTAAATAACCTGATTTTAATCAAAGTAAAAACAATACACTGAAATAACCCTTTACATTTTATTATCTATTTGAAAACCTCTGTTTCTCTTTCTTAAAAAGAATCAAATAAACCTTTTTCTTCTCCAACTGATCGCTTAAGTGTATATGAGTCTCGGAGGTATGGAACAATATCTTCCATGTAAAAAGCTTCAGATCCACTGACTTATTAGGTTCATTGGGATAGAATGAGAACTTCTCTGACATGAAATTTAAATTTCAAGCCACAAAATGTGGGTGCACTCTAAGTACCTATATCTGAGCCAGAAGATACAGCAACCTCCTGGCTGATAAATTCAGCTCTGAATTTACCCCTGTCTCCCCCTCAACCTTCCCTCCGGAACTACCATCAAATATAACTCCCAATACTATCACTAGGGAACAGGTCCTTAATGCTTTCTCTAAGACCAAGAACACTGCATCAGTGGGGCCAGATGGGTCTATATCATATGAGCGAATCGCACAAATTGCGAACGCTCATAATATCGAACGTACTGGACCTCAAAGTGCTTTTTCTGAGATTGCAGTACAGTGAAGAATGGGATATTTGCCCTTTCCTCACTGTAGTGCGATCTCGGAGTTGGAATATATATTTAGCGGGGGTGTGGGGGGGTGCAGCCTAACACAATATGAAGTTTGAGGTCCGGTATGTTTGATATTATGAGCGTTCGCAATTTGTGCAATTCGGTCATATGATATAGACCCGGGCCAGACAATATCCCAGGATACCTTCTAACCTTTTTAAGCCCAATCTGGATAACTGGATGGGAAATAGAAAATACATCCCTGGGATTCCACCCATGTCCCTGCTGGACAGGGCAACCGATGCTGATTTGTCTATGCATGGGCTAAACTCTTGGCTAGGCTTATAAGGGCCTCAGGGCCAATAGTCTAGTAACTTCCTATGATCCTATGATCCTAAATAGCATGAAACATGACCTATCAGGGCCTCTGGAATTACTATTTAACTGTAACCTCCAAACAAGCTTTGTGCCTCATGAATGGAGAACAGCAACAGTCATCTCTCTCTGCACAAAAGTGGGCCATCTACAAACCCTTGAATCTACAGTCCCAAAAGTCACAATAGTCTTATATGTAAAGCCATGGGAAGAATTATCATGGAAGTGATCAATAGAAATATGGTAAACCTCCAGATGCTGGACCCAACCCAGTTTAGTTTCGTCAAGGGCAGATCATGACTTCATCTACCTGGTGGACTTCTTTGAGAAAGTAACCAAAGCAATGGATGAGGGAAAAATGGTTTACGCTGCTTACCTTGAACTGGCCAAGGCATTTGACACAATACCCCACTCTGGCATTGTTGACAAACTCAAAAGGTTAGGTACAAACCCATATGTCACATGGTGGATAGCCAACTGGCTCACAGACAAGACACAGGAAGTTAGAATTGGGGAGTCCACCTCTACAAAGAGGCCAGTCACAAGTGGAGTCCCTCAGGGATCAGTCCTTGGACCACTTCTTTTTGCTGTTTACTTCTCAAAAGTCAAGGCCAATGTCAGTGGTCCCTGGCTGACTAAATTTGCAGTTGATTGCAAATTAGGAGTTGTCATTGAATCCCACACTGACACAAATGTTCTCCATGAAGGGCTAATACAGACAAACAACTGCTGCCAGAGCCATGGACTAAAACTAAACGCTAAGAAATACATAATAGTATTCTTTGGGAAGTCATCCATCCCTGGCAACTATCATATTGGCAACATACCCCTTAGAGCTGGCCCAGTAGCCAGGGACTTACAGACACACATAGCTAGTAATATAGCCTTTGACCATCATGTGTCTACAGCAGTGAGGAAATCATTCTATGTTGCGCAACTTATAAACAAAGATATGGCATCTAGGTCCAAGGAAGTCATTGTTCCACTGTATTTGACAATCATCAGACCTAGCTGTAGGGTTGAGTCCTCAGCCAAGTGTCCAAGCCACGCCCTCCACCACTCTCTGTGAAACCAGTCCTCTGTGTCCCTGCTCCAACTCGCTGACACACACATTCTTTCAGATTGGATGCACAGATGCACAGACATATACATGCGCGCACACACACACACACACACACACACACACACACACACACACACACACACACACACACAACTGGGAAAGGCTGCCACATATTTACTTGCTCTGCTACCCCTTACTAACACTATAAGGTAGTTACTGCCACCAGTCACTCCAAAGCCAGCTACTCTAACACTCCTACAAGGGTACCCAATTATACTGAGTAAAATTAGTACTAATACAAATGGAAATGTTGACTAAACAGCAAGGCTTTCAGGAGTGGCCACAGTGTCACCAAATAAACATAGGTACTCTCAAAGGTTAAAATATTCTGTAAAAGACCATCCACAATGAAAAGTTTAAATATATTTAATAATAAATAATAAAATAACATGAAAACACTAAATATCTATTTACAATAAACACAGTTTCAATCACAGGAAATATTTAGATAACATAGATGAATAGATTCACACAGATACAGAAAAACAGTACTTAGCTAATCTCACTATATTTTCATGACTGATCTAAAGATTTACTATTCCATGGTTACTTTCTTAAGCAAGGCAAGATGAAGTAGGTGAGGAGTCCTTCTTGTCAGGTTTCAAAAACAGACTGCACTGAGACCTCTGTCTCACCTAGTATTAAAACATCATTCCAGTGCTGGACTGCAGAATGACATGACATACATCTGGTTATCTGACTTTTGGTTCCCATACTACCTCCCTTTACTAGAAACTGAACCAGACTCTCACACATATGTGTTACCATACACACAGACAGAGCTTTGGTAAGGTATGTTACAGCATCTTGAAGCCATAAAACCAATTCAATGCCTCCACCCTTCCATGGCAGCAATTAGTTTACTGCTAAGGACAATACAGCATGATTCCTAGTCCTTGTTTTCACAGACATTTTGTCTCTGGCTGCAATCAGAACTGTAAGATACAATCTTTATGGCCTAAACCAGGTATTTAATTTCAACGTATTTTTCAAAGTTAGCTGGACTGAGATTAATCTCTTCTCTTCTAGTATCCTCTGTTACAATATATTAATTTTCACAGTTAAAATACAGTCTGACATATAGTGTATTTGTTTTTCTGTCCAGCAGGACCCACACTTGGTACATTTTTTAACACAAGTTGTTGCTGTTGTTGTTTGTCTTTCAGCTTTTTTTTGGGGTTGCCACAGCGGAACTCTGGTCCGCTAATGATTGGCAGTAGATTTTTTTACGAAATGCCGAGGTGCCAGCTTGACGCCCAACCTTCGACGAAGGCATGCACATTTACTCACGCATGTCTTTCGAACGCTACCCAACCATGGGGAGGACATGCAGACTTCACACAGAAGGCACTCCCAAGCCAAGCCGAGAATAGAACAGGAGAACCTCTTGCTGTGAGGTAACAACGCTACCGCTGTACCACAGCGTCCTTACAAATACATTTTTAACACAAGCAACTGTACAAATCAGTTTCCTATACAAATGACATATACTTCTTTAGAAATCTCCAGCAAGCAATGGTGGCATATGTCACACATCCACTACTCTGCTTTTCCTGGCATAGCTGGCAATACCTCATAGGATCATAAGATCATAGGACGTTACTAAGCTATTGGCCCTGAGGCCCTTACAAGTCTAGCCAATAATTTAGCCCATGTCGTACAAGTCAGCACCCTATGACACTGTCCAGCAGGGACACAGGTGGAATCCCAGGGGTGTATTTTCTGTTCCCCATCCAGTTATCCAGGTTGCACTTAAAAAGGTTTAATAAGATACTCTGCCTTGCATGGAGAGGGAGTCTATTACACAAAAGGGGGAGTCTCTGGGACACAAATCTGTCCCAAAAAGTCCTATTGATGTCACAGACCAGGTTGAGGTTATGCATGTGGGTTACTCGAGTGGAGCTTGACTTGTGGATATGCAGCAGTCCCTTCAGGGCGGGGTCTAAGATTGCTTTGTATGCCAGACAAAGGTCACCTCTGAGGAGTCTGTAGGAGACTGAGTAGAGAGACAGGGCTTTTAACCTATTTGTGTAGGGAAGATGTTTGAAGCCCTGGATTCTCCAGGAGAGGAACCTCTGTGGTCTCTCCAGCTGCTGCATGCCCTTTATGAGGTACATGCCAAAAAGGGCATTGTACTCAATAATGGGTCTTATAAGGGAAGAATACAGGGATATTATGACCACCTGTCCCTGGATGAGATACTCTTACTAAGGAAGTGGGCCATAAGCCTGTTTCCTACCTTTCCTGTAACTAGTGTTCCAGATACAGATTTGCTGTATCCAGGACTGTTTGTAAGCTTCTGAGCCCCCCAAGCCTTTCTGTGTTGGAGGGAAGCCTTCTAGTTTATCAGTGGGAGTGGTAAGCATTAGGTAACCTGTCTACCACATAAGGAGTGGTTCTGGCCCAGAATTTGTAATTACTGGCCATTTGGGCAATCTTCCATCTCTCTCAACTTTCTGATTTGAAAACCTGCATTTGCACTTGTTTCTGTCCTGTAACGCGTCTAGTGCAGATACAGATTCTTAGTTTTAGCACTTAAATTTGCTTATTCATACTCAGCACTTGTTCAGAACTTGTAAGCACTAAATAAGCTACTAATTACTATAGCACTCAGTCTTCCTCAGTACCTAAAGGAAAACAGTTTTTGTACTTACTTTTCTCACTGGTGTTGAGAAAAATAGCTCTTGTACTCACTTTCCTCACTTATCAAGAGGAAAATAGTTTTTTATTCAGGCATGTCCAAGGGTCAGCTCCCAGTGTTCTCCCCTGTCTATCTGATAAATCTGGGCATCTTGAGGCAATGTAGAAATTGCCTCATGTACACAGACAACCCTCTCCTCCTACCACCCAACACTACAACCTGTGAGAGATGCGCTTATCTAGCCAAACTGGAGGTAAAGCTCTCACCAACCAAGACTGAACCTGACAGTCATGAGGAGAAAGTAAACATTTGCACCACACCACACTCATCAGATAGTCTCACTACGTCTACACCACCAAAATCCACACACAGAAACTCAAAAACATTCACAGAGGCTCTCAATAATAATCTGCCTAAGCAACAGAGACCTCCAAAGCAGAAACACAAGCAACCTCCATCCCCCAACACAACCCAAATGACACATAGCCCACAGATTCAGTGTGCCACTCAAACACAGCCAATAAGGCAAAACAACATACCCAACACACTAGTCATAGGTGACTCTATAGTCAGGCACACTGATGTCCCACTCACCAGGCTAAACAAGGAGAAGGTTACTGTCAGCTGCCTGTCGGGTGCCAGGATCCGCCACATAACCCACGCACTCAGGTCACTCCACAACAAGTACAAATATGACTCTGTCATTGTCCATGTTGGTGTGAATGACCTGAGATGTACCTCCCTGGACTACATGAAAAGAGACATGGAAGAGCTCTGCAATCTTGTAGCCCAGACAGGTATGACCCTAGCCCTGAGTAGCATTCTGCCATCACCCAGAATGATACCGCAGTACAAGGACAAAATGATTGATTTCAATAATTGGCTAAGCTTCTGGTGTCATTCAAAGGGGATCCAGTATCTGTCTGCTTGGGATGACATGGTCGACAGACCACGATGCTTTGCCACAGATGGCTTACATCTGTCGCCCCTAGGATTCCAGATACTGGCTAAGGCTCTTGCTGCCTCTATAGTGCCTTTTTTAGGCAGGGTTCAAGTAACAAATTCACCACCATAACAGGAACAGGTAAGCAAAAACTGAGGGTAATGCTACTCAATGCTAGAAGTCTAAATTTCAAAATGCACTCATTTGAGGTACTCCTTAAAATGGAGAACATCGATATCTGTGCAGTGACTGAGACCTGGTTCAAGGCTCCAGAGAGCACCCCTGCACTACCAGGCTATAACTCATACCACACTTTTCGGCCATCTAACCTGGAAAGAAACACCAAAGGTGGAGGTGTGTCCATATTCATTAAGGATATCCACACTTCCAGGCTAGTTGCTCAGCATAATGCATCCGAGGTTATCCAAGTGCAACTAACTCTTGGCAAAACTGCAATCCAAATTGTAGCTTGCTACAGATCCCCCACCATGCCCCAGGATTCCCACTCCTCTTTTCTTGATGTGCTGGAAAATATTAGGGTTCAACCAAACACCCTAATAATGGGCGACTTCAACTACCCCACCATTAATTGGGAAAACTACTCATGTACTAACTCCTTAGCACAATGCTTTCTGGAATTCATAAACTCCAATGCCCTAGATCAACTTATCCACACCCCCATCAGGGGCAACAATATCCTAGACCTAGTCATTACCAACATGAGTGACCGGTGTTCCACACCTGAAGTCAACTCCTCGTTGGTCCAATCCGACCATAAGCTAATCACCCTCGATATCCACATCCCACCCCCACCCCCCATTAAGGAAACCACAGTAAGAAATTTCTCCAAAGCCAACTTCATGCTTCTTAAGACAGAAGTAGTGAACTTCATGACACCCATGCAGATGGACAATACAGTTACAACTGCTGAATCCTACACAAATGCTCTATAAGCACCTACATGAGTGCATGGATCATGCTATCCCAAACAGACCAAGATGCTATCCTCCAAAAAAAGGAAGCCAATCTGGTGGTCCCCTGCCATAAACAAACTGTACAACAGAAGGAAGAAACTGCTGCAAAGAGAGTAAAATCCCATGAGTGGAGGAGCTCCCTGGTCAGCCTCAGTAAGAAGCTGAGATCCCTTATAAGATCCTCCAAAGCTAGCTACAAAAATAAAATTGCCACTAATTCCAAGGACAACCACAAAGCATTCTATAGCTATGTCAAGAATCTCAATGGCAACACCCAGATCTGCTCTGAGTTACAGCACAAAGGCATGAAAATTACAGAACCAACTGATATTGCCAACATCCTGGCAGATAGGTTCAGTGCTAACTTTACCCCCCCCTCACCCCCTAAAACGCCCATATCTATACAGGAAGAATGCAGAGTCCCTGTAATCACAACTACGCAGGTGAAAGCTGCACTCTCTAAAGCCAAAAACACAGCATCCATGGGACTGGACAACATACCAGGCTGCGTTTTACACGAACTTCAGAATGAACTGGCTCCCCACTTAAGAACCATGTTTAATAATAGCCTCCCATCAGGCTTTGTGCCCACTGAATGGCGCACAGCAACAGTTATCCCACTCCACAACACCCACCACCCCCGGAACTAACTATAGACCTATTAGCCTGAGCCTGGTCTGCAAAGCTATGGAACGTATCATCATGGAACTCATAAACAAAGACATTGGTAACCTCCAAACTCTGGATCCCACCCAGTTCGTGTTTGTGAAAGGCAGTTCATGCCTCCTGAACCTAATCGACTTCTTTGAGTCAGTCACCAAAGCTGGAGATGAGGGTAAGGTGGTTCACACAGCCTATCTTGACCTCGGCAAGGCTTTCGACACCATCCCCCATTCTGAAATTATAGCTAAACTCAATAAACTAGGCATAAATCCCTACATCACAAGATGGGTTGCCAACTGGCTCACTGACAGAACCCACACTGTAAAAGTTGCAGACTCCAAATCTACCTCAAACCAGTGACAAGTGGAGTACCACAGGGTTCCGTCCTGGGACCGCTCATGTTTGGTATCTACTTCTCTGAAGTACAGGCTAACACAGAAGGCCTCTGGCTAATGAAGTTCACAGATGACTGCAAACTAGGAGCCATAGTCAAGTCCCCAAATGATGTGAACATCCTACAGAAGGGCCTCTCTGAGACAGATGCCTGTTGTCAGAGTCATGGCCTCAAGCTCAATGCCAAAAAGTGCAGTGTCATCCCCTTTGGTAAAAACTCTGTACCCATGAACTACCACATAGGCAGCAATCTACTTAACACTGAATGTGTGATAAGAGACCTTGGGACCCAGGTGGACAGTAGTCTCTCCTTTGATAGTCACATCGCCACAGTAGTCAGGAAGTCCTTCTACGTGGCACACCTCATCATAAAAGAGTTCTCGTCCAGGAAAAAAGAGGTCATCATTACCCTCTACTCATCACTCATTAGACCCATTATAGAGTACAACACCCCTTTTGGAATGTACAACACAAGACATCTGCAGCAGCTGGAAAGGTCACAGAAGTACCCCACAAAGAGGATTACTGGACTCAAACAAATGCCCTACACTGACCGCCTCAAAAAACTCCAGCTTTACTCCATAGCATATTGCCTACTCAGAGGTGATCTCTGCCTAACATATAAAGCTATGTCAAACCCAGAGCTGTTGGACATGCTACACCTAAAGAAATCCCAATCCCTCCGAGCTACACGCTCTAGGGACCTAGACCTTGTCACCACAATAAATAGGACATGCTGGAGGGATAGATTCCTATCCCAGAGACTTTCCATACTCTGGAACAGGTTACCCATCTATGTCAAGCAAAGTTCTTCATTAGCACTCTTCAAGAAAAATCTTGATGAGTGGATGGGAAATAGGAAATACACTCCGGGGATCACTTCTGTGTCTCTGCTCATCAGTGGCACAGGAAAATAACTTTCTTGGGTGGCGTAAGCCAGGGAAAATTGTTGGCTAGGCTTGCATAGGCCCTTGGGCCGATAGCCTAGTACCCACCTATGAACCTATGAACTTATGTAGAAAGCTTTCCTTACAACAAAGGCAATATGGTGGTCAAAACTCAGTTTGCTATCAACCTGGGTGCCCAAGTCCCTCACAGCTGATTGCATGCTCAGTGCCTTATTATCAATGTGATAATTTCTGGGGGCATCACTCTCCCCAAAAGAGATGATGATGATGAATATTTTGGCATTCAGTTTGAGGTCATGTTTCTGGCACCAGTCACTTGTTTGGATGAGACCCTCTTGAAGTATGTCCACATGACTAGTGGAATTGATAACAGCACCCAACTTGCAGTCATCTGCAAACTTGGTCAGCCATAACTCATTAGATTTGGCCTGCACCTCTGAGAAGTATATCCCAAGCATCAGAGGCCCTAAGACCGATCACTTGGGTACACCGCTTGTTATTGCTCTAATACTTGAGGTAGCTTCCCCTATTTTGACTATGTGGGTTCTATCAGTGAGCCAGTTTGCTACCCATCTGGTAACATATGGATTGATGCCTAGCTGAGAAAGTTTATCTATTATACCTGAGTGGGGAATAGTATCAAAGGCTCTGGCCAGGTCAAGGTAGGCAGTGTGCACCATCTTCCCCCCATTTACGGCCTTGGTGACTGTCTCAAAGAAGTCGACCAAATTTAACAGGCATGACCTCCACTTGACAAAATCAAACTGTGTGGGATCAAGTGTCTGAAGGTTGCCAATGTCCTTGTTAATGAGGTCCACGATGATACGCTCAATGTCTTTGCAGATTAGGCTAGTTAGGCTGATGGGTCTATAATTTCCTGGATCAGTGGATGCTCCCCCTTTGTGCAAATCAATTACAGTAGCTGTCCTCCACTCGGCTGGGATGAAGCCACTACTCAGGTTTTGGTTAAATGGGGTGCCTAATGGTGCTGCAAGTTCCTGCCTGAGTTCATCTAGGATGCAGCCTGGGATGTTATTGGGTTCCGTGGAGTCTGTATTTTTTGCCGTTGAGAGGGCAATGATGACTTGCTCTGTAGAGATAAGGGGAGGGGGCAGGTACTGGGGATGTCCTGTTTTACTGATGGGGGGGACAGAGGAGTGAAGTTTTCACTGAACCTGTCTGCTAGCAGGTTGTCTACATCTACAGCATTTGTGTATGTGGTGTCCTTGACCACCAGTTCCGGGCAGATCTGCTTGCATCCCTTGAGATTGTGGAAATATGTGAAGAAGGCCTTATAATTGTTTTTAGTAATGTGGCCAATTCGGACCCAAAGTTTGCTTTGGAGGATTTCACTAGTGCTCTTATTTGCTTGTTCAGGCTAAAGAGAGATTGCTTCCAATTATACACCTGCTCCTTCTTATTCCAGGACAGCATTTTTTTCCTTTTAGTATAGAGTTTATTTATTGCAGATGTCCACCAGACAGGTTTACTCTTCCTTAAGGAGGATCATTTCATCCTGTCGGGTATTCATGATTCCATGCAGCTATATAAATGTTCATATAGTACTTTGGTGTAGGTTTGGACATATGTGCCAGTTCCTATGGAGGGAAAGGGGGCTGTGAAGCTGTTTATACCTTCCCTCAGGAGGTTGTAATCAGCTTTGGAGAAGTTTTTTTGTTTGACCCTAGCTGGGGGCGGTCGGGGGAGATGGTGACTTTGAAAGTGACTGCTTTGTGGTTGGATCTTACCAGGGATGATGACATTGTAGGGATGCTGCAGTGGTTACTCATGTTGGTTAATACCATGTCCAATATATTTTCATCTCTTGTGGGGGTGTCAACCAATTGGTCCAAAGCATTTCCAGTGATGAAATCAAGGAATCTCTGGGCATTTGTATTTTGGCATGAGTATTTCTTCCAATCTATGGTTGGATAATTAAAGTCGTCCAGGATCAGGGTGAAGGGTTGAATCTTAATAGATTCAAAGAGGTCCAGATAGGTGGAATGGGCATCTTATATTATTTATTTATTTATTTATTTATTTAACATTTGCTTACTGGGAAAGTCCAACTTGGAACAAAGCTAATTTTCAGTGGAGGCCCAGGGAGAAATGCTCCAGATGCATGTTTTTGTACTGTTGTAGGAAACTGGAGCACCTGGAGGAAACCCACACAAACACAGGGAGGACATGCAGACTCCACACAGAAGGCACCCCAGCCCAGAATCGATCTGGAGGACCTCTTGCTGTGAGGCGACAATGCTACTGCTGCACCACTGCACCATCCGTAAAGAAATCATATGATCCCCATCAGGGAATTGCACCCCAGTCTCCTGTGTGACAGGTGGGGGGATACTCACCACTATACTAATGAGGAAAATGAGTCAGAGTCAGAGTTGGAAGCCTCACATCATCACACCCCCCCCTTTGAAGACACATGCTACTTTCTCAAGTGACTCAGGAGAAACATTGCTTGTGGGACATGAGCCTGTCTGGGAACACATTAACCCATACCCTGTCTTGAGAACCCATTTGCATTGGCATTGCAGAACTCACTACAGTGCTGCACTGTCATGTCATATGGCTGCAACCCTAGGCTCCACCTTAGTAACTTGGCATTTTTCTGGCTGGCTCGGTGTAGCCATAGATCCCCCTCAGACTCCTCCTGCCATTCACTGCAAATACTGAGCATAATGGCCTCCCTATCATGGTAAGGCTTCATCCTGTTAACATGGTGCAGTTTGTGCCCTTGCCTCCTGCCTAGCAGTTCTACCATGTAGTTAACATCAATGGCCTTTCTTACCACTTTGATAAGTTCCTCCCAAGCTGCCTGCAGCTTATTGTGTCTGACGGGAATGAACACCATAACCTGCTGTCCCACAGCATATTCTTGGGCTTGAGCATTCCTGTCATACCAGACCTTTTTCAGCTGCTGGGCCCCTGCCATGTTCTCCTCAGCCAGGCCCATGAGCTTCCTACGCCTTGTCCTGAGGTTTAGGACAGATGCACAACAGATTCCTTGTGGGATTCACACTCACCCTCCCACTCATCATGAATCAAATCTAAAGGCCCCCCTCACCCTATGCCCAAACGACAACTCAAAGGGTGAAAAATCTCTGGATTCCTGGGGTACCCCCTCTGTATGCAAACAACAGACTGGGCAAATATTTGTTTCACTCTCTCTTACTCTGATCTAGAAATGCCGTAGCATGGTCTTTAGTGTAGAGTTTAACGTCTCCACAAGACCGTTAGTCTGAGGGTGGTAGGGGCTGGTCTTTATAGGTGCTTCACACCACAAAGTTCCCACAAACAAGCCAGCAGGTCTGACACGAAATTGGCATCTCTGTTAGTCAATATTTCTCTTGGGAAACCTACCCTGTTGAAAATCTCAAAGAAAGTATTTGCCACCTTCTCTGCCTTGATGGGAGACAGAGCCACCGCCTCAGGGTATCTAGTAGCATAATCTACTAACACCAGGATATACTTCTTCCCTGTGAAACTTGGCATGTACTCAGATGCCCCACAATATCCATAGCTCCCCTCTGAAATGGCTCCTCAATCACAGGCAAAGGCATCAAAGCAGCCTTGACCTTGTCTCCAGCCTTGCCTGTGATTGAGGAGCCATTTCAGAGGGTAACTATGGATATTTTGGGGCAAGGCAGGAGACAAAGCAAAGGCATCAAAGCAGCATTGACCTTGTCTCCAGCCTTGCCTACATTTTGGCACTGCTCACAGGTCCTGCAGTACCCTGTAAAAGTTCTGCATAATATGTCTCTTGGTATGCTTTATGACCATATTACCTGCAAAAGGAATGTCATGGGCTATGGCTAGAAGTGCCAGATGGTAGACTTTGGGCACTACAGACTGCTGTATCACCTCACCCTCTAGCCTTCTCTCATGGGTCCACTCTCTACACAGTAACCCATTGTTCCAGTATACAGACTCCTCTTTTTCCTTAAAAATCAGATGCCTCACAAGCTACCTCCCTCAAGCCTCTTAGTGTAGGGTCTGAGAGCTGAGCCTGTCTCACCTCTATCTTTGTGACCCTTCCCAGCTCAGCTCCCTTTCCACAGGAAGCCTGGTATCCTTTGACAGTGGTGCCACACTGTCAGCCTGGGTACTACCATTCACCTCTGCCCTTGCAGTCACCCTGTCCAAGGGAACATCAGTACCTACCAGCAGCTGTGGCTCACCTTCAGGCTCACTGCTACAGGGTAGCTCCCTCCCTGAAATAGCCACCTCACCAGTCCTGGATTCAGGTGTGGGGTCTGTCTGAGTCTCCCCCAGGCTACCAGATGCACATGCCTGTCTCAAAGCCTGACTGCATGTAACTGCATCCACACAAGGTGCTGCATTATCAAAATCATTCCCTATCAAGACATCTACAGGGATATCCTCAAACACACCTACTTGCTTGCTTCATTTTACACCATCCCAGTCAAAGTGAACCCTGACCAAAGGCATTTGGAATGGGGTCCCTCCTAAAGCTCTGAATGGAGTGGACTGCCCAAGCAAATACTGCTCCTCTTTAACCACTGCAGGTTTCACAATGGTTATGTCAGAGGCTGTGTCTGTCTTAGCAGTGGCCTGTTTTCCAGCCACCGAGATAGAATATAAACTCCGGTGATAGTTTGGTACCCCTGTTGTCTCCAGACAATTTACCACTGTCATACTATTATTCTCACTTCCTGGATCCCCCACCTTGCTTCCATGGACATCTATATTATACATTATCCCACTGGTTACATTTAAAACATCTAACCCCTGATCCTGGCCTTGTACTTGAAGTAGTGGCTTCCCTTGCTACTGGTGGACTATGTTGGGGTGGGTTAGGCTGACCACCATGGGCTCCTGTATGTGCATGTGCAGCACTTTGTATCCCCTTCTTGTACAGTGATGTACTGCTTGCTAAGCAGAGATCCCTGTGATGCCCTGCTTGCTAAGTAGAGATCCCCTTTTTTCCCCAGCTCATCTGGAGAGTTACACTCCCATGTCTCTCATGTCCTCAGGCAAAGTGCTAAGGGCTTGTTCCCTCACCAAAAATTCTGCCAGCCCTTCAAAAGTGGTAATGTAATCACATAGACTTTCATCTGCCTTATGTCTATACTCACAAAACTTTGTTCTGGAGGTTACGTGATTTGTGTATTCTTCTTGGTATTGGTGGAGTATCTTATGAAAAGAGGATTATTTTTTTTTTGTTAAATATACATGTCTATGTATATAGGGGCATTAGCGCTGTTTTTCTAATCTTGTGAGTGTATGTTGGACTGATATAGTTTGTGCCGTGTTCACTTTTTTCCCCGGAAACTACGCGGAGAGCGATTGGCAGCTTTGTAACTAATTTCAGTGTCAGCCTTATTCTTACTGTTGAATGGACAGTGTTCTGAAAAATGCTGAACAGAAGAAGGAACAAGACAAGTGAATAAAAAGTTGAACTTTTGAATATTGACACTTGTATGTGTTATTTTTAAAATAGTTATAATTTGATTTTTCATTTACGTTCTAACATTAGCGCTGTGATTTTGAGCATTGTTAATGGATTGTTGCACTGTTAGAGGGACCCTTTCTCCTGACAGATGCAACTGCAGTCATGGTGATACACCAAGCATTGTAAATGTGTGTAGCTGGTTTTGAATGTCCCTAAACCTATTTATGGTGTTTATAGTATCGTAGTAATGATGGAGGTGTTGGATTTCATTTGTAATGGCATTGTGTTTGTAGTGCTGTAGTTCCGAGTGCTTGTAACTGATTGTGTGTTATTTTTATATATGCTGTAAAAATTTGTACATCATTTTTCTTTAAAACCATTCCATAAACATGACAATAATCGGACATTGTTAGATGCCAACTTTTGTTCTTTGTGTATTTTTCAATCTTTAGATTTCTTTTCTCCCTACAGTATGGTTCCAGAATTGTGTAGGTACCAGAAACCCGCTTGTACTTTTTAAAACTATTTTTTTGCACTGGAGTCAAAGGAAGGGGAAGCACATTTACTTTTTTAAACTAAACCTACTCACACACTTTGCAGAGGAATTCATGTCCACCTGTATGACGTATCATAGACACAGTTAAATTTGTAGTTTATCCTGTCAGGTACTGCTGTCAGTCTTAGATGGGCAATTAATACTGCTAATGACAGGAACACAGCAGCTGATATGAAAAAGACAGAACGTTGTGGAACTGTTTTCCACTGTTTTTATTGCAGAGGGGAGGAGCACTTAACACTCCCCTCTCATAGCAAAACAAAGCAATTAGATCAGTCAGGGGTTTAAAGGCAATAACTTCTGAAAATTTTACATAAGCAGCAACACAGTATGAAATGCTAAGCTTTAAATGTTGGTTATTTATAATAGTTTATATGTTAAGATAACTTAAATGTAGTATCCGAGATTTCTGTGTCAGTTAGAGAAAAGTCAGAAAATATTTTCTCTTGTAAAGTATCAACGCATTTAAAAAATTCAAGCCCCCCCCCCCCCCACACACACACACAGGACAGAACTGCAGAAAGAGAGACAGGTGACAACCATACCAACTGTTCATAAAAAGGTCTTTTGTGTTTTTTGAGACATCCTTCCAGAAGGAGATGCATATCTGGTACACGCAGATCCATGGTAAGAGATTCCCACTGACTTTGAGTCAGTCCTTATATTGTTGGAGTGCATGAGCATTTCGTAGTCCACAAAGGAAATGTAACTATTCATGGCAACTATAACATACAGCTGAATTCACTTTAACATATGTTTACTATGTGCTTTTGCATTAAATTCATTAAGAAAAGGAAATCAGAAGTACTTAACTGTGTTCAAATACACACACACACACACACACACACACACACACACACACACACACACACACACACACTTGTACACATGTAGATTATACATATACACAAATACACACATAATGTGTGTGCGCAATATGAGTGCATACAATTCGCTATTTATAATAAACAACATAGTAAAGTTAAGTATTATTAATGTGTACATTCTAGTAAATGTTGCTTAATGTTTTACTTGTTCACCGTCAAACATTGATCAAGACTGCATGTGCAACACTTGGCCAATGTCTTTGTCAGTATTTTTTTTTTCTTTGTATTGCTAACTGCATTTAATACTTACTGTCTTCACCAGTGTAGCTAAAGCTGTGGCTGAAAAGGGTTCTGGGACCAGTTCACTTTGCTGGTTACCAAAGTATAAATAAATATGAAGCAGAAAAAAGGGATGGTGAACATGACAGAAATAATTAAGGAACTAGTAAAGCATCTTTTAATTCTGCATCATTCATAAGAGAGAGAAAAAAACTTCACGCTGAAGGCATTGGGTCGTAGCAGCCAGACTTAGTTTGGAGTCCTACTACTTGTCACTTGGAGATGTACATCACGGATCATTTCCTGCAGTGAGAGTTTTCACACCTCGGCATGAGTCTGGGAGAAGGTCTCTCAGTTCTTTTAGAGCTACAAAAAATCCCATTACAAAAGCCTGCTGTTTACCTTTTTTCTTTTGCTATTTATAGCATAGAAAAAGTTCTGACAGACACACAAATGAGGTTCAGTCAGGGAAACACAGAAATAGTTCTGTTTCAGAAGGTGTGTTTAGATGACAGTGCTTCACATTTCTGTCATTCTATCTGAATGGTATGAGAAAATATCACTTCCTTATGTCTCGTGTGACTAAAGCAATGAGTAAAAAGGTCAAACAGGAAAACCAATTAGTTAAAAACACAAAAAGAAAAATCTAGCAAAGCTGGACTTTCCACTGTGTGATACCTTGAGCCTCTTGTGTCATAGGCAACATGGGGTGTATGCGGATTAACCTTTGGGGATGTTGGGTGTTTCAGCTGGGTGGCGGTTCTGAATATCCAAGACTTTTTCTTTTACTTTTAAGTCAATTTATGGTCTTGGACATTCAGACTCGCCATTTGGCTGTGGCACCCGGTGTCCTTGAAGGGTGGTTTGCATGTCTCATGTTGCCTCTAATGCAAGAGGTTTGGGGTATCACACAGTGGAAAGTCTAGTTATGTCTAGTGTGAGTAATAATAAAGAGGACTTGAAATGTATTCTGGGAAAAAGGAATGAAGGCAAGAAAACAAGATCACGTTACCAAGGTAGGTCATATCATTCGCCATTTTGAGGGAAATACATTCAAATTGTAAAAGAAGCACTTGAAGTGATTTTGAGGCATTAAAATAGCTCAGAAAACAGAGATACAATGAAAAAAAATGTTTTTGAGTTCTAAGGTGGAGTTTTCCTTTAAATGGTTATAAACATTTAATGCATGATGGTATGTTTTGATGTAAGTATGCTAATTTGCAATTTGTTTTTCCATATGTTTGTGCTTTCGTTTGAAACACGTTGCCCATGCATTGTGAAGACAGGTGAATTGTTCAGTTTTAGCATGCATGTGTCAGAATGCACAGGACACTGCTGCCATGAGAAAATGTGCCTTTAGTGTGAATGAAGCACATAATGAATTGTAGTAGAAATGAGTTTGCAACATGTCACTTTTATGTGCAACTCTTTGGCTGTTGCAGGTCTTAATTGTTAACTTGATTTAGGCCACCAGACTCCATTCCTCAAATAAGTGGCAAGTGCCCTGTTAATTACCCATACATAAGAGAAACATAGGATAAAAATCAGTAGAGGACCATGTGGCCCACCTAGTTTGACATTTTCCTAGCTGTGTACACTACAGAGACTTGTTTTATGCAGAAAAAACTTTATCTAGTATACATCAGTTTTTCTTGGAACATCTCAATGGAAAATTGGCCAGTTGTTTCAAAAGTCATTCAAGTATGAAATTTGCACCTCTTAAATCTAACCATTCTTTAACATACATCTCAAGTGTTCCTCCTTATGAGGAGCACTTCTCTTTAGTCTGAAAAAAGTCTGTGCTCTTCAGTGTTCCATATTGATTGGGTGTGTCACACAGTATTAAGATTTTATATTTAAGTATTCATACTAAACATGTTTAATCCTTCTGTTGAGTTTCATAGTTGAAGTTGCTGTAAAGCTGCTAGTAAGTGTTCCACATTTTACCTATTTATTCCATGTGATAGGCAGTGTTCCACATTTTGGAGCTGGAAAGTTGAGAGCTATGTTTAGATTTCTTTAATGCATCTGTTTATTGGCACTAATTAAGCTGATCATATCTATTCTGCTATCCTTGAACTCAATCTCTCCAGAATGGTAATGCAAATGAATCAAGGTAGCAATGCATCTATAAGCTTTTAATTCATATGTGTATACTAGGCTAATGACCACCACAAAACGATTGTGTTCCTATGTATCATAGATGTTTATTAGGAGGCGGGAGTATGTTAGGAAGTTTCTAGAGGTAATGTGGGGGGTATGTTTGGGCATTACTGTCTACCTCTGTCTGAGACATGGGGGCCAAACCCAGGGTGAATTTCCTGCTTCCCATCCATTGGTCAAGGTAACACTTAAATAATTTTTTTCCAGACATTATTTCCCCCCTTCTTCATAGTAATTCTTCCACTGTAATACTGATTTCATTTTAAGCATTGACTTTAATATTGCTGAAGGGTGCATCAAGGGATATGAAATCTTGCAGGTTCTCCAAGTAGATCCATAAGGGCTCCCTCTAAAATGTGTATTGGCATCCACCCCAGCCAGGCACACTAATGACATAATCCTATGGCCTGAAGCTGGTAAAATAAATTAAGGCAGTACTATAAAACCACACAGCTAAAGTTCATCATCCTTCTCCACTCTTTGGCTAGTACTAAACAGTCCTACAAAACCTTGGACCTGGCTGCATTACCTATGAAATCAGGCACACTGCTCTTCACCCCTTTACTAAAGTATTGTGAATGATGCATTTCAGCCTTTCCTAGCATAAGCCAGGGAAATGCCAGGAAAGAAATGTAAATGTTGAGTGCACTGATCAGCTCCAGTGTTGGCATCTTTTGCCATTTAATGTCTGCCTTGATTTGTTCTGAAGTCTCAAATTTTCTCCAAAGGTGACAGTGAGATGCTAAACCACACACCCAAATATTTAATGAATTGGGAATTTCATAAAGTATGTACATTTTAAGTTTTAGGGCTGCTTGCAGGACATAATTAATTACTGCAGTTCTGCTCTTGTTTAACATGGTATGTTCCCAAAAGTGTTTGTCTGCAAAAACAGCTCAAGTATGTCTTTTTATGGATTATATGAATTAAAACTTGATTTATTAAGTATGCAGAAGATATCTGGAATGCCATTCTTTTGTAATGCTAACTTCAGCTATGGCCACTCACTCCACTCTGCAATGGACACAGAAAAGGCATTTTATAATCAATAATACCTGCTTCACGGTTTCCTGTGCATCTTTGGTTTTTAAAGTGAATGTTCTCAAAGGGCCATGGGTTCCCATCACAAACCCAGTCAGATCTACATCCACTAATAAAGGGACAGATTGGGATAGATGCAGAGCTGACAGAACCATAATGACTTTATAGTTGTGATTCAGTGAGGAGGTAGTTCTGTATAAGGATGGTAATTCTAGGTACCTGCCTTTCTTATGTGATCACTGCCTCTGCTATATAATTCCATGAATTAGGTTGAAGTAAAGCTTTCATTAAATGAATTCTTAAGTACAGTACTTGCAGGATTAATTCATTACCAGCCCGTTTTCTGAAATACAAAGGAGTCTCAAATATCCCCAGGGTTTTCTCATGTGACTGTTTAATTCTTTTACAGTTTCTGGACTGTAGCTGGGGCCTGTAGGCCCCTAACTTGTTCCTCAGGCTTGTCCTTCTAGCAATCTCATATTAAGTGACATCCATCTCCATCCTAAGCTGTCCCACAGTGGATAGCTCACCATAATAATTACAAAATATTTAAGCTAAAGTGGAAGAAATTATGTGGTACAAAGACCCTTCTTCGGCCATTTCTTGGACTAAAAGGCAGATATAGTAGAAAACCACGTAAGCATTTAGTTACTTTGGGTACTACTTGCACACTATTAAGGGCAAAGAATTAAATAAATATTTGGCTATTACAAGGGGTAGTACCATTATTAGGTGTATATACACATTTTGAATCATTTGAAAAGATGATTGCAGATATTTTTGCAGTGTCTAAATGTTAGGGCTAACCATGAGCACACTTCAGGTGCACTTATAGATTAGCGATATGTACATCTGTTGCATTTATGTAGATTTGTAAGTGACATATGAATGTGTATGTGCACTAGTTAGAAAAGAGTATTGGAATAAAGTTTAAAATATAAAGGGTGTGATCACAAGGAGGAGTTGAAACGCAGAGCATGTGAATACAGTAAATTGAAAAAAAATTATGGTAGGAGAGGAGTCCAGAGTTGCCCTTTTATTTCAAAAGCTGTTATATTTAGATTGTCTCTGGAATTTTGAGCTGCATGCGAAAAATGAGAATTAATTTTTCTGAATTCATCTGGCAGGAAATTCAAGTTTGCTGGAGCACATTAAAAAAAATAATTTCCTCCTGTTGAAAGGGAAGTCTGTGTAGGAATAATGTGTTGCAATTTCTAAATAAATGATCAGACGAGTGGGATTCTAGCTTGTTTATTAGGTGGTTGGCAATAGTATTCATGTAGGAGCTTGCACATTAAGGTGTTAAGTAGGAACAATGCTCTCTGTTTTAATGGGAAGACAATTTGCTTTATATATGTATGTGTATGTATATATGTATATATATATATATATATATATATATATATATATATATATATATATATATATATATATATATATATATATATATATATATATAATATGTATATATGTATATATATATATATATATATATATATATATATATATATATATATATATCTAGAGCAATACACTGATATTCACTCGATTTGTGGTAGTTGGATAAGATTTAAGAATTTTGTTTTCAGTCACTTGTAGTTAGGAAATATCATTGGCTGAAGATAAAGCAAAGATTGGGATGCTATATCCTAGTCTAGGAATAAAAGCATTTAGACCAATTGCCTTTCTGTCATCCTGGAAGATTAGAAATTCATATGTGACATTCAATTGAATTTTGTTTGCAGCAGTACTGCTGTGCCACAACATATTCTAGAAAACATTTTACAAAATATTGTGCAGTCTTCATGCATGTTGCACTCTCTCTCCCAGTGGATAGGGTTGCCAGCTGTCCGGTTTTTTTTTGACGACTGTCCGTTTTCAGCCAGTGGATGGCCATTGTCAGCTTTCATTCAAATCACATTTTTTGCTTTTTAGAATTGGGCTCAATGGAATTGTAAATATCCACTTAAAATATATCCAATTAATTCTTTTACAGAATATTTTTCTTTTACCCATTTCAGTTGTTTATGGCATTAATCCAGTGCAATAATGCTTTCATTTTGTATCATTTCTACTCACTCCTCATTTTGCGTTCACCTCGATGCTTTGCCAGAGATGGCCTGCATCTGTTACCCCTGGGATTCCGGATACTGGCCAAGGCTCCTGCCACCCCTATAGTGCCTTTTTTAGGTGGTGTTCCAAAGACCAGATTACCACCGTAACAGCTACAAACAAATGCAATCTGAGGGTCATGCTGCTCAATGCTAGAAGTCTAAATTTCAAAATGCACTCACTCGAAGCACTCCTTAAAATGGAGAACATCGACATTTGTGCTGTAACAGAGACCTGGTTCAAGGCAGCAGAAAGCATCCCTGCACTACCAGGCTATAACTCATTCCACACCTTTCGGCCCCAGAACTTGGACCGAAGCTCCAAAGGAGGTGGTGTTTCCATATTCATAAAGGATGCGCACACCTCCAGACTGGTAGCCCAACATAACACATAAGAGATACTTCAGGTGCAGTTAACATTGGGTACCAGCGATTCAGGTCGTAGACTGCTATAGGTCCCCAACCATGTCCCAAGACTTGCACTCCATGTTCCTAAGCACCCTGGAGAATATTAGGGTCCAACCTAACAATCTCTTACTAGGCAACTTCAACTACCCCTCCATTAACTGGGTAAACTACTCATGTACCAATACACTTGCCCACTGTTTCCTGGAGTTCATTAATTCCAATGCCATGGACCAGCTCGTTCTTACTCCCACTGGAGGTAGCAACATCCTTGACCTGGTCATTACTAACATGGGCGACCATTGCTCTACACCAATAGTCAACTCCTCCCTGGTTAGATCCGACCACAAACTAATCACCTTGGAAATCCACCCCCCCCCACAAAGGTAACCACCATGAAAAACTTCTCCAAAGCTAACTTTTGGCTCCTAAAAACAGAGCTGGCTAACTTCACGGCACCCATGCAAATGGAGAATAGTTGCGTGACCACAGAATCATACACCAATGCACTGTATGAACACGTACACAAATGCATGGATTTCACCATACCCAACAGAACCAAGATGCTGTCCTCCAAAAAAGGAAGCCAATCTGGTGGTTCCCTGCCATAAACAAACTCTACAACAGAAGGAGGAAACTGATGCGGAATAAGGTGAAGTCACAAGACTGGAAAAATTCCCTTATCAGCCTCAACAAAAAGTTGAGATCCCTCATCACATCCTCTAAAGCTAGCTATGAAAACAGAATTGCAGCAGATAGTAAAGACAACCACAAGGCCTTCTATACTTATGTAAAGAATCTCCACAACAATATCCAAATTTGCTCGAGCTACTGCACAATGGTACCTTCTATATTGAGCCAACAGATATTGCCAGTATACTGGCCGACAGATTCGGTGCCAACTTTATCCCCCCAAGGACCAATCACAATACCAGTAGATTGCCAGGCACCCAGTATTACTGCTGCACAGGTTAAAACAGCACTGTCCAGGGCCAGGAATACAGCTTCCATGGGACCCAACAATATCCTTGGGTGTGTATTCTACATGAACTCCAAAGTGAACTGGCACCACACCTGTGTGCCCTGTTCAATCACAGCCTCACCACAGGCTTTGTCCCTACAGAATGGCACACTGCTACAGTCATCCCTCTCCATAAAGGGGGAGGGACAACAGACCTTGGGAATTATCGCCCCATTAACCTGATGAGTCTGATATGTAAGGCTATGGAGTGCATCATCATGGACCTAATTAACAAAGATATAGGGAATCTCCAAACTCTGGATCCCACGCAATTTGGTTTTCTGAAGGGTAGATCATGCCTGCTCAACCTGGTTGACTTCTTTGAGTCAGTCACCAGAGCTGTGGATATGGGCAAGGCAGTTCATACAGCCTACCTTGATCTGGCCAAGGCCTTTGATTCCATTCCCCACTCAGGAAGTATTGATAGGCTCACCAAACTAGGCATCAACCCCTATATCACTAGGTGGGTTGCAAATTGGCTCACAGATAGAACCCACAGTGTGAAAGTAGCAGACTCCAGTTCAGACTTCTGACCTGTCATGAGTAGAGTCCCAGAGGGATCGGTCCTGGGTCCTCTCCTATTTGGCATCTAGTTCTCAGAAATCCAGGCCAACATGGAGGGACTCTGACTTGACCAAGTTCGTCGACAATTGCAAGCTGGGAGCCATTATTAACTCCCCAAGTGATGTTGACATCCTACAGAATGGCCTCACTGAACCCAACGACTGGTGTCAGAACCATGGCCTTAAGCTCAATGCCAAAAAATGTGTTGTCATCCCTTTTGGGAAAAACCCAGATCCCATGAATTACAACATTGATGGTAGTCCACTGAACACAGAAGGTGTTATAAAAGATCTAGGAACAAAGGTTGACAGCAACCTCTCTTTTGATCACCACATTGCCACTGTGGTCAGAAAGTCCTTCTATGTGGCACATCTCATTACTAAGGGTATTGCATCCAGGAAGAAAGAGGTCATTGTCTCCCTCTACTCTTCCCTCATTAGCCCAATCATCGAGTACAATGCCCCATTTGGCATGTACCTCACTAGACACCTGCAACAACTGGAGAGGTCACAAAAATACCTCACAAAGAGGATCCTAGGTCTTAAACACTTGTCCTATATGGACAGACTCAAAAAAACTCCAACTATTCTCTGTCTCATATTGCCTACTTAGAGGCGATCTCTGCTTGACTTACAAAGCCATGTCTGACCCAGCTCTGTTAGAAATGCTACATCTAAAGAAATCTTAATCCCTCCGCACCACACGCTCCAGAGACGTCAACCTCATTACCACAATTAACAGAATATGCTGGAAGGACAGGTTCATAACCCAGAGACTGCGTATGCTAATGAACAGACTTCCCATACATGTCAAGCAGAGCATCTTGCTGACCCTCTTCTTCTCCCTCTATATCCCCCCTGGTGATAATGTCTCATCCCTTGAAGACATTCTCTCCTGGGTCTCTTCTAACATCACTCACGAAACAATAATCCTGGGTGATGTTAACATAAATTGGGCCACAAATTAATCTCCCACTAACTCACTCAACATTAACCTATATAACTTCACACAGCTAATCAATTCCACTACCAGACCCTCAAACAACTCTGCTACTGGAAATACAATAGATTGGATTCTAGTAACCCATCCTCACTATATCTTAGACAGTGGCATTCTCCCAGACCCAGTAGATGACCATTTCCCCACTTTTGCCCACCGTGTCCCCTCTTCTATGCAACTAACTCACACCTATACTTCCTCTCGCTGCTTTAAAAAACTTTAATCCTGAAACTTTCATAAACGCACTAAAAAACACCAAACTGGAACCCTTTAAAAACCCTTCCCCTAGATAATGCTCTGTCCTACTTTAACACCACTTTCACAAACCTACTCAACTCCCTTGCCCCCCCTAAAAACTAAACTCCATAAAAAGTAACCCCGCACCCTGGTTAACTAAAAACACTTTGGTTTCCATGCAACTTCGCGACAAAGCATGGGCACGATACCAGAAATCTAAAACCCGCTATTACCCTTACTGAATATAAAACACTACACAATAAAGTAAAAAAACTCATAGACTCTGACCGCAAATTATATTTCACTACCCTCCAAACTAACCATAATACCAATCCCAAACTATTCTGGAAAGGAATTACAGCTCTCCTTAACCCTGGAAAAACAGAAAACCCTTGCCCAAACCCAGATGCATCCGACATGGACTTAGAAACCCAATTTATCTCCTTTTTCATTGACTCCATCAACAAACTAACATTATCCTTTCTCCAATAACGCCATAGCTCCTCCTCAGCCTGCTCCCACCCCTTCCTCCCCTGACATCCCAAGCTCCCAATCCCCACCTTTCTCAATCAATCACATCTCCATATCTACCATAAAAAAAATCTCCAAAAATTAAAACCTGGCTCCAATGCCCCTGACGAAATCCCCTCCTACTTCCTAAAAGTAGCTGCTGAAGCAATTGCCCTCCATGTCACCATACTAATAAATCGGTCAGTCTTAGAATGCCAGGTCCCCCAACTTTGGAAGAAGGCCTTTATTATTCCTCTCCATAAAGGAGGAAATAATAATGACATCCCAAACTTTCGCTCTATCACCATCCTATCCCCTATTTCTAAGCTACTTGAAAAGTGTGTCCACCAACAACTCTTACCCTACCTCATCAATAATCAGCTTCTTACCCCCACACAACATGGCTTTAGACCAGGTCATAGTACCTCCACTGCCCTCCTCTCCTTCCTAGAAACAGTCAACAAAGCCTGCAACTCTGGCCACATTGTATCCACTCTCTTCCTTGACCTCTCTAAGGCATTTGACACCATTTCCCACAACCTGCTTCTTACCAAACTCTCTAAACTTAACCTATCCCCTTTCTCTACCCAGTGGTTCTTAAGCTATCACACAAACAGGCAACAGGCAGTTAAATGGAAACAAACTACCTCTCCCTTTCTCAACACATCCACAGGCAGCCCCCAAGGTTCCATTCTAGGCCCATATTATTCAACATATTCATAAATGATTTCTTCCAAGCCATTCCTAACTCCAGCCTCATCCAATATGCCGATGATTCTACTATAATCTGTTCCTCCCCTTCCATCACAACTCTTAACAATCTGACACAAGCCGCCTTCTCTTCCATTGAACAGTGGATGCTAGACAACCACCTACCCTTAATGCAACTAAAACAAAACGTATGCTATTCTGTGCCTCCAAAACCTCTTCCCTAGACAAACAATCCTTTGTAATTACCAGAAAAAATAATACCCCCCCTAGAACTAGTCTCTGACACAAAACTACTAGGGATTATCATCAACGATCAACTAAAATTTGACAAGCATCTACAAGCAAATATCAAAAAAAAAATCATAAAAAATTAGGTATGCTTTACCGTCACAGTCGCTTTATCTCTCCCACCACCAGGATTACATTAGCTAATACATACCTCATCCCATCCCTTTTATATGGTGCATCTATTGTAACCAGCCTGCAATCTTCCCTCAAAATAAAACTCTCATCTTGTTATAACAAAATATCCAAATTTGCAGGAGGTCATAGAGCCTCTTCCCACCACTGTAATTCCCTTCACCAACTAAGCTGGCTAGAATTACCAAACTTCCTCACATATACCCAGCTTATCCAAGCACACTCATACATAACCCATCTCTTTGCCCCTCCCTAGCAAATACCTTTGAAATGCACAAGCCAGATAGACTCCTAAGATCCATTTCCCAAAACCTAATTAAATTGCATAAACCAAAACGTCCAGCTGGAAATCACCTGATGTTCTTCTCTCTTGCACTCCTCTGGAGCTCTCTCCCTTCTCCCATACACACCACCAGCAGTCTCTCCTTGTTTAAAACCTTACTGCACTCGCACCTTACTTCACAATGGAAATGCTGTTGCTCCCATCCAACCTAATTCTGACCACACTTTCTTCCTAACTTTCCAAACTTATTTGCTGCCTATCACTGCCTCCTAAACCCATGTGATGTATTTGACCAATAACTAAAATGTTACCTCATTGTAATTGCCAAAAAAAAAAAAAAAAAAAAATGACTACTTTCTGAATTAACCTGACCTGATGTCATTTTGCAAATGTAAATCTTTTTATTTCTGTATTAGGTAACATTTATTTGAAATGTATACTATGGATTTATGTTTTTTTTTCTATACTATGTACCTGCATTTTTCTGGAGCTTTTCTCCCCAGGACTCCATTGAAAATGGGCTCCTTGTAGCCCAATGGATTATCCTGGAAAACAAACTGCAAATAAATAAAATAAAATAAAGAGAATTCTTGATGAATAGATGGGAAACAGAAAAAACTCCAGTGGTTCTACTCGACGGAGGCACTGGGAACTAAGGTCGAGTGGCACTATGCCAGGGTAATCCTATGGCTAGGTTTGTAAAGGCCACAGGCCATTAGCCTAGTAGATACCTATGAAACTATGAACCTGTGTAGATCAATATGTGTGTATATACCTTTAAGAAGCTATCCAAGGGCTTGCATAAGTGTATAAATACTGAGCACGTGCAAGTCTGACTGCCATTTTGTAGTGAGCAGTTGAGATGTAAGCATGTATATATGAAAGGTCATCTGTTAGTTTGTTCATATTTAATGATGATGCTGCCATCCATCCTGATGGGTTTCTATGTATTAAAGCATCTAAACGAAAACTCCAGTCTTCCAGTTATATGTGTTAAAGATGAACAAGTGACAATGTGTCATATCTAAAAGAAGTGGCATATCTAAAAGGACATGGTATAAGAAGCAGCATGTCTAAAGGACAAGGAATCAGAACCGGCATACCCAAGAGGCAGGAAGTTGAAGGCGGCTTGGGTAAAACGACTAGAGGCACTTGCTTATAGCTGGAGGAATATAGACAAGCTGATCATACCTAAAATGTGCAAACTTCGCAAAATAGGTCAGAAATGAATTTCATGTGTTAAAACTTGCCCAGCACTATTTCTTTTCATAAAATGTGAAAAGAGTCATACAGAACATTCTAAATGATATTCGCATAGACAGGTATGTACAATACTGATAAAAATATTCAAATTACTATGTAAAATGTTTGAAATAAAGTCCAAATTGCATAAAATGAATAAAATAAGGGGAAACAACCACATTTTTGCAAAGCATATGCATTTCATATTAAGCAAAGATATTTGAGTTATCAAAAACGTATAAAAGTGTTTGCATGTTTGTGAAGTGTTATAGTAAAGCTATTTCACAGAAGTACAGCCATTACAGAGCATATTTTGCAAAGTACAGTATTTCGAAGAGTTTATTGTGCATTTAAATGTTGTTGCAAGCTCACAGCACTGTTTGTTCATACATAATTACAAGGGCCATATTTTCATTGTGTTTGTATATACTTTGTGGGCATGGCAGATGGATTTCGAAAACCTAGTGCACTTGTGTTTGATAGCAATATTGCTGAGAACTGGAGCGTGTTTGAGCAAGAGTACAACACTTTCATACAGGCTGGATGTTCTAACAAAGATGAAGGCACAAAGGCATTTATCCTTCTTAATTTAGCTGGCTCAGAAGCCATAGAAAGGGAATGTTCATTTGTGTATGCATACTATCTACACAGGTGAGGGGGAAACCATCATATTGTTGCACTGGCTGAGTCAAGGGAGGATCCTGAGTGCTTAAAACATAAATTTAGAGAAATGTGTAACCCCTGGACAAATGTCACAATGGACATTGCATTTGTGTATGAGTATGTGTGCTTGTGAGTGCGCATGTGTGTATCAACTTGAAACCACTACTGAGAACACTGTTGATTAGAATTAAATAAAAATAATAAAAAGCTGATTTCAGAACACCTTTATTTCAAAACAAAGCAAATACTTTTGTCCCTTCTTTTAGTAGGACTTCATCAGAGTCATCATCATCTTCTTTCGGCTGTTCCCATTAGGGGTCGCCACAGTGGATCACCTGTTTCCATTTCTTCCTGTCCTCTGCATCTTGCTGTGTCACACCAACCACCTGCATGTCCTCTCTTACCACATCCATAAACCTTATCTTAGACCTTCCTCTTTTCGTGTTACCTGGTAGCTTCATCCTTAGCATCTTTTCCCAATATACTCAGCACCCCTCCTTAGCACATGTCCAAACCAATGTAATCTTGCCTCTCTGGCTTTGTCTCCAAGCCTTCCATCCTGGGCTGACCCTCTAATATACTTATTCCTAATCCTGTCCAACCTCGTCACACCCAGTGCAAATCTTACCATCTTTAACTCTGCCACATCAAGCTCAAATTCCTGCCTTTTTGTCAATGCCACTGTCTCCAACCCATATAACATAGCTGGTCTCACTACCCTCTTGAAGACCTTCTCTTTCACTCTTACAGGTACTCGTCTGTCACAAATCACTCCTGACACTCTTCTCCACCCACTCCATCCTGCCTGTACTCTCTTCTTCACCTCTCTTCCACACTCACTGTTACTCTGAACTATTAACCCCAAGAATTTAAACTCATCCACCTTCGCCACCTCTACTCCTTGCATCCTCACCATTCCTCTATCCTCCCTCTCATTCACACACATATATTCTGTCTTAGTCCTGCTGACCTTCATTCCTCTTCTCTCTAGATTATATCTCCATCTCTCCAGGGTCTCCTCCACCTGTTCCCTACTCTCACTACAGATCACAATGTCATCTGCAAACATCATAGTCCACGGGGACTCCTGTCTGATCTCGTCTGTCAACCTGTCCATCACCATTGCAAATAAGAAAGGGCTCAGAGCTGATCCTTGATGTAACCCCACCTCCACCTTAAACGCATCTGTCACTCCCACTGCAGACCACACCGCAGTCACACTACCCTCGTACATATCCTGTACCACTCTTACATACTTCTCTGACACTCCTGACTTCCTCATACAATACCACAACTCCTCTCTAGGCACCCTGTCATATGCTTTCTCTAAGTCTATAAAAACACAATACAACTCCTTCTGACATTCTCTGTACTTCTCCATCAACACTCTCAGAGCAAACATCGCATCTGTAGTGCTCTTTCCCGGAATGAATCCATACTGCTGATCACTAATCATCATGTCCCTTCTTAACCTAGCTTCCACTACTCTTTCCCATAACTTCATGCTGTGACTGTTCAATTTAATCCCTCTGTAGTTACTACAGCTCTGCACATCACCCTTATTCTTAAACATTGGTAACAAAACACTTTTCTCCATTACTCAGGCATCCTCTCACTTTCTAAGATTTCATTAAACAATCTGGTTAAAAACTCCACTGCCATTTCACCTAAACACCTCCATGCTTCCACAGGTATGTCATCTGGGCCAACAGCCTTTCCATTCTTCATTCTCTTAATAGCTATCCTTACTTCCTCCTTGCTAATCCATTGAACTTCATGATTTACTATTCCTACATCATCCAACCTTCTCTCCCTCTCATTCTCTTCATTCATCAACCCCCCCAAAGTACTCTTTCCATCTCCTCAACACACTCTCCTCACGTGTGAGTATGTTCCCCTCATTATCCTTTATCACCTTTACCTGCTGCACATCTTTCCTAGCTCGGTCCATCTATCTAGCCAATCGGTACAGGTCCTTTTCTCCCTCCTTAGTGTCCAACCTTTCATACAACTCTTCATATGCCTTATCCTTAGCCTTCACCACCTCTATCTTTGCCATGCACCTCATCTCCTTATACTGCTTTCATCAGAGTAACATACTTTATTTTTAGATTTATAAAAAAAATAAATAAATTACATGATTACATATAACCTATTCACATTTCAAAAACATAGTAACACAATTAATTTACATTAAGAATCACATTCAGTAAAAACATTTAACATAAAAAGTTTAACTTGACTATCTATCTGAGCTTTCTGTTTTTTAGCTAAGGTTTAATACTAACTGCCTCATGTATACCCGGTAAAATATGTAATCAGGAATATATTTACCAAAGAATTTCTTTCTTATTTACATATTTTCTGTCTTTACCTTTTTCATTAATATTAATACTATCTAATACATACAACAAATATTTGTTAAAATCTTGATGTTTCAAACTATGTTTTTATAATGTGGGGTCTGTGTTGAGGGACCGAACATTCACAACGGTGAGTGCCGCAACAGAGACACATAAAACAAAAAAACAAAAAAAACCTTGCTATTTTCCCACATTACTAAACTAGAAAAGTCCAACCGCGGTGGTGGTGCTGCAGTAGCGGTGTCGCCTCACAGTTAGACGTTGTCCGTTCGATTCTTAGTTAGAGCGTCTTCTGTGTGGCGACATGCATGAATGGGCATTCCTTCATTGAAGGTTGTGTATTAGGCCCGGCAAGCCAGCACATAAAAATCTACTGCCAATCATTAGCGGACCGGAGTTCCGCTGTGGCGACCCCTAACCGGAAAAAGCCAAAAGACACAACAACAGCAACAACAACTAAACTAGAAAAGTCCAGTTTCAGATACCTGCTGATACCTGGACTGTGTTTAAGCTTCCGTGTTTGGCCATACCTTACTTGGGCAAAAAAGGAAGTTTCTTTGTTCATCAGTGAGAGTGGGGAGCTCTGAACACCCTACCTGCCCTTGGAGGAGTAGTTTCTGCCCAGAAACTGTAGTTTTATTGGCCATTTTTGGCTCATTTTTGTCTCTTTAATCTTTCTGATATAAAAAACACATTTGTCCATTTTTTGTGTTTGTATAAGCTCAGCAGATCCTGCCCAGGTGTTCTGCAGAGACCTACAGAGAGACAAAAGGAGAGACTTTGGAGTGTTTAAGTACCATTTTTTGGTTTTTCTTGTTGCGTATTGCTATTTCCGCCTACACGCTCATTTTCTGGCATTTATTGCTTCTCAGAATGTTCATTTTACACTGAAATTGCATTTATTTCTACCTGCACTTTAAAATTTGTTTTTTGTTGTAAATTGTATTTTTAGCTGTTACTGGCTTCCCACTCAAGTGTGACAGCTATTACTGCACTATAAAAGTGTTTTTGCATTTGTTGCTACTGTTTTCTTGAAAAAAAATCTTGCTATTTTCCCACCTTACTAAGCTAGAAAAGTCCAGTTTCAGATACCTGCTGATACCTGGAATGTGTTTACGCTTCTGTGTTGGTCATACCTTACTTGGGAAAAAATGAAGTTTCTTTGTTCACCAGTGAGAGTTGGGAGCTCTGAACACCCTACCTGCCCTTGGAGGAGTGGTTTATGCCCAGAAACTGTAGTTATATTGGCCATTTGGGGCTAATTTCTATCTCTTTAATCTTTCTGATATAAAAACCACATTTATGCGGTTTTGTGCACCAGGCAGTGCCGGTTAGCTAGGGTTAAACTATTCCCAACTCCACAAAGTCTACTCTTCAGTTTTTCCCTTGGAGCTAGACAAACCTTCAACTTTAGCACTCAAACCATTCATTGTACAGCCCAGCACTTGCTTAAAACTCATAACAAGCACTAAATACCCCTAGCACTAGCCCCCCTTATACTGTCCAGAAGGACAAGGCTCTCTATTTGTCCACAACAGTCAATCAGAAAAACAGCTCACTTTACCTATTCAGGCAAGTCCAAAGGGCAGTTTCTGGTGAACTTTCCAGTCTAACTGGTGAATCTGGGCATTTTGAGGCAATGTTACGACTGCCTCATGTACACAGACAACCCTCTCCTCCTACCACCAAACACTAATATATGCGAGTGATGCAATTATATAGCCAGACTGGAGGCAAAGCTCTCTCAACCCCAGACTGTAACTGACTGTCAAGAGGAGAAGGGTAATACTTGCAGCACACCACCAGTCTCACATAGACCTAACAAACCAACACAGGCAAATAACACACATAAATACACAAAAACATACTCGGAGGCTCTAAATAAAAATCTGCAAAAGCAACAGAGACCTCCAAAGCAGACATCCAAGCAACCTCCACAACCCATCACCAACCATGAAACACATACTTCACATAATCAGTGTACCATGCAATCACAGCCCTTAAGGCAAAATAACATACCCAACACACTAGTGATAGGCGACTCTATAGTCAGGCACACTGATGTCCCACTAACTAGGCTGGACAAGGAGAAGGTTACATTTAGCTGCCTGTCAGGTGCCAGGATCCGCCACATAACACAAGCACTCAGGTCACTCCAGAACAAGTACAAATATGACTCTGTCATTGTACATGTTGGTGTGAATGACCTGAGACGTACCTCCCTAGACTACATGAAACGAGACATGGAAGAGCTCTCTGATCATGTAGCCCAGGCAGGTATGACCCTGAGTAGCATCCTACCCTCTCCAAGAATGATGCCACAGTATAAAGAAAAAATGATCAACTTCAACAATTGGCTAAGTTTCTGGTGTCATTCAAAGGGCATCCAGTATCTGTCTGCCTGGGATGACATGCTAGACAAGCCACGTTGCTTCACAAGAAATGGCTTGCACCTGTCACCTTTAGGCTTTTGAATACTGGCAAAGGCTCTTGCCACCCCCATAGTGCCTTTTAGGCAAGGCTCAAAAGACAAACCCACCACCATAAATAGCACAAGTAACCAAAAACTGAGGGTAATGCTACTCACCGCCAGAAGTCTAAACCTCAAAATGCACACACTCAAGGCACTCCTCAGTACAGAGAACATCGATATCTGTGCAGTAACAGAAACCTGGTTTAAGGCTCCAGAGAGCACCCCAGCACGACCAGGCTATAACTCATACCATACCTTTTGGCCACAGGACCCAGACCAAAACACAAAAGGTGGGGGTGTATCCATATTCATCAAGGATACTCACACTTCCAGGTTAGTGGCGCAGCACGATACATCAGAGATCATCCAAGTGCAGCTAACAACAGGCAAAACTGTAATCCAAATTGTAGCTTGCTACAGATCACCCACCATGACCCAGGACCCCCATTCCGCATTTCTGGAGACACTGAGAAATATGAAGGTCCTACCAAGCACCCTAATACTGGGTGATTTCAACTACCCAAACATTAACTGGGAGAACTACTCAAGTACTAACTCCCTTGCTCAACGCTTCCTAGAATTTATAAACTCGAATGCCCTGGATCAACTGGTCAACACCCCCACCAGAGGGAACAACATATTGGACCTGGTCATCACCAACATGGGCAACCGGTGTTCCACACCTGATGTCAACCCCTCACTGGTTAGATCAGACCATAGACTAATCACTCTGGATATTCACATTCCGCCCCCAACCCCAATCAAGGAAACCACTGTAAAAAACTTTTCAAAAGCAAACCATGTTGCTTAAGACCAAGGTGAAAAGGTTCACTGCCCCCATGCCAATGGACAATGCTGTCCAAGCTGCTGAAACCTATACAAAGGCACTCTATGATCATCTGCAGGAATGCATGGATCGCGCTATCCCAAGTAAAACTAAGACTCACTCCTCCAAGAAAAGGAAACCAGTCTGGTGGACCCCTGCCATAAACAGGCTCTACAATAGAAGGAGGAAACTAGTACAGATAAGAGTAAAATCCCTAGAAGGAAAGACATCCATGATCAGTATCAGCAAGAAACTACGATCCCCCATTAAATCACCTAAGGCTAGCTTCGAAAGAAAAATTGCCAAGGACTTCAAAGATAACCACAAAGCGTTCTTTAGCTATGTCAAGAACCTAAGTGGAAACTCTCAGATCTGCTCTGAGTTGGTGCAGAATGGCTCAAAATACACTGAACCGACTGATATTGCCAACATTTTGGCAGACAGGTTCGGTGCAAACTTCACACCCCTCTCACCCCCTAAAGGGCCCGTAACCTTACCAGAAGAATGTAAGGCCCCGGCAATCACCAACACACAGGTTAAAACAGCCCTATCCAAAGCCAAAAACACAGCCTCAATGGGACCGGACGGTGTTCCAGGCTGTGTCTTACAAGAGCTCCAAAATAAACTAACTCCTCACGTAAACACACTGTTCAAACTCAGCTTCTCTACAGGCTATGTACCCACAGAGTGGCACACAGCAACAGTTATCCCACTCCACAAAGGTGGAGCCACAATGAACCTCAGGAACTATTGCTCTTTAAGCCTGGTCTGCAAGGCTGTGGAGCGCATCATCATGGAACTCATTAACAGAGACATTGGGAACCTCTAAACCTTGGACCCCACCCAGTTTGGTTTTGTTAAGGGCAGATCATGCCTTCTAAACCTGGTGGACTTCTTTGCGACAGTTACCAAGGCATTAGATGAGGGTAAGGAGGTCCACACAACCTACCTAGACCTTGCAAAGGCTTTCAACACCATTCCCGATTATGGTATTATAGACAAACTCACCAACCTGAACATTAACCCCTACATCATGAGATGGGTTGCAAATTGGTTCATGGAAAGAACCTACACGGGGAGAGTTGCAGACTCTAGGTCCGACTCTAAACCAGTTACAAGTGGCATTCCCCAGGGCTCAGTCCTAGGACCCCTGCTGTTTGGTATATACTTCTCAGAGGTACAGGCAAGCACAGGAAGACTTTGGCTGACCAAGTTCGCAGACGACTGCAAACAGGGGCTATAATTGATTCTCTGGCTGATACAGACACCCTCCAGTAGGATGTCACTGAGATGGATACCTGGTGTCAAAATCATGGCATCAAGCTGAATGCCACAAAGTGCATGGTCATCCCCTTTGGAAAAAACAAAGTACCCACGAAATACCACATAGGTGGTAGTCTCCTAAATATGGAAAAAGTAATAAGGGATCTGGGGACCCAAGTAGATAGCAATCTTTCCTTTGATAATCATATTGCCAAGGTGGTTAGAAAATCCTTCTACATGGCCCATCTAATCTCAAAAGGGCTCTTATCCAGAACAAATGAGGTTATTGTGCCTCTCTACTCATCATTTGTTAGACCCATTATAGAATACAACACCCCATTTGGGATGTACCTTACAAGACACCTGCAACAGCTGGAAAGACCAGAAAAATACCTCACCAAGAGGATTACTGGCCTCAAACACATGACCTATGCAGCTCGACTAAAGAAACTCCAGCAGTACTCAGTTGTATACCGCTTACTCAGAGGTGATCTCTGCTTGACATACAAGGCCGTGTCCAACCTAGAATTGATGGATATGCTCCACCTAAAAAAAAAACAAATCCCTGAGAGCCACACACTCTAGGGATATAAACCTTACCACAATGATAACTAGGACATGCTGGAGGGATAGATTCCTGACCCAGACACTCCCCATGCTTTGGAACAAGATTCCAATATACATCAGGCAGAGCACCTCACTAGCACTCTTTAAGAGAAACCTTGATGGGTGGATGGGAAACAGAAAATTTATCCCGGGGATCACTGCAGTGGCTCTGCTGGACAGAGGTGCAGGGAACTAATGGCTCTGCTGGTCAGAGGCACAGGGAACTAATCTAAGAGGGTGGCGAAAGCCAACACACTCTGGCTAGGCTTATAAATGCCCTTGAGCAGATAGCCTAGTACTTACCTATGAAGCTATGAACCTATGAAAGGCACTTATTTTCACAAGGGATCAAAAGCCTGGTGAAAGTTTTGCAGCATATATAACTGACCTGAGAAATAAAGCTAAAACATACAGATTTGGTGATTTAAGGGTTGAGTTAATAAAAGACAGACTTGTGTGTGGTATAAAATATGATAGTGTGAGAAAGATTTTGCTTCATGACAGTGATTTAACTTTGAATAAGGCCATTGAGATTTCTCAGATATATGGCTTACAGAAAAGCACACAAATATGCTTACAAATGAGAACAGCTCCAGAAGGTGATAAAGCTCACGTTGACAGTATGCAGCACATAGTTAAAAGAAACAGGCCCAGGCACATGACAGCAACTACTGTATAACCCCTGTAGCACTCACTGGTAAACCCCAGAACTTTCTACCAAATTCCAGAGTTTGTACAGTCTCAGTGAAGGATAAGATTGTCAGTAAACTCAAAGCATGGGCCCCAACCCACTTTCATTGCCAACTGTTGTAAATGTGGTGGAAGTCATGAATCTAAAAGGGAGAAATGTTTAGCTTTTGGTCAGCAGTACCACAAATGCAATAAATGGAATAATTTCAAAAGGTTTTATAATTCAAAAGGCCCACATTCTTTTATGAAAAGGGAACATTTTAAGAAAAGAGTTGATCAGTTAGACAGTGGCAAGCCTACTCCTTATGTTGATGGTGTGTCTGTACTTCATAAAACAGTCAATGCAGTAGATTTAAGGGCAAATAATGAAGTATTTTGTACTGTTCGGATAAATGGCAAACCCACAGAGCTCAAAGTTGATACAGGTTCTAAGTGCAATGTTATGTCAGCAGAAACATTTGCCAGAGTGTGTAAAGGTGAAAGGCTTGATTTGGCAAGGTGTGTGAAGCTTGTTGCTTATGGAGGTGAAGAAATTCAGATCGAAGGCTCAGTAGTGCTTTCATGTTACTCTGCTGGAAGAAGCTATGACTTGTTATTCTATGTGGTTAAAAGGCACGTTCAGTCAATATTAGGGCTCAGAGACAGCTGGAAAATGGCACTGCAGGACCCGCTTTCATTTAATAAGGAAGTCCATCATGTTAGTTTGAAATACCACTACTCTAATTTCACCCAGTACATTTATTCTATCTATGCTGATCTTTTCAAAGACAAACTAGGCCAACTTCCTGTTGTGTACTCCATGAAGTTAGACCCAGAGGTCAGTCCAGTTATCAGGCCAGCACTTAAAGTTCCAATAGCCATAGGTTCATAGGTTGGTACTAGGCTATTGGCCCTAGGGCCTATACAAGCCTAGCCATAACAATTCCCTGGATATTTCTTCCCACAATATTTACTTCCCTGGACCCCTGTCTAGCAAGGTGACTGACATGATCTCTGGGGTGAATTTCCTATCTCCCATCCAATCATCAAGGTTCCTTTTGATGACGGCCAAGGAGGTGCTCTGCTTGACATGTATGGGCAGTCTATTCCAGAGTATGGGGAGTCTCTGGGTCAGAAAACTATCCCTCCAGCATATTTTGTTCATTGTGATGACAAGGTTTAGATCCCTGGAGCATGTGGCTCTGAGGGATTGGGATTTCTTTAAGTGGAGCATGTCCAACAGCTCAGGGTTTGACATGGCCTTGTATGTTAAGCAGAGATCGCCTCTGAGTAGACGATATGCCACAGAGTATAGCTGGAGTTTTTTTAGACGGTCAGCATATGGCATCTGCTCTAGGCCTGTGATTCTTTTAGTGAGGTATTTCTGTGGCCTTTCCAGCTGTTGCAGATGTCTTGTGAGGTACATACCAAATGGGGCAATATACTCTATAATGGGTCTAATGAGGGATGAGTACAGTGGGACAATGACCTCCTTTTTTCTGGATGAAAAGCCCTTAGTGATGAGGTGTGCCACATAGAAGGATTTCTTGATTGTTGTGGCGATGTGGTTATCGAAGGTGAGACCACTGTCCACCTGTGTCCCTAAGTCTCTCATCACAATTTCGGTGTTTAGTGTACTGCCACCTATGTGGGTAATTCATGGGTACATATTTTTTTCCAAAGGGAATAACTATACATTTCTTGGCATTAAGCTTGAACCCATGGCTCTGGCAACAGGCATCTGTTTCTGTAAGGCCCTTTTGTAGAATATGCACATCATTTGGGGATTCAATAATGGCTCCCAGTTTGCAGTCATCTGCAAACTTTGTTAGCCAGAGTCCCTTAGTGTTAGCCTGTACCTCAGAGAAGTAGATGCCAAACAAGAGTGGTCCCAGGACTGAACCCTGAGGTACTCCACTTGTCACTTGTCTGGAGCTGGATTTGGAGTTGGCTACTTTTACAGTGTGGGTTCTGTCAGTAAGCCAGTTGGTGAACCATCGAGTGACATAGGGATTTATTCCCAGCTTAGTAAGTTTATCTATGATTCCAGAGTGGGGGATGGTGTCGAAGGCCTTGGCGAGGTCCAGATAGGCTCGTCCACAGCTCTAGAGAGTGCAGGACAGAGTCAAAGCCAAACTAGATAAAATGGCGCAACAAGGTGCTAATTTGTCCATTCGAAACTAGAGCTGAGTGGGTATCTTCCATGGTGGTACCTCACAAGTAAAGCTCAGATGACATCAGAATATGTATTGACCCACGAGATTTGAACAAAGCACTAAAAAGACCTTGCCATCCAATGCTCACAGTTGAAGAAGTCGAAGCCTTGATGGCAAATGCAACTATTTTTTCTATCTTAGATGCAAAGAGTTCATTTTGACAAATTCAGCTTGACAAGAAATCCTCATTGCTTACTACCTTCAGTACTCCGTGTGGTAGGTACAGATTTTTGAGAATGCCATTTGGGATCAGTTCTGCAAGTGAAGTCTTTCAGTGTGCAATGGAGCAGTTTTTTTTTCTGGGTATCCTTGTGCACACATTATATATATATATATATATATATATATATATATATATATATATATAGATATATATAGTAGATGACATACTAATATGAGGTCGTGATGAACCAGAACATTACAGAAACCTCAGAAAAGCTCTGGAAAGAAAAAGTCAAGTGAATCTTAAGTTCAATGCACAGAAATGTGAACTCTGGCTACATGAAGTTACTTATGTTGGTCATTTATTTACAGGTACAGGCTTACGACCAGACCCTTCAAAACAAACAGCCATTCTTGAGATGCCAGCACCAGACAATGTTCAAACCCTACAACATTTTCTTGCCATGGGTAACTACCTAGGCAAGTTCATTCCAGACTCGAGCCAGCTATCAGCACAACTCAAAGAACTGACACATAAAGATGTATCCTGGTCTTCGTTAGAGCAACACCAAAGAGCATTTGAAATCCTGAAACAGAGAATTGCTAGTCCACCTACTCTCAGATACTATGATGTTCACAAACCAGTTACACTTTCATGTGATGCTTCAAAATTTGGTCTTGGTGCAGTCATTCTACAAGAGGATCAACCTGTTGCCTATGCGTTGAGAAGTCTTACCCAAACTGCGATGCAGTATGCCCAGACTGAGAAAGAACTTTTGGCAATTGTGTTTGCATGCTTGAAGTTCCATGATTATGTTTATGGCAGAACTTTCCAGATCAAAACAGACCACCAACATTAAGTCACTATCTTGAGAAAGCCTATGCATTCATCTCCAGTCAGACTACAATGTACGATGCTGAGATTACAAAAGTACAATTTCAATCTTGTCTACAATAAAGGCAAACTTCTTTATCTTGCTAATACATTGACAGATCACCCAGAAATACCACAGAACACCATGAGAATGAGAATCTTGATTTTGAAGTCATGGAAGTGAGAACTTTTTCTTCCACACATCATGATGAGTTGAGAGATCACACAGTCAGAGATCCAGTTTTACAAAAGCTCAACCACTTTATCAATCATGGATAGCCATCAAAGCAATGTAGTTTACCTCAAGAAGTGCAACCTTATTTTCCATACAGAGATAAGATTTTGTCTGACAAAAGTATCATAATGAAAGGTCCGAAAGTAATTGTTCCAAAGTCCTTGCAACAAGAGTACATTACTATCTTGCATCGTGGTCTCCCAGGTAATGAATCTACCAAAAGAAGGGTGAGAGAACTAGTATTTTGTCCTTCTATGTCACATGACATTGACAGAGCACTTTTATCTTGTTCAGTGTGTAATAGTACAAAGCCATATCAACAGAAGGAACCACTTCACCTTAAGCAGATCCCAGAACTACCTTAGTCGACAGTAGCCACAGACATTTTCGAGTGGAATGGCCAACATTATTTGGTGTTACCAGACTCTTCCTCCAATTGGTTCTAGATTGACCTACTTCCCAACCTAGCATCCAGTACTGGCATTACTAAGATGAAACAGCATTTTGCATTCCATGGTAGCCCGCACAAAGTTATTTCTGACAATGGCACGCAGTTTACAAGCCAACAGTTCAAAAGATTTGCTGAATAATGGGACTTTACTCATGTCACAAGTAGTCCAGAGTACCTGCAGTCAAATGGTTTGGCAGAACATGCAGTTCAAAGTGCAAAGCAGTTACTAGAGAAGCCAAAACAAGATAATGGTGATGTTTTCCTGAATCTCTTGAATCTCAAATGTTCCTTGTGATAGACATCTTGGTTCACCTGCTCAGAGACTTCTGTTGAGACAAACCAGAACCACATTACCACTCAGTAGTCAGTTGTTGATTCCATGTGTCAAGAGCAACAAGTTAGTGAAAGCCAATCTGTTGAAGAAATGCTTAACACAGACGTCTTACTATGATAAAACCAGCAAACCACTCAATCCACTATGAGAGGGAGAACAGGTAAGGATGCAAACGTCCAAAGGTTATGATCGGATTGGTGTTGTGAAGAATATTGGTCCAGAGCCGAGATTGTACATTGTGGAATCAGAAGGAGCAGTTTTGGGGCAGAATCAGAAGCATTTGGACTGGTGTCTGAACCTATACCACAGCACATAGCCTGTGAAAATGACTCTTTATCTCGGAGTGAGTTGCCCAGTGTTCCAATTCCAGAGGACATTCCTGTTCCTGTGATAAATCCAGAAGTTCCTGATATGAGTTGTGCACCGTAGACTGTCCTTGTTGCTAAATTTGGTGCAGATTGTTATGTTATGAGATATGGTCGAATCTCTAAACTCTGTAGCATGTTTAACTCGAATGTTGTTTTTTCAAAGGGCAATCTTTTTAAGAGGGGGGTATAGATCAATATGTGTGTAAATACCTTTAAGTAGCTATCCAATGGCTTGCACAAGGGTATAAATGCTGAGCATGTGCAAGCTAGACAGCCATTTTGTAGTTAGCAGTTGAGATGTAAGCATGTATGTATGTAGGGTCTGTCTGTTAATCAGTTTGTCCATATTTAATGATTCTGCTATACACACTGATGTGTTTCTATGTATTAAAGCATCTAGATGAAAACCCCAGTCTTCTTGTTATATGTGTTAGAGACGAACAAGTGACACTGTAAGCTTCAGGTGTTAACTTAAAACATTCCAATAGACAATGTTTTACTTTATTATAGTTTAAACAATCAACATCAGGCAATTTAGAAACAGCAGTTACAGCTTCACCATGGAGTAAGGAGGTCAGGAAGCATACCCAGAGCCCTTAGTCAACGTTATACTGTTTACATTCAAATATATGAATAAAACTATCAAAGTTATCACCCTCTCTAAACTGGAAGAAATGTAATGAGCTTTATTGCTTCTAGGGTTCAGTTATTCCCTTCCCCATTACCTCCATGCTCCTGTAAAAGAGTCACTCTCATGTTGGTGCTGTTTGTTATTTTCTTAGTAGAAAACAACCAACATGATTCTCATTTTCTTAGGTCTCCAAACCCCACAGACTCTCTGCTGATTCTAATTCCAAACGTTTGGCTTCCAGTTCAAATCTCTTTAACTCCACACAGATTTTCCTTTGAGGAGAAGGTGAACTGTCCTGTGACTGAAGGCTGCAAATCCCTATCACCACACTGGTTATCCTCTTAGTTGCTGATCTGAGCTGTGACTAAGGCTGAAATCATTTCCTCTTTAGTCAGGTTGGCATGTACCACTCCTTTGGCTTCGTTCTCCTTGGCCAACTGTTTCTTTGTCAGCTTGCCATAATCCTCTGCTGTCATCTTTGCCTGCTTTCCCTGACTAAAGAAAAAAATAAATAAATAAATAAATAAAACTATTATGAAGATAAAACTCTGTATGTTTACCTTGTGGGTGCCGAGAGTACACACACCTTTAATGACAACTGCCTACAGGCTATAGAAGTTCAACTAGTATCCATAACGCTGGTCACCAATATGCAATGTTCCTCCTATGGGCCAGTAATCAAGGAGCCTGCATTCTCACCACTGACACCAGTGACGGATGTTCACTTGGAACAAAAATAGATACACACAGTATTTCCAGATGCAGCTCTCTGCATCAAGCACAATTTCCCTTAAGAGGACACAGGGAACACACTCAGTGCAGGAGCTGGGTCCCCCCCCTCTCCAGGCCCCAGTAAGACTCCCCACTGGCAGAGCTGTAGAGTTGAGGCCTCAGCCAAGTGCCCAAGCTAAGTCCCCCACCATCCTCTCTGTGAAACCGGTGCTCCGTATCCCTGTTCCAAGCAGCTGACACACACTGTTTGAGATCTGATTTGTGTACACACACACGCACACACACACACACACACACACACACACACACACACACACACACACACACACACACACACACACACGCACACACACACACACACACACACCTGGGAAAGACTGGGACAGATTTGCCCAGACTATGAGATAGTTACTGCCACCAGACACTCCAAAGCCACTTACTCAAAGGCTCTAACAAGGGTACCCAATTATACTGAGTAAAATTAATACTAATACAAATGGTAATGTTGACCAAACAGCAAGGCTTTCAGGAGCACCCACAGTATCCCCAAATAAATATAAGTACTCTCAATGATTAAAATATTCTCTAAACGACCAGTCACAATGAAAAGTTTAAATATATTTAATAATACATAATACAAGAACATAAAAATACTAAATATCTATTCACAATAAACACCAGAGTTTCATCATAGAATCATAGGCTCATAGGAAGTTACTAGGCTATTGGCCCTGAGGTCCTTACAAGCCTAGCCAAGGATTTAGCCCATGTTCCAAAAAGACAGTACCCTATGCCACTGTCCAGCAAGGACACAGGTGGAATCCCAGGGGTGTATTTTCTGTTCCCCATCCAGTTATCTAGGTTGCGCTTAAAAGGTTTAATGAGGTACTCTGCTTTACGTGGAGAGGGAGTCTATTCCACAAAAGGGGAAATCTCTAGGACAGAAATCTGTCCCACCAACAAGTCCTGTTGATGTCACAGACCAGGTTGAGGTTGCTCATGCGAGTGGAGCTTGACTTGTGGATATGCATCAGTCCTGTCAGGGCAGGGTCTGAGATTGCTTTGTATGCCAGACAGAGGTCACCTCTGAGGAGTCTATAGGAGACTGAGTAGAGGGACAGGGCTTTTAGCCTATCTGTGTAGGGTGGATGTTTGAGGTTCTGGATTCTCTGGGTGAGGTACCTCTGTGGTCTCTCCTGCTGTTTCATGTGCTTTATGAGGTACATGCCAAAAGGGGCACTGTACTCAATGATGGGTCTGATAAGGGAAGAATAAAGGGATGTTATGCCCACCTTGTCCCTTGATGAGATACCCTTACTAATGAGGTGGGCCATGTAGAAAGCTTTCCATCCAATTGAGGCAATATGGTGGTCAAAAGTCAGTTTGCTATCAACCTGAGTGCCCACGTCCCTCACGACTGTTTGCATGCTTAGTACCTTATCATTTTATTTATTGTATTTTATTTTACATTTGTTGACCAGGATAGTCTGACTGGATTCATGTCCATTTTCAGCTGAGGCCTGGGGAGAAAAGCTTCAAGGTAATAGATACAAAAAAACAAAGAAAACATTTTACAAATATGGTATCAACAAAGAATACATAGCAAACATGAATAGAAGTTCAAAAGGTTAGAGTTACGCCCCGGTGACAGTCAGGGGTATATTAGACAATAATGTGATTAAATAGATATTTTACATTCTTGACACAATGATCATCAATGTGATAATTTGTGGGGATGTCACTCTCCCCAAAAGGGATGATGATGATGATGCATTTTTGGCATTCAGTTTGAGGCCATGTTTCTGGCACCAGTCATTTGTTTGGGTGAGACCCTCTTGGAGGATGTCCACATCACTAGGGGAATTGATGACTGTGCCCAGCTTGCAGTCATCTGTAAACTTGGTCAGCCATAGCCCACTAGATTTGGCCTGCACCTCAGAGAAGTACATCCTAAACAGCAGAGGCCCCAAGACTGATCCCTGGGGTACACCGCTTGTTATGGGTCTTCTACTTGAGGTGACTTCCCCTATTTTGACTAGGTGGGTTCTATCAGTGAGTCAGTTTGCTACCCATCTGTTAACATATGTACTGATTGCCTAGTTGAGAGAGTTTATCTATTATACCTAAGTATAATACCTGGGGAATAGTATCGAAGGCTTTGGTCGGGTCAAGGTAGGCGGTGTACACTGTCTTCCCTCATCTATGGCCTTGGTGACACTCTCAAAGAAGTCGACCAAATTTAACAGGCATGACCTCCCTTTGACAAAACCAAGCTGTGTGGGATCAAGTGTCTGGAGGTTGCCAATGTCCTTGTTAATGAGGTCTATGATAATCCACTCCATGGCCTTGATGATCAGGCTAGTTAGGCTGATGGGTCTAGAATTTCCTGGATCGGTGGACACTCCACCTTTGCACAAAGGGATGACAGTAGCTGTCCTCCACTGAGCTGGGATGAAGCAGCTACTCAGGCTTTGGTTGAATAGGGTGTCAAATGGTGCTGCAAGTTCCTGCCTGAGTTCATGTAGGATGCAGCCAGGGATGTTATCGGGTCCCATGGAGGCTGTATTTTTTGCCTTTGAGAGGGCAGTGATGACTTGCTCCCTAGAGATAAGGGGAGGGGGCAGGTACTGGGGATGTCCTGTTTTACCGATGGGGGGACAGAGGAGTGTAGTTTTCACTGAATCTGTCTGCCAGCAGATTGGCTATATCTACAGCATTTGTGTATGTGGTATCCTTGACTACCAGTTCTGAGCAGATCTGAGTGCTTCCCTTGAGATTGCGGACATATGGGAAAAAGGCCAGTTTGGACTCGAAAATTGCTTTGGAGGATTTCACTAGTGCTCTTAGTTGCTTGTTCAGGCTAAGGAGAGATTGCTTCCAATTAGGCACCTGCTCCTTCGTGGTCTTGGACAGCAATTTTTTTCCTTTTATTATAGAGTTTATTTATTGCAGATCTTCACCAGACAGGTTTACTCTTCATTGAGGAGGAGGATTTCATCCTGTCTGGTGTAGGTTTGGACATATGTGCCAGTTTCTATGGAGGGGAGGGGGCTGTGAAGCTGTTTATACCTTCCATCAGGAGGCTGTAATCAGTTTTGGAGAAGTTTTTTTGTTTGACCCTAGCTGGGGGGTCAGGTTAGATGGTGACTTTGAAAGTGACTGCTTTATGGTCGGATATTATCAGAGATGATGACACTGTAGGAATGCTGCAGTGGTTACTCATGTTGGTTAATACCACATCCAAGATATTTTCACCTCTTGTGGGGGTGTCAATCAACTGGTCCAAGGCATTTGCATTGATGAAATCAAGGAATCTCTGGGCATTTGTGCTTTGTCATGAGTATTTCTTCCAGTCTATGGTTGGATAGTTAAAGTCACCCATGATCAGGGTAAAGGGTTGAATCTTGATAGATTCAAAGAGGTCCAGATAAGTGGATTTGAGTCAGAGTTGGAGGCCTATAGCTAGCTATGATTTCAGTAGGGGTTTGTCAATTGTTAACTGCACCTGGAGTGTTTCCTGTGCATCATCATGTTTGACCAGCCTAGAGGTGTGTATGTCTTTTACATACTGTATATTGCAACTATACTTCCTTTTGTTTTGCTGCCCACAGTTTGGGGTCTGAATGAATGACAGGATGAGTAACCTGGTATAGCTGGGGTGCTTTCTGCAGCTTTGAACCAGGTTTCTGTGACTGCACAAATGTCAGCTTCTTCCAGGGTTAAGAATGCTTGCAATGACTGCAGTTTCATGTTTAGACTCCTAGTGTTTAGCAGCATGAAATACTAAAATAACACAGATGAACAGATTCACATAGATGCAGAAAAACAGTACTTAACTAATCTGACTATATTTTGCAGACTGATCTAAAGCACGGCAAAATGAAGAAGGTCGGAGTTCCTTCTTGTCTGGTTTCAAAAACAGACTACACTGAGACTTCTGTCTCATCTAGTATTAAAACATCATTTCAGTGCTGTATTACAGAATGACATCACATACATCTGGTCATCTGACTTTTGGTTCCCATACTACCCCCTTTACTAGAAAATGAACTAGACTCTCACACACGTTACCATATACACAGATAGAGCTTTGTTAAGGTGTGTTATAGCAACTGGAAGCCATAAAACCATTTAAACACTTCCACTCTTCCAGGATAGCAATTAGTTCATTGCTAAGGACAATACAGCAGGATTCCCAGTCCTTGTTTTCATAGACATTTTGTCTCTGGTTGCAATCAAAACTGTAAGGTACTATCTTTGTGGCCTAAACTAGGTAATTTAATTCCAAACTGTTTTTTCAAAGTTAGTTGGACTGTGATAAACGTCTTCACCTCCAGTATTTAGTTATTTTTATTTATTTATTTAGCATTTGTTAACCAGGAAAGTCCAACTTGGAACAAGACAATTTTCAGTGGAGGCCCGGGGAAAAATGCTTTAGATGTATGTCTTTGTAACATGGGAAGAAATTGGAGCATCTGGAGGAAACCCACACAAACGCAGGGAGGACATGCACACTCCACACAGAAGGCACCCCACTCAAGAATCGAACCAGAGAATCTCTTGCTGTGAGGCGACAATGCTACCACTTCATCACTGTGCTGTCCATATCCTCTGATATAATGTATTAATTTCCACAGTTATAATACAGTCTGACATACAGGGGTATTTCTTTTTCTATCCAGCAGGACACACTGTTGGTACATTTGTTTTAACACAAGCAACTTTGCAAATACATTTTCAACACAAGCACCTGTAGAAATCAGTTTGATATACAAATGACATATAAAAACTCCACCTAGCTATGGTGACATACGTTACACATCCACTGTCATATTTCCCTGGCATAGCTAGCAGTACCTTACATTGTCACACATGGATAATAAGTTTAATGTGTACATGCAGCAGCTTAAATGTGGACTCAGACAGTATTTCACATATCAAAAGTGGTTACCAGCTGTAGTAATGACAAATGAAGCAACCATGCCAAAACCCTAGACTCACCATATACAATGACTACCAGTGTGTGATAAGGCTACATGCACTGGATAACTATCTGCAAGTTCCTTACAGGAAGACAAACTCCTTAGGGCAAAAGGCAATTCAACACACCCAGATGTCATTAAAAATACCCAAAGCCAAGTCACTTATTAAGAAATGCATTTTATTTTGGCAGTGAAGATCAGCAACCAGCGGCAGCTGGTGACTTCAAATCAAAGGGGGGGGGGGCTGCAGGAGATGGCTAAATGGGTGGGGCCAATTGGAAGGGCCATGGCCAACTAGAAAGGGGTGGAGCTATGCTCAAAACCAAAAAAACTGAGACTTTAATTAAATATGCTGCCCTGGGTGCCAAACCATCATTATGAGAGTCCAATCAAGATAAAATGAAGTGTAGAAGGAAAAAAATATTTCAATGCATTGGCTACATGACAGCTTACTTAATATCTAGATGGAAACAAAAAGGTTGTGAGGCATGAAAAAATAAACTACTTTTTAAATACATTACTGGAATGCCAGTCAAAATCAAGTATAAAAAAAACAAGCAGTACTCAAACCACTTCTCCTTGCACTGCAGTTCTAATTATAATTTATATTCAGCTTTATAAAAGTACCAAATAACATGCTGAAAGTAGCAATCTCTGTGATACCCCCACCTGTAAAAATGTTTCTAATCCAAAAAAGATCTGCTGCTTGAGCCTGACAATAACTATCTACTTGTTTCATGGGGAAAACATGATCAAAGTAAAAAATGAACAACAAACAAGAAATAAGCTCAAGATAAATCGCTTAAAGGATTACTGCATGGGTTATGGACCACACATGATAGACTGGCATTCTATTTAGTTTATGGGTAAAGCCTGCAAAGATGACCGCAAGTATCCAGCAAATGTAATGAGCTTCTGAAAATACTGTAATCCTGTCCTTTATTACAAATACTGTCATATGCATTTCAATACCCAAGGCTTATAAGTTATCTAGTTATGTAAATATTCTCTGCATGGCAGCAACAAAAAGGCTTTCGATGTTGGTAATTCTTTAACAGTATGCTTATTAAAGCTTACTTGCATCTTACAGTCTCAGACAAGCTTATCTGATGGTCATTAAAGCATTGCTAGTTAAACACAGACCAACAGGTACTGCAAAAACATGCATTTTCTGAATAAGAAGAAGCATAAATCAACAGTATAAAAATATGACAGAAAACCAGAACATTCTGCAAAATCAAAGACAGATGAAAAGCCACTGTAGTACTTGTGTCTACCTTGGATGGGGGAATACTCTGCACACTTACACTGCATAACTGCTCCATGCCTTGCTTGGACACATCCAGAGTCGCTACATGGGGGAGTGGGGTGCAGTAAATATGTCATAATTTGAAATGTCTCTGGCTGACTGTGATGGCCCTGACACACTTGTCATACCTCCCAGCCTCAGAGCAAGAAATCTGGACAAATCCATAAACAGAAGTGGGACAAAGGCCCAAAAATTAGGACAATTTTTAAATATTGCTCTTAAAAACATAGGAAGATAATAGAACAGTAGGTCTTGCATTAGTATAAACATCCAGATCTTAAAATCATCAGCTCCACAAATAGGCAATGAAGAAATAATATATACCAACCTCAAAATTAACCAAAGCAAAAATATCAACATAATTGGATGCTACTTCCCACCTGGCCAAAACATCCCTCCACTAGAAAACCTCCTCAGCTCGTCTACCCACCATCTCCCCCAAGAAACTATAATCTTAGGTGATTTCAATATTGACTGGCAATCCTGTTCTGGCAACAATCCAGCCCATCATGTACACCTTCATGGCTTCACCCAACTAGTCCAGTCACCAACCAGGATAAATAAAAACTCCAGCAAGCACACTACCCTGGATTGGATACTAGTCAGTAAGAGCCCCCAGTCATATATAACAGGCTGCTTAGCAGATAGCCTCAGTGATCACTCCCCAACATTCCTACTCAAAAAATACCTATACCAAGCTAAACCTGTCATCTACCATCAAATATGTAAAAAAACTAAACTTTAACCCACTCACATTCATCTCATCCCTCAAAGAATGTAACTGGCATCCTCTAAAGTACCTCAGTCTAGATGACGCAGTTGAATTTTTTAATACTACTTTCCTGAACATCCTTAATTACCATGCCCTCATAAGATTTTCCAGAACCAAAGCACAACCCTCCCCATGGCTACAGAAAACCACTAAGTCAGAAATGAAAAACAGGGATAAAGCCTGGGAGCACTGGCGCAAAACCAAAACCCTCTCAGCTAGACAGAAATTCCTAGAACTATGCAATAGAGTCAAAAAGCTAATAAAACAGGACAAATTCCAATACTACCAGTCTGCCCTAGACAACACAGCCCCAAACAATTCTGGTCCTCCATAAACTCCATCCTCCACCCAGGTAAAGTCAGTACCCCTCCTCCTAACATCCCTCACTCCTCAGAAAATATTGCTACCTCATTCAACACACACTTCACCCAAACCATACTATCACTAGCTAAACAACACAACCCCCCTCCCCTCCAACCCACTTCAACTAGTAATCTCCCCACTGCCTTCTCTTTTTCTCTGTACCTACCTCCAACATAAAAAAAACTCTTAACTAAACTTAAACCCACCAAATTAGCAGCAGACAACCTCCCAAGTGAATACCTACAAATTGCAGCTGATGGTCTGGCCTACCCAGTATCCATCTTGATTAACCGATCTCTGTCAGAAAGTTACATTCCCACACTGTGGAAAGTATCACATATAATTCCCCTCCACAAAGGCGGACCCTCCGCAGAACTAACCAGTTACCACCCCATAGCTATTCTCTCTCCACTCTCCAAAATACTAGAGAGATGCATACACTCTCAGGTCTCAGACTACCTACTTACTAACGACCTCCTTTCCAGTACTCAGCATGGGTTCCGACCAAACCATAGCACAACCACTGCCTTACTCTCCTTTACTAACACTATCCTTCAGCATAAAAACAATGGCTATCTCTCCTCTGCTACTTTCCTAGACCTATCTAAAGCATTTGACATGGTCCCACACAAACAACTTATCTCTGTCCTCAATAACCTATCCTTCTCACAATTAGTCACCAAATGGTTTCAGAGTTACCTGTCTGACCACCAACAATCCGTTGTATGGCAGAATGACATATCTCCCCAACTACCTGTCTCCATAGGGGTTCCCCAAGGATCCATCCTTGGACCCCTACTCTTCTCTGTTTACACCAATAATCTAGCCTCTGCCATCAAACATGGCACACTCATACAATACGCAGATGACTTGACCATCATCTGCTCAGCCCAGTCCCTACCCAAACTGCAAAAAGTCACACAGGAAGCCTTTTCCTCTGTTGAAACATGGTTATCCGATGCCCAATTAATACTCAACCCAAACAAAACTAAACTACTCATCTTCCAACCCACCAAACATACTCAAAACAACTCTCACTTTAACATCACAGCAAAAGACAACACCACTATATACCCAACTGAACACACCAAATTGCTAGGAGTGGAAATAGACAATAAACTAAAATTTGACATTCACATATCCATGACCATAAAAAAAGTCCACAAAAACTAGGAGCGTTATACAGAAATAAGCAATTTCTCACCAAAGCAGCAAAGATTTCAATAGCAAATTCCCACCTTATCTCCACCCTACTTTATGCCTCTCCAATATATACCAACCTAAGGCAATGTGATCTAAACAAGCTAGAGACCTGCTACAACAAAATCGCCAAATTCGCCACAGGGGCATCCTACCGTAGTCACCACTGTCTCTTACTTGCTGAACTGGGCTGGCTTGAACTCCCTCACCTCCTTCAGTGGTATCAACTCTTACTAAATGTCCCATCCCTCCAGAATCTACTCCAACCCTATCACACCACCAGGCCACTAAGATCCAGCAACAAAAATCACTTGCAGATCACTAAAGCCAATAACTCTGCTGGTGAAGCACTATTTTCTTGCGCCACAGCCAAATTATGGAACTCTCTCCCACCCACAATTACCTCCGTACCATCATGTACCCACTTCAAAACTTTACTAAAAGCACACCTAAAAATATGCTGACTATGCCCTTGCAACTCCCACTCTAATATCTTCCACCCGATCCAACCACTACCTTTCTTTCCACTCCACTAACTACCTTGATTATAGCAAGCTCAGATACTCATAAGCCTAGTACTTATTATACAGCAGGAACTTCTCATTGTAACATTTGTTAATGTCTGTTATGTACTTCACAGATAAAGATTCTAGTTGTCTACTGATGTACTATGTTCTTCATCTGTAAATATGTTGTAAGTAATTGCTATGTTAAATTGTTAATCGCTATGTAATCCAATGTAACTACTGTCTGTTTATTTTACTGTGGAGCTTTTCTTCCCGGGCCTCCGCTGAAAATGGACCTACATCCAGTCGGACACTCCTGGTCAACAAATTTAAATAAATAAATAAATAAAAATAAATATGAATTTTCTGAAGGTTATTCAATCTAAAACTCAAATGTCTGTCATTATTTTCTAACTTCAATCTTTAATGATTTTCCATTAATTTGCCAGAAAACCACAATTTTGTGAAAAATGGACCAAAAATGTGATGTCAAAATATAAAATAGCCACACAATACAGCTGGGAACCTGTCAAACAAGGGACACTTTTTAAATATTAGTACTTTTAACTTGAGCAGCTGACAAAATAAGAGAATCTACATGCATTTCTGAAATTATCGATAACTCTGATCATTACAATTATTTATTAATTGTAAACTCTCCACATTTTCTTCCAGATTTGCCATTTTGTGAAGGGATTATTAGGGGGAGAGCAACATTTTGAGCCAAAATTGGGGACAGCTGAGAGGTTTGGATATACCTAATTGTATAAAGTGATTTATTTGTGCGTACCTCTCAACCTCTTAATCCATTAAATCTGGATAAAGCCAAATATATTTGGGGGAACATACAAACAGTACTAAAAATTGTTCTTGTATAAACTTAGATAGTTGACAGAACAGGTCTTGCTTTAGCATGAATTTTCCTGAAGAGTATGAAGTCTGAAACTCAATGTCTGTCATTGTTTAGTGACTTCATTCCTAAACGATTTGCCAGAAAACCACAAATTTTATGAGGAACAAACCAAAAATAAGAAGCAAAAATCTATTCATTCTGCAAAAATCTGGACAGTTAAGAGGTATAGTTCAGCTGGGGCTGTTTGAGTTTACTGCCCTCCCCCCTCACAAAATCATGGTCGAATGGGGCCTCCCCCTGCAGCTATTCCAATGTCCTATTACTTGTCTATTTTGCCCCATTTACCATAAACACTGTAATGTACATACTGCTGTACTTCAATGATGATTTGGATGTAATTTATAAGTTTTATTTTACATTTTACAGAACAAACACTAATAGATATCTGCTAAACAAAGCAATGCAGTCTCACAATGAAAATAGACTTAGCATTAAACCTTCTCTGCCCCTGAAACTCACATTCATTGAAGCAGCATTGAAACCCACATTCAAAGAAAATACATCTGGTCAGTGGCAGATAAAGATTAACTTTGGGCTGTTTTCAAATCATAGGCCCCTTGCCTAGGAAACATGCATATGTTTTTTGATACACCTTCCTGATTGTATTAAATTATATTCCTTGTATAATACAGTACAGTTGTTAGATGATGTTTTAAATTTATTGTTTTGAACATTTTTCCAGTAAACAATGAAACAAAATACATGCACCAATAATGACAAAACTGCCCAATTCAGAACATTTCCATCATTAAAGTCTACTCAAACTTCTACAATTCACCAGTATCAGTAAATATGCACAGTCTCTGCAGAAGTAAAATATATCTAAATAATTCCACATTAAAGAGATATGTACCTAATAAAGAGGTTGCTGCTAGCACACAACTTTATATTTCATTGTTTCATCTACAAATAAAGTGCCTGTTGCTGTTGAGGAATAAACTGCCTATGCTACATTAAAAATGATAAGCTAGTAATATTGCAATATGGAATGGATGGCAAACCGATAACAGGTTCATTGTTACTAGGTATCTCTGCCAAAGAGGACATTCTCAGGACTGCAACATCCACCCCCTTTAAAAGTACAACACAGTACAGTATCAGTAATGCATCTATATACTGTGGGAGTAGAACCCACAGTCTTCTGCATCAAAAGCAAGTACACTACCTGTTGTGCTATTAACAACACAAACAGACATAGCATAAGCAGCACTAAACTTCTCTTCAAGCTCTCATCTCCTTGTAAAATGCACCCAACACTCAACTGTATCTCTCAACTTTGAAGCACAAGAAATGTGGAAAAAGCCAAAATGTATTGGGGGGGGGGGATAAAAGCCAAAAAACTAGGGACACATTTTAAACATTGCTTGCATAATTTTGGAAAGTTGCTAGAATAAAATGCTGTGTTACCACCATGCATTTCACTGCCAAGTCTTGAACCCAGGACCCTGAGCACTACAGTCAGAGGAACATACCACTCTATGCCAAATCAGCTGTTTCCTGAAAGACAAGTAGAATGAAACTTAAATAGCTATCATTTAGTGAATTCACTTCTCACCATAGTTCTCAACGTTTTAGCACAAAACAACTAGACAAAGCCAATAATGGGGGAATACAGCCCCCAAACATATTCAGTGAACTCAGTTCTCACCATAGCTCTCAACCTGTTAGCACAAAAACCATGGACAAAGCCAATAATGAGGGAATACAGCCCCAAAAATAGGGACACATTTCAAATTTATTGCTCTTATAAACAGAAAATGGCTAGAATAAAAGGCTTTGTGTTACCATGTACTTTCTGAAGAATACCAACGAAAATAGAAAACTGAATCTAAAAAGCATAGATCAGGAAAAACAGATTTTTTGGCATTGCAAAAGAAATGGCAAAAATTAACCTTCAGTTACATATAGACAAAGCTGCTGCAATGGGGCAAATAATATGCATGGCTGGATCCTTATAAGAACAGAGTCTGAGAATAAAGAGGTATTTCTATAGCTCCCTGGGCAAGTCTCACTGGAGTACACTGTCCCTTTCTAGTATCTATACTGGGATAATGAATTCAAGCTAGTTAAGATGTCACAAAGAAGGCCCAATAGGAAAATAGGCAGGTAGTGAAATACAAGGAGTACAAGGAGACATTCTAGCAGTCAAAGTCAAAACCTTCGTCACAGGTTATTTTTGGCTTTGTCTCTGATTTTGAGAGTATTTGAGAGCTATGTTGTGCTTAAAATTGTGAGTACTGCACCAGATGTATCAATAATATGCATGGCTGGATCCTTATAAGAACAGAGTCTGAGAATAAAGAGGTATTTCTATAGCTCCCTGGGCAAGTCTCACTGGAGTACACTGTCCCTTTCTAGTATCTATACTGGGATAATGAATTCAAGCTAGTTAAGATGTCACAAAGAAGGCCCAATAGGAAAATAGGCAGGTAGTGAAATACAAGGAGTACAAGGAGACATTCTAGCAGTCAAAGTCAAAACCTTCGTCACAGGTTATTTTTGGCTTTGTCTCTGATTTTGAGAGTATTTGAGAGCTATGTTGTGCTTAAAATTGTGAGTACTGCACCAGATGTATCAACTTTCAATGGTACCGACTGCACCTGGGGTAACGTATTAAGGGCAGCGTTGAAGGTTAAGCTGCGACTGGCTTCCACAGTATGCTTTTAATAAAACTATTTTAAAAAATTCACAGTTAAGAATACCAGAATTTAAATTAAGCCTGAGGGGAGCACACAGTCCATGCATGTCACCACTGAAGTCTGAGCTGCCTCTGGTTTCAAACACAAACGTTAAATACAATGTGCAGACTGTAGATGAATGACCCTGCTTTTTTCTCAAACCTTTGCTCATTTCCTCCAAAAATTGCAAATTAAGTCGGAAAGTTCTAAGTTAATAATGTACCAAAATTAAAAAAGAATCACTCCGTGCCTTTTATTTTAATTATTATTATTACTTATGCATGCAGTTCAAAACACTATTGGGAAAACCTAGCCCAAATTCCCAATTTCCAGAGACCTCTGGATGGTTAAGTGACTTGCTCACGGTCACACAGTAGGCAAATGAAGGCTGAAGGAATCCAACTTCCTACTGCAGGAAGTTGCTTGTTAACAGCGTATTGCTGCAATCCTGTACAATAACTACTAGACTTTGGATGTCAATAACTGCTTATGGAGTTTCTATAGGAGTCAGCTGCAACTTGTAAGTGTGAATGGATAGACTACCTCCTTGGCAGGTTTTTTTACATTTTTGTTTACATTACATACTGCAAGTTAGGTACATATATACAACGTGTTGAATAACTTCAAAAAGAAGCGTGGCAACCTTACTTAGTACAGTACAGTATTTATACAACAAGATGATTGAGTGCTTTTTCAATGATGAAATTCAAATTACTTCATTCTGAAGAAAGCAGTTCATTATTTGTATAAATTAATAAATAAATAATAACTATAAAAAAAAATGCTTTTAGGTATACATATACGTTATATATTAGTACAGCAAGTCAGTAAAAATATAAATGTGCTCTACCTGATAAATCCCAGTTTGTTTGCTCCCTATTTGTATACCTCATTAACCAAAAATTCCAGGGTCACTACAAAAACAGGCAGTTGTGCCAAGCGACTCTTAGCTAGTTAAAGAAAGCTAAATAAAATAAGTCTAGCAGGTCAGCACTCAGTTCCGTCATTAGCACACCTTGTGGTGCTCAGCAAGTCATGTTACAATGCAGCAATTTCAGGGTGCCTCTGAAGGTAGACGTGTACAGAATGCTTTACATTGCTACCTGACAAAATGCTAGTTATCAAGAAGGTCTGGCAAGTGAGTATGTTACAAAAGACCTGCAAACACAAAAAAAGCAGTGGGAAAATAATTCATATAAGGAAATTTGTATTATTAGTAGTAGTATCAGGAGTAATATAACTAGTAACTGTAATAGTAATACTGGCATCAGTAGTAGTAGTTGTAGTAGTATCAATATTAGTAGTAACAGAAGTAATAGTAATAATAATAGTAGCAGTAATAATATTAGTATGAGTAGTAGTAGAAGAAGTAGTAATAGTAGTATCAATATTAGTAGTAACAGAAGTAATAGTAATAATAATAGTAGCAGTAATAATATTAGTATGAGTAGTAGTAGAAGAAGTAGTAATAGTAGTATCAATATTAGTAGTAACAGAAGTAATAGTAATAATAATAGTAGCAGTAATAATATTAGTATAAGTAGTAGTAGAAGAAGTAGTAATAGTAGTATCAATATTAGTAGTAACAGAAGTAATAGTAATAATAATAGTAGCAGTAATAATATTAGTATGAGTAGTAGTAGAAGAAGTAGTAATAGTAGTAGGTTTTTAGGGGGTTACAAGGTTAATGGCCCTAGGGCCTTTACAAGCCTAGCCATGATATACTCGTGCTCTCTAACTGACCTTGGTTAGATAGTCCTTATTTGCATAGCAGGTCTGTGATCAGCACTGACTACCCCTGTCCATGAGAGACATAGGTACCACCCCTGGAGTGAATTTGTAGTCTCCCATCCAATTGTCTAGGTTGCACTTGAATAGGGTCATTGAGGAGCTTTGCTTCACGTGAATTGGGAGTGTATTCCAGAGGAGCAGCAATCTCTGGGAGATATATCTATCTCTCTGGCATGTTCTGTTAATGTCACAGGCTAGGCTGAGGTCCCTGCATTGAGTGAATCTTGTCCCATTTGATTTGTGGATGTGCAGCATTTCCATTAGGGCAGGGTCAGGGACTGATCTGTAGGCCAGGCACAAGCCGATTCTCAGCAGCCTATAAGATACACAGTACTGTGACAGGGCATCTTTCCATGTAGGTCATATTTTGGAGGCTCTGAATTTTCTTGGTGAGAAACCTCTGTGGTCTCTCCAGCTGCTGCAGGTGTCTGTTGAGGTACATGCAAAAGGGAGCATTGTACTCTTGTAGTAGTCTGATGAAGGTCAAGTATAGATGAGTTATAACATCCTTAGTTGTGAATGTGATGCCCTTACTTATGAGGTGCGCAACACAGAAGGCTTTCCTTACCACTGTGGCTACATGGTGATCGAAGTTTAGATTGCCATCAACCTGTGTTCCCAAATCTCACACTCATACCTCTCAACTGAACAGATTTTTGCAGAATGTCCAGATTTTTGCTCATATTTCTGATCCACTTTTCACAAAAAAGTGTGGTTTTCTAGAAAACTATTGTCAAAGCATTGAAGATTGAAATCAGAAAATAATGACAGACATTTGAATGTCAGACTTCATATCCTTCAAACAGTTCATGCTAATGTAAAACCTTTTATTCTATCAACTTTCTAAGTTTGTATGAGCAATATTTAAAAATTGCCCCTATTTTGGGGCCCTTGTCCCCCCCCCATTATTTATGGCCTTGTCCAAATTTCTTGCTTTAAGAGGTTGAGAGGTATGCTCGCACTACTGGGTTTGAGCTTAAAGGGGCGCTGACAATATTGTAATTTGCAGGGAATTTCTTTTTGCTAAAGGGGATAATAATGCACTTTTTTGTCTTTAGTTTTAGTCTGTTGTTTTGGCACCAGTCATTTCTGTGTTAGCCCCTTTTGTAATATGCCAACATTACCAGAGGATTCAATGATTGTACCCAATTTGCAATCCTCAGCGAAACTGGTAAGCCACAGGCTGTCTACTTTCACCTGGACTTCCGAGAAATAGATTCCAAACAGTAGAGGGTCCAGCACAGGTTCTTGTGGTACCCCACTAGTAGCTGGTCTAGTGGTAGAGGTGGAATACCCAACTTTGACCATGTTGGCAAGGCAGTTGGCTAACCCATCTAGTGACATAAGGGTTACTCCCCAGCTGGGAGAGTTTTTCAATGATAACTAAGTGGGGAATTGTGTCAGTATTAGTAGTATAAGTAGTAGCAGTAATAGTATCAGTAGTAGTTTTAATACTGGTAGTAGCAGAAGCAGTAGTAGTGGCAGTAGTGGTAGAAGTAGTAGTGGTAATAGTAGTAGTATCAGTAGTTGTAACAGAAGCAGCAGCAGTAATAATATTGGTTTCAGTAGCAGTTGTAATAGTAGTAGTAATGGTAGTAGAAGCAGTAGTAATAGTAGTATCAGTAATAGTGGTAGTAGTAATAGTATTAATAGTATCAATAGTAGTAATGATACTACTAGCGGTAGTAGTATATGTTATTAAGTTATCATTATGTCAGAAGTAAAAATCATATATATTTCATCAGTAAAATATACTTTTTCAGCTTTTAACATATCATGGGTACAATGTCAGGTGGAGTCAAATTGAAGAGGTGTGCTGCACTAGCAGCTTGAATGAATTGTATTCTTGGTGTGTGTGCATGCAGATGGAAGATCTGCTGAAGGATTTAAGTGAATTTTCAAAGTGTGACTGAGGCACAGCCCTTAAAAGATATGACCCTGTGACTTTAGTCCATGTGCCTTTACTGCCAGCCTGACATTCTGTAATAAACTTTGGCTCACTATGCTGATTACCGTAATTGGCTATATTACGTCTTTACTGCATTGCCATTACATCACAAGTAAAATCCTATTTATTTCTCCTCAATACACTTTTTTTGTCAGTGGACATATGACCCCCCCCCCCAAGTTCAGACTCATGTGAAGTAAACTGCATTATAAGATAAAGTTGTGCATGTGTCTTTACAGATGGAACAAGCAGCTAAATAGATTTTGTATCTGAGAGCCATGGTTTACTATTCTGAAAAGTTTGCTGTAATGCATTATATAGTTAGAGAGAAATGGTCCTTTATTGCTAATTGCAGCTGATGGCCTTATGTAGCCATTACGATGCTCTGGCCTTGCCATCATACCTCTCAAAATCTTAGTGCAAGAAATCTGGACAGAGCCAAAGATGTAACGGAAGGGAGCAAAGGCTCAAAATAGGGACAGATTTTAAACATTGCTTATAAACTTAGAAAGTTGCTAGAATAAATTTGTTTGCATGCATTTTTTGAAGGATAAGAAGTCTGAAACGCAAACACATGTCATTATTTAATGACTTCTATACTCAGTGATTTGCAAGAAAAGCACAAATCTTATGAGGAACAGACCAAAAGTGTGGGTAAAAATCTGGACTTTCTGTGAAAATCTGGGCAGTTAAGAGGTATGCTTGCCATTCATTTGACAAAAATAAAAATATATATATGTTGCATCTTTTAAGCTGACAAAACTCAGTAAATATCAGAATCATAGTATTAGCATGTTCTTATGAAACTAGAACCAAAAATAATCTGAATCATAGTATTAACATGTTCTTATGAAACTATAACCAAAAATAATCAGAATCATAGTATTAGCATGTTTGTATGAGGCTAGAACCAAAAATAATTAGAATCATAGGATTAGCATGTTCTTACGAAACTAGAACCAAAAAAATCAGTATCATAGTATTAACATTCTCTTATGAAACTAGAACCAAAAATAATCAGAATCATAGTATTAGCATTTTCTTATGAAACTAGAACCACAAATAATCAGAATCATAGTATTAGCATGTTCTTATGAAACTAGAACCCCAAAAATAATCAGAATCATAGTATTAGCATGTTCTTATGAAACTAACACCAAAAATAATCAGAATCATAGTATTAACGTGTTCTTATGAAACTAGAACTCATATAATCAGAATCATAGTATTAGCATGTTTTTATAGTATTAGCATGTTCTTATGAAACTAGAACCAAAAATAATCAGAATCATAGTATTAGCATGTCCTTATGAAATTAGAACCAAAAATAATCAGAATCAGAGAATTAGCATGTTCTTATGAAACTAGAACTGAAAATAATAACCCCTTTCGATGGAAAAGTAGTCTTTTGTCATTTTAATAAAGTAAATTAAAATCCACACATGCATATTTTCTGTGTTCTGAGAGGCATTCGTCATCTGGGCGATTATAAAGAAAAGGACTACTATTCACGAGCCAGGATGCATAGTAACAAGCATCGCCCATTCCTGTGATTGATATCCTTGATGTGTACCCCCCCTTAAAGGTGAATATTCTGTATAGCAGCAATACAGACACCACAGTGGTATGTACGTATATATCAACATAAAAATTTATCATGGCACTGTGGCACGTATAAATAAAAAAAACATTATTCTAAAAGTGGGGGTTAAGGGGTGTCAGCCCCATCCTATATGATTATATGGTGCATTAACTTAATCTTAGGTTCATGGGTATATACCAGGCTAATGACCAGCAGGGCCTGTATAAGCTTAGCTATGCATCCCAACCCAATTGCAATTCCTGTTAACATATGTGTCTTAATTGTAGGAGTAAGTTTGTTAGGAAGGGTACGTTAAGAGGTTGCTATAAAGTTATGTGGGGGAGTATGTTAGTTAGGAAATGTTTACTGCTGGCCTAGGTCTATAAGAGACAAGGGGGTCAGCCTGGGGATGAATTTGTAATTTCCCATCCAATAATCAAAGTTAAGTCTGAATAGCATTAGGAATGATACAGCTACACAGCATTTAATGTCTTGTAGTTTTATGAACGTTTTGAATTCCTCTGGTATTGAAAACTGTTATCACTAAATCTGTTTAGGCAAACCATTTTGTGTAAACACTGGTGATGTCATGCAAGTTACATGCAGCCACTATAATTAGGAATAGAAGAATCCATAAAACAACCCATGAAGTCAACTTGAATGCATCCATGGTGGACGGAGCAATTAGCGTGGATGGAGTGCTACTAATTATTGTAAAACATTGCATACTGTATTCATTATGTGCATAAACTAAAAAGTTGCAGAAAAAAGTCACTTGCAAAAAACATCACTTGATGTTATTGCCAGATACAAATAGATAAACAGAATAAAGCAATGCATATAAGAAGTCACTAGCCAAGTATTATGTGAAGGGAATTATCAGCATTTATTTACAGTTGTTGGTAGACCTTATCAGTGTTTTTTTGGGGGGCGGAGGGGGCAGTAACAGAATACATTCATTGTTTTTGACAGCTGATGCAGTGTCAGTCACTATTGCCTTGCCCACCAGCTGCACACCACTAAAGCTGGGTTACCATCTTCTCAGAGGCCCAAAGTAAAACATTTGTTATGAAAAGTACAGATTTCACAGGGAAAGCACACCCACAAACAGAGCAGAGGAGTGGACATCACTTTTATTGCCAAAATAAAAGTGTACCCATGCACAATTTAAGTTGCTTGTAGTGTTTTGTATAACAGTAATGACATTTTAGATAAAAAAAATAACTATTTTAGGCAAACTTCAGAGGACACTCAAAATCATTTTTTATCTTAAAATTTCAGAATGTTTTCATTTTTTTCTCAGGACGCAACTGCCCAAATAGGGTAGGACAGTTGGTGGCCATAGAGAATGGTAGTCCCTATCTTAACAATTGCCCATCTGATAATGAGGTTACCTGTGGAGGCACAATTGCCACCACCATCTTGTTAACCAACTTGTCCTCAGTGGCCGAGTATAGTAGTGCTACTGTCACGTGTCATTAGACTAAGGAAGAGGAGAAGACAAAGATGGTGCCCACCCACTGAGCTAAGAGCACCACTTTGGCACTGAGGAGATGTATTTTTCATTTTGTATATATTGCAAATAGTTTTAGTGGTTAGGAGTAGTTTAGGACCATTGTTTGTGATAAGCTTTCCATGTTTATACCCCTTGCCAGATATACTTGTTCATATCACATTGTATTATGTTTTTATGTATGAATGTCTTTTTTTGTGTTGTTACTAACATTTTGTTGGTATGAAGATAAATATCTAAATAAAAAAAATATTGCTGAAAGAAAGATATAGTCTTCATTTAAATAATTCCGTAACTCAGCACATTATGAAACTGTTACAGATTTGCTAGCAGGAACAGAGATTACACAGTAACAACTGATACACAGTTGGGGAATTATCCACCACACCTCATTATGAGGATTTTTTTTCAAATATCTTTTATTAGTCAGTAGCCATATGAGGAACATTTTTACGTAGTCTTAAAAGTTGTGTTCCACATTGAAATGTTTTGGAATTCATTGTTAATTTTTTCAAGCTGTACTCATGATAAATAACAAATCATATTAATTCATCAAAATAACTAATTTAAGTTCGAAGAAGCAGTTAATAATCATGCCAAGGGGTGATGAAATGTTCACATTTTGGCCATTTGTTCCACATTCTGAGAGGCAGTGTTTTGCATTTCATAGCTAGAAGGTATCTCTCAACTTTCACCTCCGGAGTTACAGATAAAGTAAAAAGTATTTAGGGAAAACTCTTCTATGCATAAAAGCTACCCGTACAATAGGTATCAGTCAGTAAAATAACACTCCACCCTCTCTCCATTCCTTCCAGTCACCACCAGTTTACCACAAGGCTCTATCCTTTGTCCTCTCCTCTTTAACATTCTCAGCAACACCCTCCACACATCCACAGAACATGCCTTCCTAATACAGTACGCAGAGGACTCTGCACACATTTGCACATCTGATAACATGGCACACCTCCAAAAAATTACACAGGCTGCTTTAACAGGCACTGAAACATGGGTTTGTAACTCACAACTCATGCTCACCCCCCAAAAAACAAACTACTGCTCCCTCTCAAATCACCCTCTAATGAAAAAATCAAAATGCAATCATTGACGTCACTTCTCATGGCAAATTATTAGGGATGATAGTGGATAATAATCCTAAATTTGACCTGCATATACAAAGTTGCTTAAGAAAAACTGCACAAAATCTAGGGGTACTTTACAGAGCCAAATGCTTTCTCTCAATTAAAACTACACTTGCCACTACTTACCTCCTCCCTACACTTCTCTATGGCACACCCATACTTACTAACCTCCTAACCTCCAGGCATCACAGAAATCAAAACTTGAACAATGCTGTAACAAAGTTTCTATATTTTCAGCAATATCCCTTTCAGAACCCACCACTGTAAGGCACTAAAATGCTTAATTTGGTTGGAACTACCCCATCAATAAACATATATACAAATTCTTACTACCTATAAAATTATCCAGCATCCATCTGCCTGTCCAGAATTAAATACCATTCTATATAACTATGCTTCCAGTCGGTCCGTACAATCCAGTGATGAAAAGTCCCTGTCTGTACACAAACCTGTCAAATCTGCTGGGCATTGTCTGTACTTGCACTTTGTTGCTACATCCTGGAAGTTCTTCCCAGTATCTATCAGGTCAATACCCTCCCTCCCATTAATCAAACCATTCTGAAAGACTTCCTAGTAAAATCTTTCTCTGTTCTTGCTCAACAGCAGGATAAACTATATCCCTAGATGTGAACAAGTACTTATACATACCTTACATCTCCTTTCTCTCACTTCTTCACTCACTTCTTTACTCGTATCAATTTCTTTCCGCTGGCTTTCTTTCTAAATGTACTATAAACATGCTTTTCTTCTCACTTTATATTGCAGTTCCTGTTTATATTATGCTAACTTACCTTTATTTTTTTTATAAACTGGCTAAACGTTCTCTAAATATTAAATCATTGCCATATAACTTGTATATATTCCTAACCACTGTTTTAGTATAGTATCTAATTTGGTATAATTATTTAAACTGTAGATGTTTTTGTATTATTTTTGAAGATTGTAAAATTATTGTTCTTAAAATGTTTTGTAATACTTTGGAGCTTTTCTCCCTGGGCTTGCACTGAAAATGGGCTTGTACGCAGTTGGACTTTTCCTGGTAATCAAATGTCAATGAATAAATAATAATAATAAATATATGTCTAGTAGCTCCTTATGAACAGAGTTTAATAGACGAGAGAGTGGTGGGGGAAAGTGAAGTAGACTGCAAGGCCTTTCTTCTATGGCAGACATGCATGTGCATACACACCTAAAGCCAATTTAGAAGTTACTGGAGGAAGTAGTAAAATGTTAATATGTAAAGTCATATTAATCTTAATTGCTAATACACTGGGAAACCTTCATTGTTTAAGCACATGACCAGAAAAGGACAAAATGTAACAACTACTTGTCTACACCAGCCTACTTCAGCACATGCATCTTATTTTTTAATCTAGATGTACGAAGCACAAACATGTATGATGAATGAACTACACCCCCAATCTGTTGGTTACCATTTACTACAGGGGTCCACATTAGGACCATTACTTTTCACTGTATACTTGCTGCCATTGGGAGGTATCATTCAAATGTAGCCCCACTGTTGTACTGATGGCTTGCAGCTTTACCCATCATTTTCTTAGAAACCTATACCTGACATTAGCAATCTAGCTGGAGACTTGGAATGCATCTGAGATTATATGATAGTAAGCCATCTGAAACTCAGTTCATCTAATACAGCTGCTGTGGTTGTTCATGCCACCTTGTAGTATTTTTTTGTTCCAGTTTTGTCCTTTAACTTTTATCTGTAATGGGAACAAAATGAACTTTTAGTCAAGGATATAAATGTGGATGTTGCTTTTGATGACAAACTAACCTTAAAGGACAATATCGTATAGGCTCATAGGTGAGTACTAGGCTAGCTGCCTTTGCAAGCCATTTTAAGCTGAGCCAATTTCCCTTCAAAGGTGTGAATCAAATCCTGTATCTTGTAGCTGTGAGGCAAACACCTTAACTATTATGCCAGATGTGATGTTATGAGGTAGCGCCATCTGTGCCAGGGAGAGTAGGGCAGTAAATGTGTACATATGTCAGCATAGCTAGATGGGGTTTGTAAAGAATTTGATGTTATTTGACTATCACACTGATTTGTACAGATGTTTGAGTTAAAATATATTTGTAAAGTTACTTGTGTTAAAAATGCATCAATAGTAGGTCCTGCTGGACAGAAAGAATGTATGCATGTATATTGGGTTGTATTTTTGTAACTGATCAAATGTGTGTTTATCAGAGAACCCTAGAAGGGTGGAAAGTTTGACATTTTGTTATAGATTTCAGATGTTGCCACAGATCTTAGCAAAGCTCTGTGTGTGTGTGTGTGTGTGTGTGTGTGTGTGTGTGTGTGTGTGTGTGTGTGTGTGTGTGTGTGTGTGTGTGTGTGTGTGTGTGTGTGTGCGTTGTACCAGAGTCAGGTGACCAGAGGTGATGCCCTCCTCTAAGCAGCACCTGGTTTCTTTAGAACTCTCACAGCAGCACTTTAGAACCTGATAGGCAAGATTTCTGACAGGATATATATCTCACATATTCACACAGACAGAGAGAGACATCATATGGCTTTTGTTGTGGTAAGACACTTAGCACACATCAGCTTGCCTTGTTTTACTAAGTAGTCAATGAACAGTAATTCTTTAGTTAGTCAGGGACATTTAGTGGGAATAGTTTAGTATTCTTTTCTGCAGCTGTGAGAAACTATCCAACTGTATTATTTTTTATATCTCTGTGGTTGAAACTCTGTTGTTTATTATATTCGGTATTCTCCTGTTTTCTGTTTTATTATTTATCATTAAATATTTTTGTAACTTTCATTGTGACTAGTCCTGTAGAGAATACTTTTAACATCTTGAGAGTACTTATACTTGTTTTAGTGACACTGTGGCTGCTCCTGAAAGCCTTGCTGCTTTGGTCACACCCTGTTATTTGTATTAGTATTAATTTTACACAGTATAACTGGGTACTCTTTGCAAGAGCGTCAGGGTAGCTAACTGTTGGCAATGTGATTACCTCAGAGTCTGGGCAGAAAGGGGTACAGCTAATACATCTGTGTCAGCTTTTCCCAGGTGTGTATGTCAGCTACTGGGAACAGGAACAGAGGTCCAAAGTGGTCAGTTTGAAATTTTGTATGGGCCTGGAGAGAGAAAGAGAGTCCAGCTCTAGGTCTGGAGTGTGCTCCCTTTGTGCTCTTGAGGGGAAATTGTGCTTGGTGCAGGGAACTGCATCCGAAAATACTGTGTGAATCCGTCTTTGCTCTTAGTGACCATCCCTCACCAGAGACAGTTGGAGAACTGAGTCTCCTTTACTGCTGTCTTAGAGTAGGGACCTGTCACATATTGGTGGAAGCTGGGTGGGATATTAATTGAACTTCAGTAGCCAGTGAGCAGTTGCCACTTAAGATGTGTGTACTCTCAGCAGCAACAAGGTAAAGATACAGAGTTTCATTTCAGTTTTATTTATTTTTGTTAGTTTAGTTTAGTCAGGGAAAGCAGGCAAGGATGTCCTCGGAGGGTTATAGCAAGCTGACATATAACCAGTTGGATAAGGGGTTGGCCAAGATGTGTGTAGCCAAAGGACTGGTGTATGCCATCCTGACTGTAGAGGAAATGATTGCAGCCTTGGTCAAGTTGCAGCATGGATCAGCAACCTGGAAAACAATGTAATGGTGATGTGCAGTCTTCAGAAACAGGACAGTTCACATTTTCCTCAGTGGACTTAAGAAGCCATCTGGAGTTAAAGAGACATGAACTGGAGGCCAAATTACTGGAGAAGCAGATGGAATTAGAATCAGCAGAGAGACTGCAGTGTTTGGAGGCTGAAGAAAAGGAGAAACTGTATCAACATGAGAGGGAGATGCTGACTCTTCATCAGGGTCATGGAGGTAATGGGGAAGGGAATAACCAAACCCCAGAAGCAATAAAGGTCAGTAAATTTCTTCCACAGTTTACCATGGGTGATGATTTTGATAGTTTTATTCATGTATTTGAAAGAGTATGTAAACAGTATAATGTTGGCCAAGGGCTCTGTGTATGGTTCCTGACTCCCTTACACCATAGTAAAGCTGTAAGTGCTCTTTCTAAATTGTCTGATACCAATCGCTTAAACTATGATAAAGTTAAACAATGCTTACTAGAATGTTTTAAATTAACACCTGAAGCTTACACAAAAAAGTTTTTTGAGCATAGATGCAAGGCAGATGAAACTATATGTGATTATATTGCTGAGTTAAGCATTTATTTTCATTGTTTGGTGAGTGGGTGTCAGCTCACCACTTTTGAAGAGCTGTCAGAACTTTTGGTGAGGGAACAAGCCTTTAGCACTTTGCCTGAGGACATGAGAATCTGGTTGGCAGACCGGGGAGTGTAACTCTGCAGATGAGCTGGGGAGAAAAGGGATCTCTACTTAGCAAGCAGGGCACCACTGCACAAGAAGGGGATACCTGGCACTGCAGATGGTTATAGGGGAACCCATAGGGGGCAGCCTAAACAGCCCCAGCAGAGTACACCATTAACAGAGGAAGCCACTAGTTCAGGTACATGGCCAGGACTAAGGGTTAGATGTTTTAAATATAACCAGTGGGGCCATGTAGAATACAAATGTACACTGAGGCAAGGTGGGGAATAAAAGGTGAAGGAGCCAGCAAGTGGGAATACCAACATGCCAGTGGTAAGTTGTCTGGAGACAACAGGGATACCAAATTATCACTGAAATTTGTATCCTGTCTTAGTTGATGTAAGACCCCACACTTGAAGCTAAGGCTGGTGAGTTAGCTATTTCAGGGAAAGAGCTACCCTGTAGCAGTGAGCCTGAAAGGGAGGCACAGATGCTGGTAGGTACGGATGTTCCCATGGACAGAGTGACTGCAAGGGCAGAGGTGAATGGTAGTACCTAGGCTGACAGTGAGGCACTGCTTTCAGAAGAGACCAGGCTTCCAGTGGAAATGGAGCTGGGAAGGGACACAAAGGTAGAATTGAGACAGACTCAGCTTTCGGACCCTACATTGTGAGGATTGAGAGAGGTAGCTAAGGTGAAACCTGATTCTTAAGGAAAAGAGGAGACTGTATACTGGAACAAAAGGTTACTGTATAGAGAGTGGAGGCCTGAAGGAGTGCTAGAGGGTGAGATAATACAGCAGTTGGTAGTGCCCAGAGCCTACTATCTCTCACTAATAGCCATAGCCTATGACATTCTTTTTGCAGGCCAAACGGGCATGGAGCACACTAAGAGACATATTATGCAGAACTTTTATTGGCCTGGGATTGCAAGGGATGGAACAGGGTACTGCAGGACCTGTGGGCAGTGCCACAAGGTAGGAAAGGCAGGAGACAAGGTCAAGGCTCCTTTGATGTCTTTGCCTGTGATTGAGGAGCCATTTTAGAGGGTAGCTATAGATATTGGAGGCCTCTGAATACCCCAAAGTCCCACAGTTCTCTGACCAGAAAGATCCCAGGCAGCTGTGGAGAGGGATACAAAACATTACAGGTTGCAAGCTATCATTCACACAATGTGATGATAATCCAAACTTTTTAAACAAGCTAAACATCTACTTCAACAGATTTGAGGAATCGAATAGAACATTACAAGAGAGACAGAGACTAGAGAAAATGAATGTCTATCTATAGTATGGGCACTGTAGAAACTTCATCCCTATCTGTATGGAAGGAAATTCACTGTGGTTGCAGACCACAATCCCTTAAGATGGCTACATCGAGCCAGCCAGCAAAATGCCAAATTATTAAGGTGGAGCCTAAGGTTGCAGGCATATGACATGATGATACAGCACCTTAGTGGGGTCAGCAATGCCAATGCAGGTGGGCTGTCAAGACAGGGTATAGGTTAATGTGTTCCCAGACAGGCCCATTTATCTCAAACAACATTCTTCCAGGGTCACCTGAAAAAAACTAGTTTGAGTTTTCAAAACTGGGGGAGAGATGTGATTTTATGAGGTACTGCCATCTGTGCCAGGGGTAGTAGGCATTACATATGTATATATGCCAGCATAGCTAGCTGGACTTTTGTAATGTATTTTATGTTATTTGACTATCACACTGATTAGTACAGCTGTTTGAGTTAATATATTTTGTAGAGTTACTTGTGTTAAAAATGTATCAACAGTAGGTCCTGTTGGACAGAATGAATATATGCATGTATATTAGGTTGTATTTTTGTAACTGATCAAATATGTATGTTTATCAGACAACCATGGAAGGGTGGAAAGTTTGAATTGTGTTATAGCTTTCAGATACTGCTACAGATCTTAGCAAAGGTCTGTGTGTGTATTGTACCAGAGTCAGGTGACCAGAGGTGATGTCATCCTCTAACCAGCATCTGGTTTCTTTGTTTTTAAAAAAACATTTGTATATATATTGGATAAATATATATTGTTTAACATATGCTGCAAAGAGCTGCTTGTGCTGATCCTACCCAGGCTTTTTTAAACAATTAATTGATGTGTGAAGGATATGAATTACATTTCACAGCTCATTGGTAGAATTTTAATTGATGTTAGTATTTAAACTGCCTTTTTATGCCTTCTTTGTTATTCAGATGAAAGCACTTAATAACTGTGTTAATAAAAGACTTTTGTGGATATTAGCAGCTGCGGTGGTGATTACTCGGACTACATTACTTTTATGTGCAGTTTCTTTGGAACTCTCACAGCAGCACTTTTGAATCTTACAGGATAGACTTCTGACATGATATATATCTCACATATCCACACAGACAAAAAGAGACATCATCTGGCTTTTGCTGTGGTAAGACACTCAGCACACATCAGCTTGCCTTGCTTTAGTAAGTAGTCAGGGAACAGTAGTTCTTTAGTTGGTCAGGGACATTTAGTGATAATAGTTTAGCATTGTTTTCTGCATTTGTGAGAAACTATCCAACTGTATTATGTTTTATATCTCTGTGGTTGAAACTCTGTTTTTTATTGTAGTCAGTATTCTCCTGTTTTCTTTTTTATTATTCATCATTAAATATTTTAATACCTTTCATTGTGGGTGGTCCTTTAGAGAATACTTTCAACATCTTGAGAGTACTTATTCTTGTTTTAGTGACACTGTGGCTGCTCCTGAAAGCATTGCTGCTTTGGTGACACCCTACCATTTGTATTAGCTGTAATTTTATACAGTATAATTGGGTACCCTTTATTAGAGCCTTAGGGTGACTGACTGGTGGCAGTGTGATTATCTCAGAGTCTGGACAGAAAGGAGCACAGCTAGTAAATCTGTGTCAGCTTTTCCCAGGTGTGCATGTGTGTGTGTGTGTGTGTGTGTGTGTGTGTGTGTGTGTGTGTGTGTGTGTGTGTGTGTGTGTGTGTGTCAGCTACTGGGAACAGGGACACAGAGCTCCAAAGTGGTGAATATGGAGTTTTGTGTGGGCATGGATGGTGAAAGAGAGCCCAGCCCCAGGCCTGGACCATGCTCCCTGTGTGCTCTTAAGTAAAATTGTGCTTGGTACAGGAAGCTGCATCTGAAAATACTGTGTGACTCCATCTTTCCTCACCAGAGTCAGTGGTGAGGACTGAGTCTCTTTGAGTGCTTGCCCAGAGTAGGGACCTGTCATACCAACATCTTCATCTGTTGTTTGATGATTGGACTACTGTAATACCCTATATCTAAGATTTCTACACTGTGAGCTTGACCACTTACAGCTAGTACAAAACTCCATAGCCTAGCTACTCACAGGGATATCACAGTTTTGTGTGAGCTTTGTTGCCTACTCATCTGTAATTTATAGTTATGGTTATATTCTTCGTCTAGCTAGCTCTACATGATGTGGCACCCCTTTATTTGTGAGATAATCTCATGTGGTACCAGCCACCACATCCTCAGCCAGCCAGGGGATGCTGCCATATGGCTGAAGGCTTCTGGCCCTTTGCTTATCAAGGGCCATTCCTCTGGAGCATACTATCTTGATGGATGAAGGAGTTCCCCTACAGAGTGTTTTCAAGAACTCCTCGAAGACCTAATAACCAAACTTATCCTATAAATTAATTTGTGGTTGAAGCTACTGATAAATTCCATACTATGATCATGCATTTTACCATGCATCTCACTTAAACAGCATATTTATTTTCATATTTACATAAACACTCTGTTCTTTTTACTTAATGTTTTATTTGATTTTGTTATATTTATCACTTGTATGTGTTTGAGTTTGTGTTCATGTTTTTATCTGTGCTTAGGTTTAAGCTGTTGAATAAACTAGAACTTGACTTTGAATGAAAACTAAAATTATTTTTTGCATCATGTGTTATTTCTGTGTGTTCATTTTTTTCTAAGTATTTAATATGCTGCCTTTATTTCTGTAGAAGCCTACTGTGAAAACTGTTATCAGGCTATGTATGCTCTGTGTAAACTTCAAGAATGCCACAGTAATGTAGTCATACCTAGATTTATCTGACTCACATACGTGCATAGAGCGTGCAGTCAGTGCTACTAGAAAGTGACTGGCTCTAATTCAGCTGAAAGGTCAGGCCTGACAGAGCTGAAGGAAATACAAACAGATGAAGCGTTCAGGGCATGGGTGTAGCCAGGCACGATCTTTGTACTCTACTGAGGAAATTTTTTCTGAGTGTCATATCAAAATGACTTTTTTCAGGTCAAATTATGTATGTCTACTACTGTCCAAATGAATGCCTTTAACAACAGATCCAACATTGCTAAACTAAAAATAATATCTTTAGTAGTTTTAGGGAAAACAGCTGAAAATGTTACTTGCATTTATTTAGTGCCTGGGGGGCAACGTTGTGAGTGATGTGTCCATTTTTAAGTGATAGGTGTCCGGGGGGGGGGGGGTAGCACTAAGAGCTTGTGAGTACAAAATGAACTTTGCTTGCTACACCCCTGGTTCAGGGAGAGGATTGCAGGTGAAAAGAAGGTCAAGGTAATCTGGATGGGTTTATTAAAGTTTTTAACAACCATAAATGGAAAAAAAAATGTGGGTCATTCTGAACACATAAATTTGGCATTACTCAGGAGTGCCCTTTACTACTTATGGCTTGTCGATCATATTTAAGCAGTAAATGCCCTCATAGAATTGAATCTGCCTCATGAAATTTGGCTATTAATGGTAAGAGCTTAATAACTTTACTCTGTGTTGTAATTTATTATCTGTGCAATTCTAACTTGATTTTTGCTTTAAGTATGAAATGCAGAGGAGAGTTCAGTGGTTAGCTGTCTGCATTTCCGGTGTATCTGCAGTTATGGAATGGGTTCATAGATTCATAGGTTCATCGGTTTGTACTAGGCTAATGGCCCTGGAGCCTTTACAAGCCTAGTCCATAGAAGTGCCCTGGCATCATGCTACCCGACGCTAGGGTTGTGCCGCCCGATGTTAGGGGTGTGCATCTGCAGTAATTTCCTTGCATAAACTGAAGAACTGTAGATATTACATATTTCACAGTATGATTGACAAGTTCTCTTTACAAGTGTTCTCCCTGTACATTTTGCCATTTTATGTACCTTGAAGCAGGAAGTGAAGTCAATCCTGAGTCACCTTACGCTGTCTGTTGCAACTTGGTCATGAGTGACTTCACTGTCACTAAAGAACAAAAGTCCCACAGTAGATGAATAGAGGACACAATTGGAATTCCCCTGGCAGAACAGTGAAATATCAGTACAAAGATATTTGCAAAACTCCTATTACCAAGACATTGTGGAAGATGTGCACATTTTGCAAGAACAAAGAGGACATTCACAACTGCAGGCAGTACAGAGGTATCAAACTCCTACACACATTGCTTGAAAGTTCTGGAGAGGATGATTGAGAAATGAATATGCTGAGTAGTAGAAAGTAAGATAGGAGATGAGCAGTTTGGATTCAGATTAGGATTCAGCACAACTGACCCAATGTTTGTAGAGAGACAGATAGTTTGAAAAGAAGCTAGAGATGAGGAAAGAGTCCAACTGAACATTTGTTGGCATGGATAAGTATATGAAAAGGTCCCAAGAAAGCTGAAATGGGCAGTCCTGCTGTGGGTCAAAGTGCAAACTATGTACAAGGACCCAATAACAAGTATGACTAGTGTTCAGTCTTACAGAGGGGTTCCCAGTGGGACTGAGTGTGCATCAGGGTTCAGCTCTGAGCCCACTGCTTTTCATACTGGTGATGGACTACAATAGCAAACAGGTTGGAGGGGACAGATCAGCAAAGTTACTGTAATTTTTCTATGTGGAGCTTTTTTTTGAAATGGTACTGAATAATAACTTTTTCTTCATTAATGGACTTATAAACAAACAAACCAAGGGAATAGCTATGGGTTCCAAGATAGCACCTGCTTTTGCTAATATTGTCATGAGCACATGGGAATTAGAAAAATTAAATACCTTGAAGAACTTTAATCTAGTACACATTTACAAAAGATTTATTGACAATGTTTTCTTTGGTTGGAAGGGTGACTAATCTTCTTTAGACATTTTTATTTCTGATTTGAGAGACAGTTTAGGTTTTTTGAACTTGATTTTGTTTGGAATAGGCTCTTCTATTTCCTTTTTAGATACACGGATAGACTTACTACCTCCTAATACAGTATGTTCCACTATATATAGAAAAGAGACCTATAAAAATAATCTGCTTAATTTTACTAGCTCCCATCCATTTTTTATGAAAAGGAACCTTGTCAGAAGTCAATTTATTCGCATCTCTAGAATAATCAGTCAAGATTCTGACTTTCAAAAGAATGCTGTTTTGTTAAAACACATGTTTCTTCGAAGGAATTACCCTCCATCTCTTATTAACAATATATGTAACGAGATCTCTAATGACAGACACACTAAATATTTACCTATTTTACTACATGGTTTTATACCTAATACTTCTAAACCTAGTAACATTAACAGAACCCTTAGTTTCCCATTACCCATCTCTAGGGACATGTCACAAATTAGAAATGTCATCACGAATAACTGGGATTTATTAACTGAATCACAATTTATGTCAGCTGCTATTGGCACTGCACCTACCTTTTCATTTAAAAGAACCAAAACCATAAGAATGAGTTTAGAAAAACAGAGATTTACCTTTTCTTATTAATTCTGCTTCTACTTCCAACTCTCAAAATGGGATGCATTCATGTAATAAATGTGTGGTATGCCGTAACATTTTCACAGGATCTCAATACACATTCACACATTTTAATTATACTATTAAGTTTTCAAAATATTTCTTCTGCCATTCTACAGCAGTAGTATATGCAGGTATTTGTGCATCTTGTAAAGCATTTTATGTAGGTAAAACTACAAGAAAACTTTCAGATAGAATTAAGGAGCATCTAGGAGCCATCAGGGCAAAGAACTTAAATAATGCCCTTGCTAAGCATAGCATTTTTTGTACTTCTTTAAGTAAATTTTACTTCATAGTATTAGAACAAGTTAACTGTTTTTTTGGAGATTGGGAATTATATTTAGAACTAAGAGAACTTAAATGGCAATTACTGCTTAATTCTGAAACATACCCTGGTCTGAATGAAAGTGTTAACATTAAATGCGCTTTAAAATGGAAGATTTAATTCTATTTTGACAGTTGTTCTATTTTGACAGTTGCTTTCTTTCTACAAAATGTGTTTGCATCCATCCATGACCTTTGGCACACTTGTTAGTCTACTCAGTGGCATACCGCCTGCTCAGAGGTGATCTGTGCCTGACGTATAAAGCCATGTCCAACCCGGAATTAATGGACATGCTGCACCTCAGAAAATCCAAATCCCATCGAGCTACACGCTCGAGGGACTTGAACCTCAGCACTGAAATAAATAGGACATGCTGGAGGGACAGATTCATAACCCAGAGGCTCCCTTCACTCTGGAATAAAATCCCAGTCCAGGTTAGGCAGAGTCCCTCATTGACTCTCTTCAAGAGGAATCTTGATGAGTGGATGGGAGATCGTAGGTTTACCCCGGGTATCACTTCTGTGTCACTGTTAGACAGAGGCACAGTATACTAACCTCGAAAAAGGGCATAGCAAAATTAATTTAAAATGGGTGGCGGAAGCCATACACACTCTGGCTAGGCTTATAAATGCCCTTGGGCAGATAGCCTAGTATGAACCTATGAACCTATGAACCTATGATAATATCTTGGTTGTGAACTTCCTTGATAGCTTTTCATCAGACTTTTTATATGTTAATTATCAGGAGGTAATGAAAATTGTTTTAGCTCTACATTCTTCCCATTGCAACATGGACCTTGCCCCTTGCAGGCTAGTTAAATCTTGACTAGATTATCTTGACCTTTTAATTCACTGAATTGCACAGTACGGCTTGTGTACTAGGGTCTTTCCATCATGTTGGACAGCGGAGTGGTACAGTGGTTTGTGATTTCATCTCACAGCAAGAAGTTCTTCAGTTCTATTCTTGGCTGGGATGTCTTCTGTGTTGAGTCTGTATGTCCTCCCTGCATTCACGTGGGTATCCTCTGGGTGCTCCAGTTTCCTTCCACATTACAAAGACATGCATCAGGAGTGTTTCTCCCTATGCCTCCACTGAAAATTGGCTCATTCCAAGTTGGACTTCCCCGGTAAACAAATGTTAAATAAATAAATAAAAATAAAATGTTTTAAAGAGTCCTTAATCGCACACTCCCTTAGGAATCCGTCTTTCAAGCAATCTAAGTTAGCTTACATCTGCCTAATCTGGAAATTTCCTTTAATTAGTAACTTAATGGGCAAGGGGAATGAGGGTTACGTAATTGTAGATTTATAACTTACCTGTCATGAAATCCATAACCTATTTCAGCACAGTTTTATAGCTCATCCCAGAAATGAAACTGCCCTTTAAAGAGTGGTTAATGCCATCTTGATGGCAAGAGTCAAATGGTTATATTTGATTTTGCCAGTTTATGATCTCGTCTTATATTTGACACCATGGATCATGCAATCTTCATCAGCAATTTGCTTACCTACCAAAGTGCCAGTTTTACAGTACGTGAGGAGTTAAAGTTGTACCCCTTGATCATTCTCGATGTGTCATCAGGTGTTAGTTCTTCTTACAGTTAACCCTAGGTGTGCGGTGGTGGTGCTGCGGTAGCGTTGTCGCCTCACAGTTAGACGTTGCCCGTTCAATTCTCAGTTAAAGCGTCTACTGTGTGACGACATGCGTGAATGGGCGTTCCTTCATTGAAGGTTGTGCGTTAGACCTGGCAAGCCAGAATGTAAAACTCTACTGCCAATCATTAGCAGACCGGAGTTCCGCTGTGGCGACCCCTCACCGGGAAAAGCCGAAAGACACACACACACACACACACACACACACACACACACACACACACACACACACACACACACACACACACACACACACACACACACACACACACACACACACACAGTTAACCCTAGGTGTGCAGGGTGCAGCAAGACTCAGATCCTGCTTCTATAATCTTCAGTTTGTATGATTCTTATAAGCGATTTCATTAAAGGAGCACTAGCTTGTTATGCTGATGAAATTCTGATGTAACTCATCTTTTTGTACGCTCAGTGTCTGAATTTATCACGTTTGAGGCCTTCCATTCCTTGATGAATTTAGTTGTGTTAAGCTCAATCCATCAAAGACTGCAGTGATGCCAATACATCCCAATGTGTGCCTGTCATTGGCCTTTCTCTTTTATCTTTTCATCTGTTATGATAAGAATAGTATGGAATTTGTACATCAAGAGCAAAATCTAGAGCGAGATACTGGCAACTTGACACTCAACAGCTTGGTGGCAGCAGCTGTGAAGCCCATAAATTATCATCCAAACAATGTATCCATGATTAGACACCTCATTCTATCATCAGATATTGCAACAGGGATCAACCACTTCATATATTCTGTTTTAATGTCTCCAAATCTGTTTTGTTTCTAATAGCATGATGGGAATGGACCCCATTCCTATGTCAAAGTATGATTAAAGTTCATGAAATTAGTATTCCTTCAGTCTTTGATGTTAGCCAAAAGTTCTCTTTGCAGCACCTGCAAAGTGCCCAAAAATTACTCTTTCTGCAATTCATACAGATTTATGTGTATTGGTAACATATCTAAATAAGGCTGTAAATTCTTTTTTGTAAGACCCATTGCTCCTACAGCTATTGGAACTGTCTGGGTATTTTTCTTCCACATTAATTTCATTTCTGCCTGCAAATCCTGGTATTTTATGACTTTGTGTCTCTCTGTGCATAAGACACAGTAGTCACTGGGTGTAGCAGTTTCAATAATCAATGCTACTTTTGTCTTCTATTCATGCAATACTATGCCTGGTTTTCTCACATCTGTTTTTTGAACTGTTGGTAATGGGTGATCCCATGTGATATAACCATCATCATTCTCTGTAATGCTTTGTGGCACATGTTTCCAATGCTCCTCAACTATTTCACCATAGTAATATTTGCAAAATTCCCAGTGTAACAGTCTTGCCACATTATTAAATATTTCAGCATACAGGCCATCTGCCATTAATGAATCACACCCAGCAACAAGATGTGCAACTGTTTCCAGTTCTGTTTTACAGAAGCTGCATTTGTCTTTCTCCCACATGCTCAATGGAATTTTTAATCCAATTTGTACATAGTCCAGTCTCCTAGGCTGCTAATATTAACCTTTCATCTTTGGGTTTAAATTCACCTCTCCTTACCTATTCTGTGTCACATCCTGATTAATATGAGGTTGTTCCAGGAGTTTTCTGTAATTGCGACTACATTTATGCTTGCTCCACATTTCTTGCCTTCTCATCTGATACTTTTTCTTATATTCTTTCTTTGTTTTTTGGTACATTCAGCTGCTGTCTGATTTTTGTCTACTTTTAGTTGGTTTCCATTACCACTTGACATTCAGATACTTCTGCTAAACTAAGTTAGGAAGTCATCTTAGATTTGTTCTCTTCATGTTTTAAAACTTTGGATCTGATGAGGTCAGCAGATATGTAAGCAGTCCTACAACTGCAGATCTATACATGTAATAAATTTCAAGGAGGCCCATACCACCTTCAGAACAAGAGATATGTAACCTTGATACACACTGATTTTTATATATCATTTGATAAGTGTGAAACATTTTCTTATCTTCCCATCCATCTGATCCAATAACCTTTTTGGGGCCAATCAATCACCCCAAAATGCTAAGCTAGGACAGGAAAGCAAAATGGTTTAAAGCTTGGACTTTGTTCCTAGATGTCAGGGCTGTTTTCAGTACTAATTTTAGTCTTCTGAACTTATCAAGCATCAACATCAAAATCTAGAGATATACTGACAACTTGTTGATACTCAATAGCCTGCTGCCAGCAACTGTAAAGCCCTTATATTATCATCCAAACAATATATCCATGATTAGACACCTAATTTTATCATCAGATATTGACACAGGGATCAACAACTTCATATATTTCCATTTAGACTAATACAATGTAGTTTATGTTGAGCTTAATAATGGTGACCTTGCCTTCACTGGGTATAGACTTCCTCTGCCATTGTGCTGATGGGTGCTTCTTGCACCAGGTGCTTCACAGTCTTCACCAGTTGCTGTTATGGTGAAGTTTCTAAAATCTTAGATCTTACCTTCCAGGAGCTTCTGTCCCCCTCTACCCCCTCCCCCGTCAGACACGGGGGAGCATCAGGTGAGTGACTACTCGTCAATCCAAGGGGAGGGTGGCCTAATGGTTAAGGTGTTTGCCTTACAAACACAAGGTGCAGGGTTTAAGTCTCACAAGGGATAATTGGCTAGGCTTAAAATGGCTCACAGAGGCAGTTAGCTTAGTACCAATCTACCTATGAACCTATTATTAGACACTGTAAGTCTGCATTCTTTCATCTCCCTGACACTGTTCATTTGGAGTTAATTAATCATCTTGATTGCACATCTTTTTCTAGCAGTAAAGAGCAAAAATATCTTGGCACCCTTACTGGTCATGCTGTCAGAACTAAAGCTTGTATAGAACAGCAGTCTCAGAAAGTACTAAATCATTCCAGAAGTGCCTGTCTTCACATTGAACTCCTCACTTAGCATCCCCAAAAAGGTGGGTGATGACTACAAAGACTTCTGTACCTCCATCAAAAAAATCCTGCTGGCTCCTCATTACTAAAGGGCTTTCCTCTTCCACTCTCTCTGTGACATCACAATACTTTTCAGCTTAGACCTCCATGATTATTTCAGATGGGGCAAATGTTTCTCAAAACTGGCTCCTACACCATGGAACTGTCTCTTGACAAAAAAAGAAAGATAAGCAACTTTCCACATCTTCTTAAACAGGTAAAAACACTTCTGGAAAAACGACATGAATACTCTTGCTTTATTGATAAAGGTTGAACATACGCACCCAAGCTAGAATTAAAAAAAATCATCACCACTAGTCTTAACTGCCCAAAGTAGGTTAGTCAATTAATGCAATTGTGAAAAAAATAATATTTGGAGATTGGTGTGGCCTCGGTGAGATCAACCTCATTTTAACTCATTATCATATCTATGAACTGAAAGCTAGTGCTGACAGACCTGACCATGCCAGTGTTCCCTTATAGCTCATACATTGTGTTAGCAATGGCATCCCTCTACACTCACATATGAATGCATTTCAACACCCATTCACAGACACACACACACACACACACACACACACACACACACACACACACACACACACACACATACATTCCTTGTTATTCCCACATGTGTGCCCACATCCACTCATCCATGTGCACTCCTCCTCACACTCAATCACACATACAGAAGTCCTTGTCCATACACTCACTAGCACAACCCTAGATATGCTCACATACACACACAAACACACACATCCAGACTCTAGATTCCTTACCTAATCTGCATAGTATGACCACCCAGGCATAGTCTCTCACACACACATGCACACACACACACACACACACACACACACACACACACACACACACACACACACACACACACACACACACACACACACACACACACACATGCACACACACGTGCGCACGCACACACATGAGCACACCCTTCCACCTCCACATCTTCACCAAACTTTGCCCTTTGAGTACTCCCATAGGGGTGAATGGGAGAACGCTATGATTTTATGGGGGTTATTTTTTCCTCGTAGAGTAAACTTTTACTTGTCTGAGTGATGTTCACTCAGCTGAGCAGATGACAACCATTGAAATGTCTGTGGGAGAGCACATGGCTAATTAACATCAGCTATTTCCATGGATGGCCATATTAGTATGTGGTTTCTCCTGTAAAACTGCTCTCCTCACTGAGGTCCTTACTTAGCCTTTCTGAATCTCAGGACTAAATTCTAAGATCAATATAGATGTAGCCACACAATAAACCTCCTTGCTTTCCTTAACTTCCAACACAGGACATATTATAAAGCTTTTCTCTGCTATAGCTTGATCTAGAATCACAGAGATGGTTATATAGTAATTTCTAGGCTACCTAGTGCAATATTGTCCATTTATGCAATTGCCATTTCACTGTCAGTTTCTTATATTATACTACTAGTTTTTCAAAGTGTAATTGCTATGGCATTCTTTGCTTTACCTTTGTAATTGCTGTTTTCTTTCTTCTGTAACATCCTGTTGTCTTAACATCAATGGATGTATACAGAATTATTACTTCATTGTGTCAGTATTTGCCTATAGTTTGGGATGTGACTGAAAAGCATCCTTGGGACAGCTAACTCACACAATTATTAAACTTAAAAGATATAAATTTGGGCATGTAAGAGGCTTCATTTTGAGGTCCCATACAGTATTCAGCTTCTAACTAAACAAACACACACACACACACACACACACACATATATATATATATATATATATATATATATATATATATATATATATATATATATATATATATAATGTCAGAACCTTGTCATTGTCGTAATTGTAGACCTTGATCTGATTTCCCCATTTTAGGTATATAAAATATTGAGTGAAATCCCAATGGTACTAATCTCCTTACACAGAGCCATTAAGTTACCCAGCTTTATGGCTGTAAATCCCCTGTATTCTTTTGATTTTTCTTTGTAATCAGATATTGAGTACGGATAAAATGAAGATCCATATTCGGTATTGCATTGTATCAGGAATAAGGTGGGCACAATACCTTCAGGAAGTCTAGTAGAAACTGTTCTCATTATTAAATTTATTACAGCTAATCTTTTGTACACATACTGCACATGGGGTTCAAAACTCATATACATCATCTATATATGTATATATATGTATGCTACTTCAGATGATCGAACTTTCAAATGTTCGACTTTTATATGTCTGAGACCATTATGATTGAATGTTTAAAAGTTAAAACATCTAATAAAAAAGTAAAAAAAAAAAAAAAAAAATTAACTGAACGGTTTTAGCGGGGGGTCAAGCCCCCCTGCACGCCCCCCAAACCCCCTGCTATTTATTTATATCAACTCCGAGATTGCACTACAGTGGAGAAAAGGGACATTTTCCCATTTTGCGCTGTATGTAGATCTCCGTTAAGAACGTTCGAACTTTCAAAAGTTTGATCATATGTTCTTGGCCATATGAAAGTCGAACTTTTGAAAGTTCTATCATATGAAGGGGACCCGTATATATACATACATGCATTTTAAATAAGACTGAATGTTTTTTAGCTCAGTCTACCAGTTTATCAATCTGTGCTTGTAAAATCGTTTAGTTATTAGCATTGCTTCTTTGTAATGCAGTTTTAGAGTTATCTTCAAATTTGATACATATTATGGGATTTGCAGCTTGCATTCACATCATAAATATATCAAATACCCAGGAGTATGTCCCATACAATTACCATAGGTCTAGACAAACTATTGGAAAATTTTACTTAAATCCAAACAAATTGCATCAACTGGAAAGCTCTGTCTTGTTGATTCAATCATTGAAGAATAAAACTGAAGTAAATTTGAAATAAACTAAAAATATCATGCTTTGTAGCACCCCAGACTGAAATTTAATCAATACAATTTTTAGCACCTGAGGTTATTAACTTCAACACTAGCTTTACACTTTACATATATCACTGTGGCAGTGGTGCTGCGGTAGCATTGTCGCCTCACAGTAAGACGTTGTCCTGTTCGATTCTCAGCTAAAGCGTCTTCTGTGTGGAGACATGTGTGAATGGGCCTACCTTCGTTGAAGGTTGTGCGTCAGAGCTGGCAACTTGGTACCTAAAAATCTACTGCCAATCATTAGCAGACCGGAGTTCCACTGTGGCGACCCCAAACCAGGAAAAGCCGAAAGACACAACAGCAACTAGCTTTACATATATCACCTCATATATGCATGTCAAACTAACACGTTTATGATGTTTAGGGTCTGACACTTCCCCACCCTCTGGGATTGATACCACTATGGCACTTTACCAAATTTCAGATAAACAAGACTTGCTGGAGAGACAGATATGTCTCAAAGAGGTTACCTCTTCTCTAGAAGAAACTTCCAGTTCTGGTAAAGTAGAGCCCCTCACTGACCTTAGTTAAGCATAATTTAGATGATTGGATGGGAAACCACAAATTTACCCTGGGAGTTTCATCTGTGTCCCTCTTGGAAGGGGCAGTAGTTGTTGACTTAGTTCCACTTAATCCCCTAATATTCTTGGGAACAGGGGTTGTACTTCCATGGGCTTGTAAGGGCCCTAGGGCCATTAGCTTACTAACCTCCTATGATCCTATGAACAACCTCAAAATAGCATTGATTGAAATAATGTTGTTAAAATACTGGTACATTGAAAATCTAGATCATGGTCCACTACAGAATTTGATTTTAAGTCCTGCAGGACCTCCTATATGGAACTCTGATTGAAGGGCATTAGACTTTTGTAGTGTCCCAGAGATAAATATTTTGATACTGTGTGCTAGAAGAAAACAGTCCAAAAATCTCAGAAATTCCCTTGGCAGACATTATAGGATAACCTTTATATATCAAATAGTTTCATATTTTGGAATGATTATTGACAAATTTAGCAAAGTTAGAAAAGCTTTCCTATTTGTAGAAGTATCAACAAAATGAAATCTCCAGCAAAGCTATAACTTCCACTGAGTGACCTCCCAAACCTCTTGTATCTGAGGCACATGGGATATATGCAAATGACCCTTATGAACATCAGGTGTTTCAGCTAATTGGCGATTCTGAATGCCCATGTCTTGTTTCATCATTTTAATGGACAATTTCAGGCCAATAAAACCAAACACCACTAGCTGTGGGTAATCATATTTCGGCCTTGTTATGACCGCGTCAGCACAGCACAAGCAGAGTGTTTGACTAAGCATAAGAAACACAGAGCTGTTATACGCAGCTGGTGTCCATTATCATTAAGGTCACTGCAAAACTATCCCAAACAACAAACTAAAACAATAAGTGAGAAGGTCACTGAAAAAACAATCACTAAAAACAAAATTAAATTTCCAGCAAAGCTAGAACTTCCAATGAGTGACCTCCCAAACCTCTTGTATCAGAGGCACATGGGTTATATGCAAATGACCCTTATGAACATCAAGTGTTTCAGCTAATTGGCGATTCTGAATGCCCATGACTTGTTTCATTGTTTTAATGGACAACGTCAGGCCAATAAAGCCAAACTCCACTAGCTGTGGATATGCATATTTCGGCCTTGTTATGACCTCATCAGCACAGCAGAAGCAGAGTGTTTGACTAAGCATAAGAAACACAGGGCTGTTATACCCAGCTGATGTCCATTATCATTAAGGCCACTGCAAAAATACAGGGTATACCAGCCCTGTGTTTCTTATGCTTAGTCAAACACTCTGCTTGTGCTGTGCTGACGAGGTCATAACAAGGCCAAATATGTATATTTACAGCTAGTGGGGTTTGGCTTTATTGGCCTGAAATTGTTAATTAAAACAACGAAACAAGTCATGGGCATTCAGAATCGCCAATTTGCTGAAACACCTGATGTTCATAAGGGTCTTTTGCATATATCCCATGTGCCTCTGATACAAGAGGTTTGGGAGGTCACTCAGTGGAAGTTCTAGCTTTGCTGGAGATTTAATTTTGTTTTTATTAGTAGCATTAGTGCTACTAATATCTTTTTTAGCTGTCCTCTCTCTACTAAATTAATCTTCTGTAGTGCAATGGAAAGCATGTAGTAAGAACCTGGATACAATTTTATAGCCACTAGCACATGTATATATCTTGCTCTAAACTTTGTATATAGTTTTATGAAATGTACTGTTAAATGCATAACAATATCTTCTATGTCTACTTCTTGTTTTTTTTTTTGTAACAATACTTATTGTCTGTTTGTAACTGTCTTAGAGGTTTTCTCCCCAGGCCTTTACTGAATATGGACATACATCCAGCTAGACTAGCCCAGTCAACAAATGTAAAATAAATAAAAAAACATTTTACTGATTGTTTTTTCAGTGCCCTTCTCACTTATTGTTTTAGTTTGTTGTTTGGGATATTTTTTCAATGACCTTAATGATAATTGACATCAGCTGGGTATAACAGCCCTGTGTTTCTTATGCTTAGTCAAACACTCTGCTTGTGCTGTGCTGACGAGGTCATAACAAGGCCAAAATATGCATATCTACAGCTAGTGGGGTTTGGCTTTTTTGGCCTGAAATTGTCCATTAAAATGACGAAACAAATCATGGTTATTCAGAATCACCAATTAGCTGAAACACCTGATGTTCATAAGGGTCATTTGCATATATCCCATATGCCTCTGATACAAGAGGTTTGGGAGGTCACTCAGTAGAAGTTCTAGCTTTGCTGGAGATTTCATTTTGTTTTTACTGATTTGTTTTTCATTGACCTTCTCACTTATTGTTTTAGTTTGTTGTTTGGGATATTTTTGCAGTAACCTTAATGATAATGGACATCAGCTGGGTATAACAGCTCTGTGTTTCTTATGCTTAGTCAAACACTCTGCTTGTGCTGTGCTGAAGTGGTCATAACAAGGCTGAAATATGCATATCCACAGCTAGTGGGGTTTGACTTTATTGGACTGAAATTATCCATTAAAATGATGAAACAAGTCATGAGCATTCAGAATCTCCAATTAGCTGAAACACCTGATGTTCATAAGGGTCATTTGCATATATCCCATGTGCCTTTGATACAAGAGGTTTGGGAGGTCACTCAGTGGAATTTCTAGCTTTGCTGGAAATTTCATTTTGTTTTTACTGATTGGTTTTTCAGTGACCTTCTCACTTATTGTTTTATTTGTAGAAGTATGGATTGCTAATGATTTTTTATAGTATGCTTTTCTTACATGGATTGCTAAAGTAAAAAATGTTATTAGTTGTATTTAATCTGTTTTTGTTATTTGAGAATGTTTTAAATAATTTCTGTGACCTGTGTTTCTAATCTAGCTTTGTGTCTAAACCTGTATTTTACCATGGGGGATTATTAACATAAGTATTTTTAAGTGTAACCAGTGGTACATGATTTGTGATCACAATAGTTATGACATTGTAACAATTTTGCCAATTATACAGTGGTGCAGCGGTTAGCGTTGTCGCCTCAGAGCAACAGGTTCCCTGGTTCAATCCTCGGCTGGGGTGCCTTCTGTGCGGAGTCTGCGTGTCCTCCCTGTGGTCACGTGAGTTTCCTCCCACATCCCAAAGACATGCTATAGGTAGATTGGGCACTCTAAATTGGCCCTAGGTGTGAGTGCATGTGTGTGCCTTCTGTGGAAGGTTGGGTGCCGGGCTGGCAACTCGACACTGTAAAACTCCACTGCCAATCATTAGCGGATATTGATCCACTGTGGCGACCCCTAACCGGGAAAAGCTGAAAGAAGAAGAAGATTACATGACTTTTTCTAATCATCTGGTTTCAATTTGCCTAGCACTTTAGAGATGTAATCATAATCTGTTTTTAATGTTATCTTTAACTGTTTGGGTGATCTAAAAAGTGTGGAAAGCGTATTTTAAATTTAGGATAAATCCGGTCAGAGCTGCTTTGTGGAGGGACATGTTAAGTAAACTGCACTTATGAGATAGTATAATATACAAGATATTTGTAGATCGAGTTGGTAAAGGCACACTTAGGCTATTTTATCCAAGAATTTAATATCACTTAACCTTGCTGCAAATGTTTACTTTCCAGACATAATGTGGAAAACTAAAATCTCCTATCCCCAAAGGATACTGGTTATTTAATCCATTGATAAGTGCTGGTATTAACTAATTGCCTCACCAGTTGCTAAACTTGGACTTAAGTTTACATTCCTCTTTGGCTGACTGGCCAGACATGTCAGTAATTTAAAATTGGTTTATCTATCTATCTATCTATCTATCTATCTATCTATCTATCTATCTATCTATCTATCTTTCTTTCTTTCTTTCTTCAGAGTTTTTTTTCTTGAAAACTAGTCTCAAAACTAACATCTTGCTGTTGTTTTCTGGACACAGACTAAAGCCACTGGATCAGATATGGTTAAGTTGTTAGTGCAAAAATAAAGTATAGTTGCAGTTATTTCAAATCACAGCTCTACGATCTCATTGCTACTAGACAAAGATGCTTTTGTATCTATGGGGGTGATTAAGTGAGTTAAGCTGTACAAATGGAAACTAAGTTGAGCTAATGGTACAAAGAGAATGCGTGAATAGGCAGTAGCTAGCACATTTTGCATACTCACAGAGACTGCTCACACAATCCCTGTATTCACAAAGGAAGATAAAACCTTTAAGGTGGCAGTCATTATGAGTATTTGAGTATTACTAATGAAAACCAGTGCAGAAAATATCTACATCAGATTGTAAAGTAAGTGAACTGAAAAAATGCAGTGTTCTGATGAAAAAAAATATTTATTGTAAGTGCTTCATTGTGATTGAAAAGACATACATTGCTAACTGCATAAGCAGAGTGATATCCTAGAGATCTTCTGCTTTGAGGATCTAAGATCCCTGAATACACGGTATCCTCTCTAATTATCATCAGAAGCTGAGCCAGTGATGTGTGCTCCATGCAGATTACCTGTTTCTCTTAAAAAAATATAAAGCAGGCTCTTCGATGCCTGGAAATGGAATCATTAGGTGTGATAGCTAGAGTGACATAAAACCTATTGAAGGGGTCAGCAATGTGGTTAAGCAAGACTCAGGATTTGTGCAGATTCACTGATATCAACAAAAGGATTCAGAAAGCGTACTATATTATACCCAGTACTCAGTTCTTTTCAGGACTGCATGCAAATCAGTGGTTTAAACTACTACATAACTGTATGAGGCAAACTGTATGGTGGATATATTTAATACACCCTTTAGTAACTATAGATTTCTAAGATGACCCTTTGGGATTTCATCAGCACAGAAGCATTTCAGGATGCATTTGCTAACATAATTGAGGGACTGGAAGGAGCTGAGGATATTATTGACTAAATTTCATTCTGGGGTGCTACAAATCAAGGGCATGATGTTAAACTGATTAAGTTGTTTTACAGACTGAGGTCACAAGGATTGAAGCCACACAAGTCCATTTGGCAGACTGCAGTTACATCTTTGTAGCATATAGTTCATCTACTTACTACTGACAGGTTACAATCAGATGCTGACAGTCAGATGATGAAAAAGTGCATACCATTAAAATATGCAAACTTCAATTGATATACCCTCATCAAAGTGATTTTTAGGGATAGTACAATAACAGTACACATTTTTCTGCACTTGTGCAATATAACTGTACCTCTAAGAAAGCTGCATACAGTGTTTTGGTGGTTAGAAAGTCAGGCTAGAAAAATTGAGTTGCTCAAAGGTGTAGGAACCACTGCACCAATCATCTCATGTTTGGAAACTCTAAATTCATATGGGCGAGATCATTTGATCAAATTTCCAAAAACTCAAAATTAAAAAAAAAAATAATATATATATATATATATATATATATATATATATATATATTTTTTTTTTTTTTTTGCAGGGGGCAAGTCCCCTGCACCCCCATGTGGGAGGCTGTGGTCCCCCTTGCAAACTATATATACCAACTCCAAGATCACACTACAGTGGGGAAAAGGGTAACTTCCCTGATCTCCACTGTACTGTGATCTACATAGAAGTGCTTCAGCTGGAAATGTAACCTTTTCCCTACTGTAGTATGATTTTGGAATATGTATATATAATTTGTAGGGGGTGTGGGGTCTTGCCCCCCCCCCTGCATAATTGTAGACTTGTTCTTTTTTTTAATTTCAGGTTTTCGAAAACTGAATCATATGGTCTCAACCATATGAATTTCAAGTTTCCAAGAACTCAATGCTGTGATATAAATCCATACCACCATAAATATTAGGATGTAACCTTTGCTTTACAAGTGGATTAAAGCCAGAAAGGACTAGGAGTAGTGTTACTGCAAGAGGGTAGACTTGTTGCATATACATTGTGAGAAATTTTTCGCAACACCTGTTTGCTGTGTTCGATTCTCAGCTAGAGCTGCGCCTCAGTGTGTGGAGACATGCATGAATAATACCTTCATTGAAGGTTGGTTGCCAGCGGCTGGCACGAAAATCTAAAAATCTACATTAGCGGACCGCGTGCCGAGTTCGCTGTGGCGCCTCCCTGACAAAAAAAATAAAGACACAAAAACAACAACAACAACAGACATGATTATGCATATAGAGAAAAATGATTATGCATATAGGAAAAATTAAAACTGATGCAGACCATACACATACAAAAAAGTATGATGTGGAAGTGAATTACAAACTAGCAAACTTTGTGTACATTGTTAATACAGTATGTACAGCCTATTTAAGTGAATGCAAGGAGGATCTGCTGGAAGAAATGAAATTTTATGTGTTGTGACACAAATACTGATGACAGTCAAGAAACTGCAGAATCTGAAAGATGTCCCAAGATTTTGTACAGACATGGAATTGCTTCATGATGATATAATATCACGATGGTCAGAAAGTATGTAACAATTGTTTATATTAAATATTTTGCATATAAGGTCCTTAGTTTAAAGTTGTCAAAAGTTATTCCATCTTATGTAATGCAATTAAATGCTAGTAATGGCACATGAGTCACATCTGGGAATACCCAAGTGTAAAGTGAGAGACAGAGATATCATCACCAAATCACTATCTTTTCTATCTTTATTCACTTCACCAACATTTAGTCATCCTGGCAGTTCTGCTCAAATCTTTACTCTCTTCTTAAATTCCCTTATTCCTAACCTCTTTTTTCTCCTTTCTCTCATTTCTGTACTGTCCTTCTAATTTCATGAAACAATGGACTCAAATAGAATACAAGGTGACAACATTCGCATTACTTGCTGTGATATCTAGCTTGCTTGTGACTTGCCTTTCAATTTATTTGTAAAGTTTATATAAATGTTTAAAATCTGTATATGTATCTGTAGCTCTCTATTTCATTGTATATAACATTCTCTCATCCTTACATTATGCCTGTGAATGGTCCAGCCAGATCAATGCACTTTCCCAGTAAATAACTTCAAAAAATTATAATATAATAAAATAAAAAAATATCTTCTGTTGTTTAAGCATGATAATGATACAGAACAGCAGTGCAAGACAGTGATCTTTGTGGCACGCATGAGAAGCAGAATCACATAAAGTTTCATTAGTGCTATGGTTAAAGTTGGGAGCTGATCTTTTCCAGCCAACTAACTTAACTTTCTACCTAACATTGATTACTGTATCAGGAGGTTATTTAGCTTAAAGTCTACATTTTATTTTATTTATTTTTCACCTTGTTATCTACATTACAGTTGCCATGAATGGTTATACCTAAGGTTACAGCAGTTTTTTTTTGTGCTGCTCCAGAAGTTCTGTGCCATTTTTCTACATAGCTGCAATCACCAAACATTAGAAGTTGTCTCTATACCCCCCCTCCTTCTTGAATTTCTCATAACCAAAACACAAGCTACTCCAGACCTTCTGTGCCTCCTTTTTTGTGTAACTGTAATTTCCAGATGTTCTTCGTGTTTCACTGTTGCAGTTATCACTTTTGGGTTATCTGCTTGCAGGTTGCCCTCAGTCGGCCTGATTAACAAAGTCTTGGGTCCTGCGTCATTTGCTGTCCCTTCTTCCATGACGTCAGGTCATCAGGGGTATAAAACATGCAGCCGACACTATTAAATCAGTATTTCTTGCCGTGCTGTGCCCAAAGCAGAAGCAATTCGCAAGTGCTAGTCGGCCGACTCCTGAAATTTTTGTTTTCAAGTTTCAGAACTGAAGTCTTCAACTAAAAGCTAAGTACCCCGTTGGGGAAACTTTTTCTTGCTCCTTTCCGATGTCAGTAAAAGTTAATAATTGCATTACTTGTGGAAAGCAAATACCGCATAAAGATTTTCATTCGTACTGTATTCCTTGCCTAGGCCCTGACCATGATGTACCTTGCTGTCGGTTTTGTGCTTTATTTAATCAGCGCACTATCCGTCGTCGGTATATTTTTGCCTCTAAATATTTCGGTTCTCGGTTTAATTATCCAGAAATGTCATCGGTTAGCCATCCGACTACCGGGATTCCGAAAAAACGCAAAGAATAAAGACAGAGACAGGCCGCTGAGGTCCAAAACTGCCTACGATGCTTCTCCTAAGCCAGTCGCCAGTTCGCCATTACTCAGTGAGGTGCTTTCGCAGCTCCTGATACCCGCTAATTCTGATTCGCAGGCCTGTACTGAGACCCATTCGGAGTCTGGTATGCCGCGAGATACTTCAACTATGGAACCCGCGGATGTCTCTACCTTGGATGAGTCCAGAGCCACAGTGCAGGCACTGGCTTCTGAGGGTGTAGTCAGGCATATGGACTTGCATATTAAATCGATGCCTCCTTCATTACTAAGGCCTAAATCTCAATCCATGTCTAAAAAACTGATGCCCAGGCCACATGCTCAGGCCTCTATGCCTAAAAAACAAATTATAAAATGGCTGAAGATCTAATAACTCTAATCAGGGGTAGCCAACCCCCTCCCCCCCCCAAGAGGCCTAGGGCTGAGCTTGATTATGAATTTCTGATCAGGTTTCTGTTTTTTCTGATGATCTGGATTTGCCCTTAACTACTTATGAGGATTCTGATGCAGAGGACTCTATTCCATCTGCTTCCCCTCCAGAGGATTTTTCTTTTGGGGAAACCTTACATACTCTAAGGGAGCATTTTCACTGGGAAAGCCAGGAATTTTCTGATTCAAAAAAGAGGCTTAGGGATTTCCTTCTCTTACCTCAGCAAAGGCCTTTAGCTGTTCCTCCTGTACTAGACATTGTTGATGATGCTTTTTAGGAATCTAGTTTGGCCCCTGATTCCTTGCCTCCTGCTCCCAGAAAACCTGACAGATACTACAGGGTCCCTGAGTCACACAAGTTCCTTTTCAAAAATCCTATTGCAGATCCAGAGACTATTTCACAGGGACCCAAGGGCATTAAGGCTTCTACTGCTAAAAATCCTACCCCTACTGATAGAGACTCCAAGGTGCTGGATAGATGGGGTAAGAAAGTTTACACTTCTGCAACCATGGCCATCAGGGCTTTAAACTGCCAGTTTCATATGGTAATGTATCAACAACATGTTATTGGACTGCTTAAACAGAAAATGATGTTGATTCCTGACTGTGTGGAAAATAAAGAATTACAGGATTTAATGCATTCTGCTGAACAGGTTGGAAAACATACTTTGCAATGTGGTTTTGATTCTTTAGAGGCCTCTTGCAGGGCTGCTGCTACTGGGTCTGTGCTTAAAAGGCATGCTTGGCTTAAGGAGCAATCTTTGCCTGATCATGTTAAAGGTAAATTGTTGGATGCTCCTTTAAATCAGGACCACCTGTTTGGCAACAAGGCTGAAGAAGTTCTTAAAAAGATGGAAGATAAAGCTAAATCTATGCAAACTGTTAAAGATTTTTTACAAGTTCAGCCTCCTAGATTTAGTAGGCACTGGTCTTCTAAGAATTGATCCTTTCCAGCCCCTTCCAGGTCTTCTCAAGCCAAACCCAGACACAGCAAAAATCTCAGGTTTCAGTCGCAGGGGACTCACAGAACTAAGCAGTGGGGGGCCTCCACTTCCAAGTCTGGGAATAACAAGACACTCCATATGGTAAACTGTCTCAATTACTTCCTTTAAAAATTTCCAAGCACTTATCTTCTGACTGCCCCTTTGGGGGAAAAGATTGCTCTTCATGCAAAGAACTGGGACCTTATTATCCAGGACAAATGGGTTTTAAATATAGTGTCCCAGGGATACAGATTTTACTTCTACACGTTGCCAATGCCAAGTGGGTGGCCGAACCTACCCCCAAATCAGTGGGCAGAGGCTGAAAAACAAGTACTTTCTCTCTTAAGCATGGGAGCTATTCAATTAGTACTAGAAGAGGAAAAGGGACAAGGTTTCTACTCAAGACTTTTCCTGCTACCCAGAAAAGACAATTCATGGCGTCCAATCCTGGACCTGTCTACTCTAAACACCTTTCTGGAGATTCCAAAATTCAAGAAGCTGACTCTTCACCAGTTACTTCCTATGCTAGGCAAAGATGCCTGGTTGGCAACACTAGATTTAAAAGAAGCATACCTGCACATCCCAATCAGGGAATCTTGCAGAAGATACTTATGCTTCAAAGCAGGCTACACTCACTAAAGTGCCTAGCTCCAGTTATTGCATTTTGCAGGCAAAGAAGTATTCAAATATACTCATACCTGGACGACTGTCTAATTCAGGCAGAAAGCCAGGACATACTTTTGAATCATCTGGCATTTGTAAAAAGCATTCTCACTTGTCTGGGGTACACCATAAATGAAAATAAATCACAACTGGTACCCTGTCAACAAATTACATTCCTGGGAGCAAGCTTGAATACAACTTCCCAGATGGCTTACCTCACGACAGAAAAGCAAATTCATTTGACAACCTACTTCAAACAAGTGGCCACAAAAACCCTGCTATCAGCAAGACAAATACTGCAAGCCTTGGGGTTCATGGCCTCCTGCTTTCTTCTAATTCCATATTCAAGACTGCATTTGAGGGAACTACAGTGGTATCTAAAAACCTATGAAGTCAACATTCTCACAGCCTAGAAACAATGATTCCTATCATACCTTGCCTACGCCTAGAGTTCCTTTGGTGGGCAGAGGCCTGCCACCAAAACAAGGGACTACCTTTCACATCACCCCCTGCCACCCAAACCCTAACAACAGATGCATCAGACAATGCATGGGGGGGCTCACCTGGCAGGGAAGTGCATTTAGGGCAAATGGAACCCAAGTCAAATGCACCTGCATATCAATCAATAAGAAATGTTAGCTGTACAGAATGTTCTGACAGCCTTCAAGGACTACATTCTTCCAGGACAACTAATGGTAAAGACGGACAACACCACGGTTATGTGGTACATAAACAAGCAGGGGGGGGGGTACACATTCTTACCCCCTCTGCAGACTAGCCATGACATTGTGGAACACAGCCTTAAGCTACCAAGTGCACCTACAAGCTCAATTCCTGCCAGGAAAATTAAATACACTGGCAGACAGACTAAGCAGAAACCTCATGGACTCACATGAGTAGAAACTGGAGCCAAGGATTTTCAACATGTTGACAAGTGAATGGGGAAGGCCAGATATAGACCTGTTTGCCTCCACCCAGAACTACCAATTGGACAAATTTTGCACAAGTACTCCCCACAAACAAGCCTGGAAAGTGGATGCTCTTTCCTTCAGCTGGAAAAAACTATCAGTCTATGCCTTCCCCCACTGCCTCTGCTCTCCAAAGTGCTACTAAAAGTCAAACAGGACAAACCAAGGATGATCTTTATTGCTCCAGACTGGCCGCGCCAACACTGGTACCCCCTCCTGCGCAGTGTGTCACAGTTATCTCCATGACACCTTTCTCAGACTCCTTCCCTGCTGTCTCAGCAGGAGAACCAGATTCTGCACCATCAGCTTCCAACACTGAACCTTGCAGCCTGGCTAATTACTTAAACTCTCCCTTACCATCTCTCAGCAAACCTGTGATGGATGTCATCTTAGAGGCAAGGAGGCATAGTACTAGAAAATCTTATGCTGAAAAATGGAGATTCTGTGCCTGGAACCAATCTCAAGCGATGAGCACAGCAGCACCCAATTTACCTCAGATTTTACAATACTTAACTGAGATGCTTCACAAGGGTCTGACTTTTTCCTCCATTAAAATCCATGCCTCAACCATTTCAGCTCATTATAACACCGAACCTCCCCTCTTCTCTCATTCACTGCTCAAGCAGTACCTCAGAGTGGCCAAAAATCTGAGACCACCCAGGAGAGCTCCAGCCCCAGCCTGGGACCTTAGCTTTGTATTGGAGAAACTCACTCTACCTCCTTTCGAGCCAGCTGCTACTGCAGACTTAAAATTTCTTTCTTGGAAAACAGCTTTCCTTTTAGCAATCACTTCAGCTAGAAGGGTATCTGAATTACAGGTCCTTATGGCAGTGGAGCCTTTCATCATCTTTCATGTGGACAGGGTGTCACTCAGAACCAATCCATCCTTCATGCTCAAGGTGGTATCCAGTGTGGTTCTTAATCAGTCCATTTCATTTGCCAGCCTTCTTCCCCAATCTACAAAACAAAGGGGAACAGATTCTGCATTCCTTAGATGGGCACAGGCAACTTAGATTCTACTTGGGCAGGACTAAACCTCAAAGAAAATCTGAACAACTGCTGGTAGCATTTGCTGCAGGGGTAGAGGGGAAGGCTATTTCAAAACAAACCATTTCTAAATGGATAAGCCATTGCATTCATTTCTGCTATAAGCACCATGGAAAACCTATCCCCCAGGGGATCAGACCTCACTCCACCAGGGCTGCATCTACTTCTACAGCCTTTCTCAGAGGCGTTCCTATCATCCTAGAAGCTGCTACCTGGAGTTCTGTACATTCTTTCTCCAAGCATTATCATTTGCCAATTTTCTCTAAATCCAGAGCTGGCTTTGCCACTGCAGTCTTGCAGCGTCTTATAGCTGGCCCTAATGCTATCTAAACTCCTCCTCCCAACCATAGCTTTGGGAATCTACCCAAATCTAATGACTGCAACAGTGAAACATGAAGAACATAGTACAGTTGTGTACACTTACCATAAATGTAGATGTTCGAGTATATTCACTGTTGCAGTCCTGGTTACCCTCCCTCCTGCCTCCTAACTTCTTTTGGCTATACCTCTACTTTCCTTTACTATGCTTAAAAACCTTTTTGGTGTATTTGCTTTTTTGTTGGAGGTATACCTTTGTGTTTTTATGTTTAATTGCTCCCCATTAAGGGGGCATCTGACATCTTGGGCAAAAAAACTGATGTGATGGCATTGGCTGCATGTTTTATACCACTGACGATCTGACGTCATGGGGGAAGGGACAGCAACTGACGCAGGACCCAAGACTTTGTTAATCAGGCCAACTGAGGGCAATCTGCAAGCAGATTACCCAAATGTAATGACTGCAACAGAGAATACACTCGAACATCTACATTTATGGTAAGTGTACACAACTGTACTTTAATAGTATCTGTCTCCATATTTCTTCTTTTGCTAGGATCCCTCATAACCAAAGCACAAGGCATAGGATGACACTGAGAACAGGTTAACTGTTGCCGTTCCTAATGACAGTGAGTGAGTGTGTGTGTGTGTGTGTGTGTGTGTGTGTGTGTGTGTGTGTGTGTGTGTGTGTGTGTGTGTGTGTGTGTGTGTGTGTGTGTGTGTGTGTGTGTGTGTGTGTGTGTAATGCTCCAGGTGGAGATGGCAGGTTAGTTAACTTATTCAGGCTCAAAATGTGGACTTTCAACATAGAACCCTAGAGTCTGAATCCTCTATGCCAACTAACAAACTGTCATCAGCAGGTGCATTTTCAAGGACTGATGAGTTGCACTGCATTTTCAGTGTCTACTGAGTTTCTGTGCATTTTCAAGGAATGTTGAGTTTCAAGGTAAGAGAAGCTTACTGTTCATACTAAATCTGTTTTCAACGTGTAACTGTTTTATTTAGCAATTGGACATCATCAGTCTTCCATAAATGTTAAAAGCAGTGTTAGTAACACAAGAGGTCATGTACTTCCCTTTGATGCAGAAGGCTATGGGTTCTACTTCCACACTATGTAAATGGAGTACTGATATTTCAGTGCTGTCTAAGGGGGGTGGGGTGCTGTACTCCTGACTGTGTCCTCCTTTGGATGAAATGCCTCATAACTATGAACCTCTTGCCAGATTGACAGCCATTCTCTACTGCAATATTACCAGCTTAACATTTTTTTTAATGTAACATGGGCAGTTTATTCTGCAAGGGCAGCAGGCACTGAATTTGTACACAAAACACTGAAATGTAAAGTTGTCTGGCAGCAGCAATCTCTTCATTAGTTATAGATCTCTAACGTTGAATTATTCAGATGACTTTTACTTCTGCAGAGATTGTATATATTAACTGATATTGGTAGTTTGTAGTGACAGAAGTTTGAGTGGCCTATTATGGTTGAAATGTTCTGTAATGGGTGGTTCTGGCATTACTGATTCACATGTTTTGTGTCATTGCTTACTGGAAAAATGTTCAAACCTACAACTTTAAAGCACACTGTAACAAGTGGTGCATTAGTATACAAGGAATAGAATTTAATGTTATCAGGATTGTGCATCAAAGAACACATGCATGTATACATAGCTCTAAATATGTGTGCAATGGTCGTATGGTTTGAAAACAGCCTAAAGGTAGATTTAATCTGCCACTGGCCAGATGCATTTTCTTTGAATATGGGCTTCAATGCCATTTCAATGAATGTGAGTTTCAAGGGCAGAGAAGCTTACTGTTTCTGCTAAGTCTGTTTTCAATGTGAGATTGTATTGTTTTGTTTAGAAAATGGCTATCAGTCTTTATGCTATAAAATCTGAAATAAAAGTTTTAAGTATCTCTAATCATTACAGAAGTAAAGAAGAAAATAATGTACACACTGACAGGTTTGAACAGTGTGTATGGTAACTGCAGAGAAATAGGAAAATAATGGGACACTGGAATGGCTTGGGGCTACTGCTGGGGAAGGCCTGCTGTATAGAGATCCTGATCCATTACCCTGCCTTGGGCCCCATTTGACCATGATCTGGCTCTGCCCTTGAAACCAAGATATTGGAATTCAAAGGCTTCAGGTGCATAAATTTCTGCAGTGACACATGATGAGAGCACAGACATCAACTGTGGACTGTGCACTGACACTTGAGAGCATGGGCAGGGCTAATACCACTGGGAGACACAATAAAAGCACAGTTCTACACCACATGATGAAAGGGATGACATCATTGACAGTGCTGTCATACATGAAAGTATTGAGACCATTGAAAGTACTGTGACACATGACAAAGGCACTGACATCACAGACAATGAGATCAATGACATCACTAACAGATGTGTGATACACTGAGGGTGCTGACTTCACTGACACTACTAAAACAGTGAGAATATTGACATCACTAACAGCATTGTGATGAAACATGGTAGAGCACTGGCAGGGCGGAGGCACAATCAGAGTCCTGACATCACTGACAATGCTGAAACATGGTGAAACCAATGACATAACTGAAAATATTACAACACTTGACAGCACTGATGTAACGGATGATAATGTATCACGTGATGAGAACACTGACATCATATATACTGCTGTGTATGCTCTGACACACAACAGTGACATCAGTAACTGAGCTGTGATACTTCAGAGCACTAACATTACTGACAGCATTGTGACACATGATGGGAGTGCTGACATCACTGCCAGTGCTGTGACACATGATGAAAGCACAGACAGCACTGTGACACATGATGGGAGTACTGACATCACTGCCAGTGCTGTGACACATGATAAAAGCACAGATATCACTGTAACACATGATAGGAGCATTGCCATCACTGACAGTGCTGGGACATATGAGAGCACAGACATCACTGTGACACATGATGGGAGCACTGACATCACTGACAGTGCTGTGACACAGGACAAAAGCACAAACATCACAGACAGCACTGTGACACATGATGGGAGCACTGACATCACTGACAGTGCTGTGACACATGATGAAAGCACAGACATCACAGACAGCACTGTGACACATGATGGGAGCACTGACATCACTGACAGTGCTGTGACACAGGATGAAAGTACAGAAATCACAGACAGCACTGTGACACATGATGGGAGCACTAACATCACTGACAGTGCTGGGACACATGAGAGCACAGACATTGTACCACATGATAGGAGCACTGACATCACTGACAGTGCTGGGACACATGATGGCACAGACATCACAGAGAGCACTGTAACACAAGATGGGAGCACTGACATCACTGACAGTGCTGTGACACAGGATGAAAGCACAGACATCACAGGCTGCAGTGTGACACATGATGGGAACACTGACATCACTGACAGTGCTGTGACACAGGATTAAATTACTGACATCGCAGACAGCACTTTGTCACATGATGGGAGCACTGACATCACTGACAGTGCAGGGACACATGATGAGAGCACTGACATCACAGACAGCACTGTGACACATGTTGGGAGCACTGATATCAAGGACAGTGCTGTGACACATGAAAGCACAGACATTACAGACAACACTGTGACACATGGGAGCACTGACATCACTGACAGTGTTGTCAGCCAGGATGAAAGCACAAACATCACAGACAGCACTGTGACACATGATGGGTGCACTAACATCACTGGAAGTGCTGTGACACAGGATGAAACCACATCACAGACAGCACTTTGACACATGATGGGAGCACTGACATCACTGATGGTGGGACACATGATGAGAGCACTGACATCACAGACAGCACTATGACACATTTTGGGAGCACTGATATCACTGACAGTGCTGTGAAACATGAAAGCACAGACATCACAAACAGCATTGTGACATGTGGGAGCACTGACATCACTGACAGTGTTGTGACACAGGATGAAAACAAACATCACAGACAGCACTGTGACACATGATAGGAGCACTGACATCACAGGCAGTGCTGTGAGACATGATGAAAGGACAGTCATCACATACAGCACTGTGACACATTATGGGAGCATGGACATCACTTACAGTGCTGTGACACATGATGAAAGCACAGACATAGACATCACTGTAACACATGATGGGAGCATTAACATCACTGACAGAGCTGAGGCTCATGAAAGTACAGACATTGTAACACATGACAGGAGCACCGACATCACTGACAGTGCTGTGACACATGAAAGCACAGACATCACAGACAGCACAGTGACACATGATGGGAGCAGTAACATCACTGACAGTGCTGTGACACATGAAAGCACAGACAGCACTGTGACACATGATGGGAGCACTAACATCACTGACAGTGCTGTAACACATGAAAGCACAGACATGACAGACAGCACTGTGACACATGATGGGAGGAGTGACATCACTGACAGTGCTGTGACACATGAATGCACAGACATAACAGACAGCATTGTAACACATGATGGGACACTGACATCACTGACAGTGCTGTGACACAGGATGAAAGCACAGACATCACAGACAGCACAGTGACACATGATGGGAGCACTGACATCACTAATAGTGCTGTGACACATGAAATCGTAGACATCACAGACAGCACAGTGACACATGATGGGAGCACTGACATCACTGATAGTGCTGTGATTCAGGATGAAAGCACAAACATCACAGACATCACTGTAACTGACAATGCTGTGATGCAGGATGAAAGCTCAGACATCACAGACAGCACTGTGACACAAGATAAAAGCACAGATATCACAGCACTGTGACACATGATAGGAGCACTGATATCACTGACAGTGCTGGGACATATGAGAGCACAGACATTATTGTAACACATGATAGGAGCACTGAGAGTGCTGGGACACATGAGAGCACAGACATCACAGACGGCACTGACACATGATGGGAGCACTGACATCACTGACAGTTCTGGGACACATGGGAGCACAGACATCACAGACAGCACTGTGACACATGTTGGGAGCACTGACATCACTGACAGTGATGTGACACATGAAAGCAGGGACATCACAGACAGCACTGTGACACAATGGGAGTACTGATATCACTGACAGTGCTGTGACACATGAAAGCACAGACATCATTGTAACACATTTTAGGAGCACTGACATCACTGACAGTGTTATGACACTTGAAAGTACAGACAGCACTGTGACACATGATGGGAGCACTAACATCACTGACAGTGCTGTAACACATGAAAGCACAGACATGACAGACAGCACTGTGACACATGATGGGAGCACTGACATCCCTGACAGTGCTGTGACACATGAACGCACAGACATCACAGACAGCACTGTAACACATGATGGGACACTGATATCACTGACAGTGCTGTGACACAGGATGAAAGCACAGACATCACAGACAGCACAGTGACACATGATGGGAGCACTGACATCACTAACAGTGCTTTGACACATGAAAGCGTAGGCATCACAGACAGCACAGTGACACATGATGGGAGCACTGACATCACAGATAGTGCTGTGACACAGGATGAAAGCACAAATATCACAGACAGCACTGTGACACATGATGGGAGTACTGACATCACTGACAGTGCTGTGATGCAGGATAAAAGCACAGACATTACCAATAGCACTGTGACACAAGATAAAAGCACAGACATCACAGCACTCTGACACATGATGGGAGCACTGATATCGCTGACAGTGCTGGTGCATATGAGAGCACAGACATCATTGCAACACATGATAGGAGCACTGAAAGTGCTGAGACACATGAGAGCACAGACATTACAGATAGCACTGTGACACATGATGGGAGCACTGACATCACTGATAGTGGCTTGACACAGGATGAAAGCACAGACATCACAGACAGCACTGTGACACAATGGGAGCACTGATATCACTGATGGTGCTGGGACACATGAGAGCACAGACATCACAGACAGCACTGTGACACATGATGAGACACATCTTACTGATGATGGATGGTGACACAGGATGAAAGCACAGACATCACAGACAGCACTGTGACACAATGGGAGCACTGATATCACTAATGGTGCTGGGACACATGAGAGTACAGACATCACAGACAGCACTGTGACACATGATGGGAGCACTGACATCACTGATAGTGCTGTGACACAGGGTGAAAGCACAGACAAAATAGACAGCACTGTGACATATGGGAGCACTGGCATCACTGACAGTACTGTGACACAGGATGAAAGCACAGACATCAAAGACAGCACTGTGACACATGATGGGAGCACTGACATCACTGCCAGTGCTGTTACACATGGTAAAAGCACAGATATTACAGACAGCACTGTGACACATGGGAGCACTAGCATTACTGATAGTGCTGTGACACAGGATGAAAGCACAGACATCACAGACAGCACTGGGACACATGATGGCTGCACTGACATCACTGACAGTGCTGTGACACAGGATGAAAGCACATACATCATTGTAACACATGAGAGCAGCACTGACATCACTGACACTGCTGGGACACACGAGAGGACAGACATCACAGACAGCACTGTGACACATGATGACGAGCACTGATATCACTGACAGTGCTGTGACACACAAAAACACAGACATCACAAACAGCACTATGACACATGATGGAAGCACTGACATCACTGACAATGCTGGGACACATGATGAGAGCACTGATATCACAGACAGCACTGTGACACATGATGGGAGCACTGATATCACTGACAGTGCTGTGACATGTGACAGCACAAACATCACAGACAGCACTGTGACACATGGGAGCACTGACATCACTGACATTTATGTGACAGGATGAAAGAACAGACATCACAGACAGCACTGTGACACATGATGGGAGCACTGACATTACTGACAGTGCTGTGACACATGAAAGGACAGACATCACAGACAGCACTGTGACACATGATGGGAGCACGGACATCACTGACAGTGCTGGGACACATGAAAGCACAGACATCACAAACAGCACTGTGACACATAACGGGAGTACTAACATCACTGACAGTGCTGTGACACATGAAAGCACAAACATCATTGTAACACATGATAGGAGCACTGACATCACTGGCAGTGCTGGGATACATGAGAGCACAGACATCACAGGCAGCACTGTGACACATGATGGGAACACTGACATCACTGAAAGTGCTGTGACATGCTGAAAGCACAGACATCACAGACAGCACGATGACACATGATGGGAGCACTGACATCACTGACAGTGCTGTGACACAGGATGAAATCACTGACATCACAGACAGCACTGTGACACATAATGGGAACACTGATATCACTGACTGACTTGCTTAAATAGTGAATTGTCTTGAGATTTTGGTACAGTGGGGATCAGGAAATATGCCCTCTTCCCCACTGTAATGCTATCTTGTTGTTAGTATATGTATTTAGCAGGGAATGTGAGGGTGCAAGTGGGGGGCTTGCCTCCCTGCTAAAATGCTGTTTGTCAGTTTTTGCAGTTGTTTGACTTTTTAAATAGTCGATCATGTGAAATTCAACTGTTTAAAAAGTTGAACATATGACATAGATCCAGTTTTATATATAGGTCAGGTATATTTTTATCGACCAGAGGAGAAGTTATGGACAATAATTAATAAACAGTTTAAGGAATTTCTCTGGGAGGGGCAGAGGGCAAGAGTTAAGTGGATAAGTTGATCCTTCCATAGAGTAAGGTGGTTTTATGATTACCTGATTTGAAAGGATATTTTAGAGCTACACAGTTAAGGCTCATGTATAAAACACAAGCAGAAGGTTATAATTCAAAATGGTAAGTGATAATGATGAAGTGTGGTGGGGTGGTTAAGAAATAAGAAGAGAGTGGGGTTCTGGATGTAGATCCTTAAGTAGAAACATAACAGCCATACAGAATATTCATTTGAATTCATTTGAATCTGGGTCGCAAGGGAAGGAGCTGGAAACTGTGGCAACTCTGACGCAGTCAATGTTGAGGAGTGATAGGCCAGTGAGTTCCCATATGACAGAGCAACAGATGTCACAGGATGAAATTGAAGAGAATGTGCCACAGGAAGATGTTATAGAACTATCTATAGAATGTCTGCAGGAAATGGAGAATAAAGAATGTGCCCTCAGTTTAGAAGAAAATGAGCTAAGAGAAGAGTTGCTTGATTTAATAGATAGCTAGACATATTAAGATCAATGAAAGAAATAAACTGCAGAAGTTTAATAAAACTCAAAAAGTCAGAAGTTTGATAAAACAAATGAACACAGTAATTAGGACTGTCCACAGAGATTCATGCAATATAACAGAAGTGAACAGGATGTATTACTGTGCAGCTAAATTAATAACGGATAAAATTCTACCACAAGAACACAGTGTAGTAAGAGAACAGAAGGGGAGAAATTGAATACCATCATGAAAGTATCGAATAGAGAAAACTATAAAGCAATTAAGACAAGAAGTGTCACTGTTAAAGAGTATAGAAGAAAGAACAGATCAATAAAAATACTCTGAAAGATAGATGTTATAAAAGCAATGCGCAGTAGTATAAAGGATCAGGATCTATCTCTTACTATCGCAAATAATAAACTAAAAATCTCAACACAGGCAGAAGATAAATATAAAGGAAAAGTACAAAATAAGCAATTTATTGATGACCAAAAAAGTTCTATAGAGAACTGCAAAACAAGGCAAAAGGAATTGAAAGAGCACCCCCCCCAAAAAAAGAAATAGATACATTTTGGAGCAATATCTGTGGAGATCATGTGGAAAATAACAAAGATGCTAAATGATAGAATAATTAAAAGAAAGAATAAGAAGTTCAAATGTACAGGATATGAAATGGGATGAGGTAACAGCCAGAGAGATTGAAGCCTCCAACTGGAAAACCCCAGGCCAAGATGCAGTACCTAACTTCTGGCTAAAAGTATTAACATCTTTGCATGAAGATTTAGCCACGAGTAAGAACTATTTATATGTGCATCCTGAACAGACACCAACCTGGTTAACAACAGAAAAAACAATGCTCCTACTTAAGAATGAACCTGCAAGTTATCCTACATAGACCAATAATTTGCCTTCTGACAACGTATAAACTATATACCAGAATTGATGCCAACAGTTTATAGTCATTTAGAAGAAAATTCAATCATGGTAATAGAACAAAAGGGTAATAAAAGAAATTCATATGGAACAAAGGATCATCTGTTGCTAAATAAAGTCATAATGGTACAGTGACCATGAAACAGTGGCATCAATTCTGGTATATAGTTGATAAAGGACAAATTATTATTCTAGGGATAAATATTCAAAGGGGGGTATTCCAGGGCGACTCCCTGTCACTGCTGCTACTCTGTCTTGCCCTTAACCCTGTAAGCTGTCTACTTAACAAATTAGGCCATGGCTATAATTTGGCTCCTAGAAAACAACCAAGTGTAAAAACCTCACATCTTCTCATTGTCGCAGGTTTAAAACTGTATAGCTCATCAGATGAGGAACTGAAAGCACAACTGCAAGTAATCAAAACTTTTAGATGATATAAGAATGTCATTTGGTCTTGATAAATGTGCAAAAGCAACCTTTAAAGCAGGAAAACTGCAGCACCAAGAAAACATTAGTTTGGGACAAGAATGTGATATAAAAGAACATGAACAAGAGGGAGTGTATAAAAATTTGGGAAGTGATGAAGGGTCAACAATAAAACATGAACAAATGTGAATACAACTTAGTAAGAAATATTTTAGAAGACTTAAATTAATCCTGAAAACAGCATTGACATCTAGGAACAAAATCCAAGCTATAAACCAATTTTCTCTTTCTGTCCTAACTTACAGTTTTGGAGAGATTGACTGGCCCCAAAATGTGTCGGATTGGTTGGACAGGAAAACAAGAAGGATGCTTCATGCTCACCAAATGATTTATAAAAATCAGTGCATACCAAGATTATATATTCCCTGCTTTGAATGAGGTATGGGCCTTCTTGAAACTGATTACATATATAGACCTGCAGTAGTGGGACTGCAGACATATCTGCTGACCTCACAAGACACAAAAGTAGTGAAAGTTTTGAAACATGAGGAGAATGCATCTAAGATGACTTCCCTGCTTACTCTAGCAGAAGCATATTGGCGTCAAGCAGGAATGGAGATCAAACTAGTAGTAGTTAAAAATCAGGCAGCAACTGAAATGTACCAAAAAACAAAAGAAGAATATAAGGTGAAGGATCAGACGAAAAGGCAAGAAATATGGAAAATGCATAAATATAGTTGCAAGTATAGAAAACTTCTAGTAGAACCTCATGTTGATCAGGACTGAACACTGGAATGGTTAAGGAGAGGCAAATTCAAACTAAAAGATGAAAGGTTAGTATTGGCGGCCCAAGACAGTGGGCTACATACATGTTGATTTATAAAGTCCAATAAATATGTGGGAGAAACAGACAAATGTAGGTTTTGTAAAATAGAATGGGAAACAGTAGCACACCTCATTGCTGGTTGTGCCATACTAATGGCAGAAGGACTGTACACTGAGATGCATAATAATTTGGCAAGACTTTTGCACTTGGGATTGTGCAAATATTATGGTATTGAAGTGGCTGAAAAACACTGGCAACATGAGCCACAAAGCATCATAGAAAATGACGAAGTCTACATCACATGGGATCATCCGTTACCAACAGTTCAAAAGATAGATGCGAGAAAACCAGATATAGTGGTCCATGAAAAGAAGACAAAAGTAGCATTTATCATTGAAATCGCTACACCCAGTGATTACAGTGTCTTGTGTGCAGAGAAAGACACAAAGTCATAAAATATCAAGATTTGCAGGCAGAAAAGAGAGCAACATGGAAGAAAGATATCCAGACAGTTTCAATAGTAGTAGGAGCAACAGGTCTTATAAAAAGAATCTACAATCCTATTTAGATATGTTACCAGTACATGTAACTTCATACGAATTGCTGAAGGAGTCATTATTGGGCACATTGCAGGTGCTGCGAAGAGCACTGCTGGCTGACATCAGTGATTGAAACAATACTAACTTCATGAACTTTAATCATACTTTGACTTAGGAATGAGGTCCATTCCCATTATGGTATTAGAAACCCAAAAGATTTGGAGAAATTAAAAAACTGAAACAATATTACATTCATAAACTAACAGAAAGTACTCATATGAGCTAAGCCAATGTGAGAATGGAAAAAGGAGATTTTGCCAATATGATGATACCGCAAGTAGGGGTATAGAGAATAGGCAAGAGGGGGCTGGAATTTACTGGAGAAAACTGGCAGAAGAACCATGCTGTTGTCTGCAAATAACTATATAGACAGAAAGGTAATAGATTGGGAAGAGGCCAAGAAGACATTTGGACTGCGGGATGGAGACTATCTTCCCTATCAGAAATTAACAGAGTATAGGCAAAGAGAACGGGATAAGGGAATTATAAGTGGAAGACCTGCTGTGGCAGAATTTTCAGTTGAATCTAGAATAGAAGCTGTTGTTAAAAAGGAATAATTAGTAGGGCATATAAAGTATTGCATGATAACTATAAGAATCAATCAGGGGAGGTTAGAAAACATTGGGAAGAGACACTGGAAAAGCTGTTTACAGTGTAACAATGGGAGCATATACGTATGCTTCCTAAGTATGCAACAAACTCCAGAAGGTTTAGGATTCTTGCTTGGAAGTATTTGCATATGTTTTTTATACCCCATGCAGACTTCAAATAATTTTTCTTCAGGTAGATACCAATGTTGGAAGCATGAGGAGGACAGAGAGGCAACTGGAAATATATGTTTTGGGACTGTAATGAGTTAGCAGATTTTAAAAATTTCCTGCTGAGTTCTCTGTCAGAAATATAGGCTGAACAAATGGCTGTAACCGAGGAAATGATTCTTTTTGAGCTAGAATACAATCTGAACTACATAGACGTAGTAAGGCCTTGCTAAGTTTAATTTTGTTGGCTGCTAAAAAAAGTAATTACTAGAAAATGGAAATCAAAGTCTAAACCAACTACTTTTGAACTATTGAATATTATAATGGAGATAAAAAAAACTGGATGAGGGACCTTTTGAAAAAGGAAGGAGCAAATTAAGTAGAAATAAAAGGAAATTGTGGAAATATGTTCAGGAGGAGGAGATGTGAGGTTTAAGGGAAGACAGGACTTCAGCAAATGATGTACTGTTGGACTGATGATAGTTACAAAGAAAAAGATATATAGGTTCATAAGTTCATAGGTAGGTACTAGGCTATTGGCACTAGGGCCTATATAAGCCTAGCCAAAAAAGTACCCTGGCCTTCCAAGGAAATTATTTTCCTGTGCCCCTGTCGAGTAGAGCCACAGAAGTGATCCCTGGGGTGAATTTCCTATCTCCTATCCAATCACCAAGATTTTTCTTGAAGAGTGCTAATGAGGAGCTTTGTTTGATATAGATAGGTAGTTTGTTCCAGAGTATGGGAAGTCTCTGGGACAGGAATGTATCCCTATAGCATGTTCTGTTTATTGTGGTGACAAGGTTTAGATCCTTAGAGCGTGTAGCTCGGAGGGATTGGGATTTCTTTAAGTGTAGCATATCCAACAGCTCTGGGTTTGACATAGCTTTGTATGTTAGGCAGAGATTGCCTCTGAGTAGGTGTTATGCGATGGAGTAAAGCTGGAGTTTTTTGAGACGATCTGTGTAGGGCATCTGTTTGAGTCAGTAATCCTCTTTGTAAGGTATTTCTGCGGCCTTTCCAGTTGTTGCAGATGTCTTGTGAGGTACATACCAAAAGGGGTGCAGTATTCTATAATGGGTCTAATCAGTGATGACTAGAGGGGAACAATGACCTCTTTTTTTCTGGATGAGAAACGTTTCGTGATGAGCTGTGCCACGTAGAAGGATTTCCTGACTACTGTGGCAATGTGATTATCAAAGGAAAGACTACTGTCCACCTGTGTCCCAAGGTCTCTTATCACACTTTCAGTGTTGAGTAGACTACCGCCTATGTGGTAATTCATGGGTACAGAGTTTTTACCAAAAGGGATGACAGTGCACTTTCTGGCATTGAGATTAAGGCCATGGCTTTGACACCAGGCATCTGTCTCAGTGACGCCCTTTTGTAGGATGTCCACATCGTTAGGAGTTTCGATTATGGCTCCTAGTTTGCAGTCATCTGTGAACTTCATTAGCCAAAGACCCAGGATTGAACCCTGTGGTACTCCACTTGTCACTGGTCTGAAGCCGGATTTGGAGTTTGCTACTTTCACAGTGTGGGTTCTGTCAGTGAGCCAGTTGGAAACCCATCTTGTGAAATAGGGATTTATACCTAGTTTAATGAGTTTGTCTATAATTCCAGAGTGGGGATGGTGTCAAAAGCCTTGGCGAGATCTAGATAAGCTGTGTGAACCACATTACCCTCATCTACGGCTTTGGTGACTGCTTCAAAGAAGTCTATCAGGTTTAGGAGACATGATCTGCCTTTTACAAACCTGAACTGGGTGGAGTCCAGAGTCTGGAAATTACCAATGTCATTGTTTATAAGTTCCATGATGATAAGTTCCATAGCCTTGCAGACCACGCTCATCAGGTTAATGGGGCAGTAGTTCCCGGGGTCCATGGTGACTCCCCCTTTGTGGAGTGGGATAACCGTCGCTGTGCACCATAAGAGTCAATGCACTACTGTAGCAGGAATCAATGCACTACTGTAGCAAGATTCAATCATGGAATACGATCCAAGACTTGTTTCTCAAATAATAGTTTAAGGGCTTTGCAGCTGCTATGACCTGGTCAACCAAATGTCTCTGCTTATTTAATGTTGTCATTGTTTTATTTCTGTGACTTTGGATGTTACTGCAAATGCTCTGTATATCTTATATTTTATATTTACAATGTCGCTATGTTACCTACTGTTTTATTGTCACATTGTACATTATTATTACCTTCTTGTTATTATGCTACTTAATTGACTTGGAGCCTTTCTCCCCGGGCCTTCACTGAAAAAGGACATATGTCCAGCTGGGCTTTCCCAGTAAACAAATGTAAATTAAATAAATAATGAATAAAGTAAATGATGGCATGCCATCCAGGAACATTCCCTGATCTAATTTCCTAGTAAATTTCATAACACAATGCAATCTGTCACTTTTCAAAATACAGTAAGTGATATATGTAACCCCCCCCCCCCCATTTTAGGGTTGCACAAACTTACAAAAAGGGTAAAACCTCTTGAATTATGTAATGGTCGATATAATGAACTTTGAGCATTACATAATTCTACAAACTATACAACTGATGGAAAACACTACCGTTTCATCACTTCTATCATACTATCTGTCTATCTATCTATATAGGGGTCAGATTAATATTATTAACCTTATAGTTTGACATCTGTTTAGTCGACGAATTTGGGCAACTAAATAGACGGCTGATAGGTGAAAAAGATTGCACAATATTCAGGGTAGGGGAATATTCCCTTTCCCCAATATTGTATGTTCCTGGAGTTAGTATATATAATTAGCTGGGGGTGTAGGAGTTCTGGGGGGGATGTTTTAGTTTAAGTTTCTTTAGTTTATATTTTGCATGATCTGAGATTGCATCTTGGTGCATGTTTGGCAGCTTGTTGACATTTGCAAAGTTGATGTTTTCTGGTTGCTTTGTGAACTTTGATGTTTGGGTGTTTTGATAAAGGTTGATTTTGTGAACTTCGATGGTTGGGTGTTTCGATAAAGGTTGACTTTGTGAACTTCGATGTTTGGGTGTTTTGATACTTTCTGCCTAACAATCTATCTGTCTATCTATGTATAGATGAATGGCAGCTGGTTGAATGACTGCAATGCCAATGACCAAAATATCAACACAGTTAAGTCGAAATATGTAATGTTGTCATGTTCTGCACATGCTCTGGAAATTACCCCAGAAAAAGCAAGTGTTTTTTTTAGTAGAGCAAACTTCCCCTGCACGCCACACACCTGCTGTTAATTATATATACTAACCCGGAGATTCTACAATTCCTTGGGAAAGGGAATAGTCCCCCACCCGGGGATTATCGGTCTCACATACCTGTTGACCATCTGTTTCAATTGAACAAATGATGTTGACCACACAGATATTGACACTGTGATCATTTGGCAAACTGCCCTGCACCTATATTCAATATATATTATCCATCTGTCTATCTCTCCCTCTCTCTCTCTCTCTGTATACATATATATATATATATATATATATATATATATATATACACACACACACACACACACGCATATATATATATATATATATATATATATATATATATATATATATATATATATACATATATATATATATATATATATATATATATATATATGGGTCTACTTTACATGGTCGACTTTTCACAAAGCCGACTTTCATATGGCTGAGACCATATGATCGACTTTCGGAAAGCCGACCATGTAAAATAAACACAAAAACCACAATGGACACTTACCTTTAAACTGTTAGCAAGGGGGGCAAGCCCGCCTCACCCCCCCATAACTTAAATATACCAACTCTGAGATCACACTACAGTGCGGAAGAGGGAAATTTTCCCATTCCGCACTGCACGGAGATAGCGGTTCCCCATGATCTGCTTTTCAAAAGTCGATCATATGGTCTCGGCCATATGAAAGTCGACTTTGTAAAAAGTCGACCATGTGAAGGGGACCCATATATATATATTTGGATTTGGATGTATGCTTGGAGACATTGTCATGTTGAAAGGTGAAATTCCTCTTCATCTTCAGGTTTCTAGCAGATGCCTGAAGGTTTTGGGCCAAAAGTGACTAGTATTTGGAACTGTTCATAATTCCCTCCACCTTGACTAAATCCCCAGTTCTGGCTGAAGAAAAGCAACCCCAAAGCATGATACTGCCACCACCATGCTTCACCGTGGGGTGGTGTTCTTTTGGTGATGTGAAGTGTTGTTTTTATGCCAAACGTACCTTTTGGAATTGTGGCCAAATATTTCAGCCTTGGTCTCATCAGAACATAACACATTTTCCCACATGCTTTTGGGAGACTTGATGTATTGTTTTGCAAATTTTATCTGGGCCTGGATTTTTTTCTGTGTAAGAAAAGGCTTCCATCTTGCAACCCTACCCCATATCTCAGACAGATGGAGAATACGGGAGATTGTTGTCACATGTAGTACACAACCAGTACTTGCCATAAATTCCTGCAGCTCCTTCAGTGTTGCTGTAAGTCTCTTGTCAGCCTCCCTGACCAGTTTTCATCAATTTTGGAGGGTCATCCAGTTCTCTGCAACATTATGTTGTCCCATATTTTCTCCACTTTTTGATGACTGTCTTTACTGGGTTCCATGGTATATCCAATGCTGTGGAAATCTTTTTTGTACCCTTCTCCTAACTGATGCCTTTAAAAATGAGATCCCTTTGATGCTTTGTAAGCTGTCTGCGAACCATGGCTTTTGCTGTAGCAGGCAACTGAGTAAATGTAAGGAAAATCCTACTAGGATAGCTGAATGGGGTTAATCAGGGTCTCTTTAATTGATGGCAGGTGTATACCCAAGAAGACTGAATGCTGTAATTAAATCAAAAAGGTGCTTCAACAAAGTATTAATTTAAGGTTGTGCACACTTATGTAACCAGTTTATTGTACATTTTTGATTTTTTATATTTTTCCCCTAACAGATTTGTTTTTCAATTGCATTGTACAAGTTATAGGTCACATTAAAGGCAGAGAAAGCTTTGAAATGATTTCTTGTGGTCTCATTATTTTATATCACAAAAACCTGGCATTTGTTAAGTGGGTTAGTCTGACTGGGCAAAAAACTCTTTTTCAGCAGAGGCCTGAGGAGAAAAGCTCCAAACATACTTAAACATATACAGATAGAAATACCGAGTCAAACTGTTAATGATAACAAGGAACTTGAGTGGTAGAAAAGATATAAATCATAAACAATTAAAAAAACAGAATGCAAAGCTTAAAACTAATAAGGATAACAGGAATTTATGTGGTTTACCAACAGCAACCAGTCAGATTAACATAAGAATAAAAATAGTGGCATTCTCACAGAGAGTAAGAGTACAATTAACACTTGCCATACAGTCAACAGGTTAGGAAATGTAGAGTAATTTTGCTATAATATTTGTCTGAGAGAGAACAGGATTATGTCTAGCGTTAGACAATCTATGATATTTAGGTAGACGGTCAGCATGAAGAAAGAAAAGAAATAGAGGCATAGTGACTGTAACGGTGTAATTAGCAGAGATAAAGGGAGCAGAAGGATAGGGGGACAATAGGTCAGGTTAGAGCGTTAGAGTAGGGCAGGGGGCAGGTCCACATTTTGTGCAAGTAATCTTTCAGCGCTTTTTTGAAACTGAGACTAGTAGTGATAGCTCTAAGGTCTGGGGGAAGTTTATTCCAGGTGCTGGCAAAAGAATGACAATACAGAACTTTGCCAGTTTACTTCATGGGCTTATAGACTTCCAGGAGATGTTGGTCTGCAGTGCTGTAACAGCATTTGGGGGTATAGGGAGAGATTAGGGTAGAGAGAGCAGGACAGAGTGAGGGATTAGCTACGTACAGAATGTGTGAGGTGGAGTTGTGGAAGTAAGAGTTGGGTTTGAACTTTAGGCCGCAGAAGATTTTTTAGGACAGTGCAGTTATGGGTGCAGTTAGGTCAATTAGCAGCAAAGCTGGCAATTTTATTGTAGGTGGATTTGAGTTTGGCCATGAGGTTGAAGATTAGTGAGTATGGGTGCAGTGTAAAATAGAGTAGGCAGTGGAAAAGCTTGTGCCAGAGAACGTTTTGTGTCATTAGTCAGGTATTTATGTTACATATATATATATATATATATATATATATATATATATATATATATATATATATATATACACATAAACACACACACACACACACACACACACACACACACACACACACACACACACACACACACACACATGCACACACATGAATAAGATTTGCACAATGACGATACTATCAATTATCAAATATCCTTCCAAGGATACACAGAATACCGTTACACCATGTAGAAATATTAAATACATAAAAAGAGTAACAAAGTAAATGCATGATGATGAATACATGCTTAATTCACTGTGCTTACAACAGAGTAACAAAGTAAATGCATGATGACGAATACATGCTTAATTCACTGTGCTTACATCAACAAACTGCAGTTACAGTAAAGTGCATCTAAACCGACAAGCTGTATGTTTTGATGACTATCATGGAAGAAGCCTTCATTGGCATAGCTGTCAGTTTTTATATTTAATAAAATCACATATAAATGTCTCCCTTCATTGAACTTGCCACATGTTTTTCAAGTTATAAGCAATATCTATTTCTTTCTAGTGTGCAGCTCTTACTTTAAGATATATATTAGAAGGACTTCAAGTGAAGCATAAACAATAACTAAGTGGGAAGGATCCAATAGCAATAAATATCGGTGAGATAAAGATACACTGCGTCCAAAGATCAGAAGTACCGAACTCCTTGCAGATGGTAAATGTTAGCATTCTTGACGGGATTCATTGAAGACAAATGGAAAACAAAGAGACGCAGAGCTGTGTGGAGGAAAGAAAAGGAGTAAGTTTTATTATTCATTCTGTTTTATATTTTGATTGCAGTAGTCTTGCATTCCTGCAACTCTACATTCTCATTTGCTTACAGTAACCTAACGGTATTATGTTCCCATTGTGCTTGCTTCACTTCTCTTAGGTAGCTTTGAAAATGGAATTAGACGTAGCCACCAGAAATAGCTATCAACTTTAGGGGCAGCAAGATGCAGCTGCAATAAAGTAGAGAAGCTGAAGAGTGACAGAAATCATGAAGAAATAGAAGTGGGATAGTTATGTAACAATGGTAGTGCTGTCAGAGCAGATTGCTTCATATTCCTGCTGCAGAGAAGAAAACTTTTCAGTGCAACCTGGCAGTAACATCAGCGGAATGAAGATAATAGCTCTGTCACTGGTTGCAATGTTTCTTGGGGGTGATGAAGGATTTAGAAAGGAAAGAACTTCAGCTGCCTGGTTCATACTGTATTTGTTTAATCATTAAATGTTTGTTAACTAAGTAGTTATACTTCTCAAAAATGGACCAAGTTCATGCAAGCATTGGACACAAGGCAGAGTACATTGCATAAAGTGCATTACTAACATCTTATTTATAAATGTAAACTTGTATAGCTGTGTGCCGAAACATAAGGTAGTTTTACAATGGATAATTGTCTGCACATAGCTTTAATTGTTCAAATATACATTTAAAAGCAAAAAGTGGGAATGTGAACTAAACCATGGCAACAGCTTTAAGCATACGTAGCTATTCAGCACAGAACAGTCCGAAGTGCTCAAGTAATGGATTACTTGAACACTTTGGTCTGTTTTGTGCTGAATAGGTATGTATTATGGATAATGGATTACTTGAACACTTTGGACTGTTTTGTGCTGAATAGCTACGTATGTTTAAAGCTGTTGCCATGGTTTGGTTCACATTCCCACTTTTTGCTACAATTTATTTACACTTTTGGGCATAGTGAACCATTCCTGTTAGCTGCTGTTCTTTACTGCATACATTTAAGAGAATTCAACAGTATCTGAATGCATAGCTCTCAACCTCTTAGTGCAAAAAATCATGACAAAGCTTATAATAATGGGGGGACAAAGGCTCAAAAATATGGACAGATTATAAATATTGCTCTTATAAACTGACAAAGATACTAGAATAACGAGATTTGTGTCAGCATGAATTTTTCTGAAGGTATGAAGTCTGAAATGTATGTCATTATTTAGTGATTTGAATCATCAATGATTTGCCAGGTAACCACAAATTTTTATGAGGAAAAGGCCAAAAATACGTGGCAAAAATCTGAACATTCTACAAAAATCTAGACAGTTGAGAGGTATGTCTGACTGTGTTATGAAAGAATTAAATACATTATGTGTATTTGTAGCTACAATGATGTACTTAAAATTGTGGTACTGGAGGTATTTGTATGTATGTATGAAGGTTAAGCAGGTAACTTCCATAGCTATCTAGTACATAGTAATCTATCTTCTGCAAGTTATAAAGCAAAGTTCATATAGGACAAGGTTAGTTAGAACTTATGTACAGATAAAAGACTATGTGTTTACTTGATTTATAAGTTATGATATTTGTAAACATTTTTATACACTTTTGATTCCAATCTATCTGCCATTTTGAAGTATTATTCTGAATGTTCAACAAAATGTTTTGACCCTGAATTATGGCTACAGTCCTGGTGATCTGACAGATGAAAACTTCAATGTACTATTTTTCAGGCTACAAGTAGTTCCACACCTTAATTGCAGATGTGGTCATCATTTATATCATGTTTGCAAATATATCAATTTCACTGGAGGCAAAAATCTCACATACAAACAAGGTTGTCAAGAACACACACACTACATCCACTAAAGATAGAGTCCAACTACGCACACAGACAAGCTTGTGCTGAGGCACTAAAAAGCAATGTTCCCAAACCTCAAAGACCTCCTTAGCCTATAATGGCAGCACCTATCTTCAGCAATCTCTAAAGCACTCACCAAAAACAACACCAAACACCACACATAAATCTACACCCACTGGAGCCCCAAGAGCACAGCCCATGAGACAAACAAACACATTACCCAGAACTCTTGTCAGAGGGGACTCCATTGTATGACACACAAATGCCCCCCCTCACCAAGCAAGGAGAAGATAATGGTTAGTTCCTTATCTGGAGCTGGGATCCACCAATAGGTAGTATTTTACATTTTAATATTTTTGGCACATGTTTCTTTAAGACAACAGGTATGTTTCTCATGTGATAGTTCCATTCCTTACCTTAACAGTGATTTAGTTTGTGTTCACTTATTCTAAAGAAGTCCTTTATTCATCTGGACAAACTCGCTTAGTGACTGTTATTAAATTGTTCTGCTTGGTACTTATCGCCTTTTGTTATATTATTATTTTTTTTTATCACAGTCATTTTAGCAAGCGTTCTTCCATTTGGTTGGAAAGTTGTTCTTACTTCATGCCTCTGCATTTTTCCTGTAACCTGGAGTGAATGGAGCAGCTAAAGCTACATATACTATAAATAGTTATGATTCTTCCTGTCTGATCATAACTTACAGCTTACTTTTTATGTGTTCTCAAAACGGATGTCAAGATTCACCTCTTCACTTTCACTTCACTCTACTTTCAATGTGAATTTCTTGACGTCAGTGTCTGAAACACATAATAGGTTGGTTATGATTGCTGATCCAGTCAAAATTCAATATATCTGCCATGTTAAATGGGCTTTATGCTCTTTTGCTTTTATAGCCAAGTGAGGTTCCTCTTTCTTTTTGTCTGACAGCTTTTAGCTGAAGCTTTAATGTAGTATTGCAGACTGCATGACATTGATTACTTTACAGTTAAAATCAGATACATTTTGCAATTACATATCCCAGAATTCTGTACCATTATTCTAACAGATTATTCTCAGTTGTGTTCATTGCTGTTCACGTTGCTGTTCTGCAGTGTTTATTTATTTATTTTATTTTACATTTGTTGACTGGGCTAGTCTAACTGGATACATGTCCATTTTCAGTAGAGGCTTGGGGAGAAAAGCTCCAAGCAGATACAAAATACAATATAGAATGTTGCAACAGTCCAATCTTAAACAGTTGTTAATAAAAAAATACAGTATTCATCATCAGCATAACACAAATAGTAAAAGGCAATATACAAGAGAAGTTACTATATACATATATACATATATTTAAATTGCCATAAAACATGTTTAGTGTTCATTAAAATTTCTGTGCAGTGAAACACAGACATCCGGCACATCACTTAATCAAACAGGGACAGCCTTAACTAGAAATTAGTGACTTCTCTAGATGCTTTTTGGTACTTTCATGGTATCTTGAATGAATTAATTGGTTAATATCAAACATATTTCTGCAGCAAGCTAGCCTATAGCATTGGTGATCCATGTTTGATTATCAGCATACGTGTCAGAGAGCCATTTGGTGGGAGAAGGAATGAATACCTCACAGCCATCTCACTTTTCAGAAAGGTAGTAGCTTTAATACTATTTTTAGAAAGTCTTGATAGTTAGAGGCCAAGTACAAATCTGGCCAGCCCTTTTATAAAAGGTTTGTTGGAAAGTACTGTCTACCACTACCTTATTTAAAGAGACTTAAGGTTCATAACAGGGGCACTCAAAATGGTCATAGACAAGACATAAAAATATTCCACATGATGTCACTGGGATCTTTTACTTGTCTTTTGCTTCTTGAATCCTGGTTTGGGGTAGGGATGGAAAAGATGAGAGGTGACTAAAAAACTCTTAGGTTCATGGGTTCATAGGTTCATAGGTTCATACTAGGCTATCTGCCCTAGGGCATTTATAAGCCTAGCCAGAGTGTGTTTGGCTTTCGCCACCCATTTTAAATTAATTTTGCTATGCCTTTTTTTGAGGTTAGTATACTGTGCCTCTGTCTAACAGTGACACAGAAGTGATAGCCGGGGTAAACCTACAATCTCCCATCCACTCATCAAGATTCCTCTTGAAGAGAGTCAATGTGGGACTCTGCCTAACCTGGACTGGGATTTTATTCCAGAGTGAAGGGAGCCTCTGGGTTATGAATCTGTCCCTCCAGCATGTCCTATTTATTTCAGTGCTGAGGTTCAAGTCTCGAGCGTAGCTCGATGGGATTTGGATTTTCTGAGGTGCAGCATGTCCATTAATTCTGGGTTGGACATGGCTTTATCGTCAGGCACAGATCGCCTCTGAGCAGGCGGTATGCCACTGAGTAGAGCTGGAGTTTCTTTAATCGGGCAGCATATGGCATGTGTTTGAGCCCTTTGATCCTCTTGGTGAGGTACTTTTGGGGTCTTTCCAGTTGCTGCAGGTGTCTGGTAAGGTACATCCCAAAGGGGCATTGTACTCAATTATGGGCCTGATGAGGGATGAGTAAAGAGGTACGATGACCTCCCCTGATCTAGATGTGAATCCCTTCATGATTAGGTGGGCTATATAAAATGTTTTTCTAACCACTTTGGCCACGTGGTTGTCAAATGAGAGATTGCTATCAACTTGGGTCCCCAGGTCCCTAATGACTTCTTCTGTACTTAATGGATTACCACCTATGTGGTAATTTGTGGGCACTTTGTTTTTGCCAAAGGGATGACTATACACTTTTGGCGTTTAGCTTGAGGCCATGGCTCTGGCACCAGTTGTCTGTTTCTATGAGGCCCTTTTGGAGGATGCTTGTGTCGGCTGGAGAGTTGATTATGGCGCTCAGTTTGCAGTCATCTGTGAACTTGGTCAGCCACAGTCCTTCCGTGTTGGCCTGTACCACCGAGAAATATATACCGAACAAGAGAGGTCCCAGGACTGAGCCTTGTGGGACCCCACTTGTAACTGGTTTGGAGTCTGACATGGCTCCAGCAATTCTAACCATGTGGGTTCTGTCCTTGAGCCAGTTTGCAACCCATCTAGTGACATAGGGGTTTATATTTAAGCTGATGAGCTTATCTATAATGCCCGAGTGGGGTATTGTATCAAAGGCTTTTGCGAGGTCCAGGTAGGCTGTGCGGACCACCTTCCCCTCGCCAATGGCCTTGGTGACTGTTTCAAAGAAATCGACCAGGTTTAAGAGGCAGGATCTGCCCTTAACAAAGCCAAACTGGGTAGGATCCAGTGTCTGTAGGTCCCCAATATCTTTATTTATGAGGTCCATGATGATCCTTTCCATAGCTTTGCAGACCAAGCTAGTCAGGCTTATGGGGCGATAGTTTCCAGGATCCGTTGAGGCACCACCTTTGTGGAGAGGGACCACTGTTGCTGTCGCCACTCTTTGGGTACATATCCTGTAGTAAGGCTAAGATTGAACAGTAGTTTTATGTTTGGGTTTAGCTCTTCTTGGAGTTCATGTAGGACGCAGCCCGGGACACCATCTGGTCCCACTGATGCTGTGTTTTTTGCTTTGGAGAGGGCGGCTCTTACCTGAGCATCTGAGATGTCAGGGGGGCAGCACTCTGTTGTGATAGATATTTGCCCTTTTGGTGGGGAGAGGGGGGAGAAGTTTGCACTGAACCTGTCAGCTAGGATGTTGGCAATGTCTGTGGGCTCAGTGTATTTTTTGTCATTTTGGACTAATTCTGAGCATATCTGGGAATTCCCACCCAGGTTCCTAACATAACTAAAGAAAGCCTTGTGATTATCTTTAGTGGCCTGTGCAATTTTTCTCTCGAAGCTGGCCTTAGACGATTTTATGAGTGCCCGTAGTTTTTTGCTAATACTGATCAGAAATGCCTTCCCCTTTTGGGATTTTGCTCTATCATGTAGTAGCTTCCTCCTTCTATTGTATAGTTTGTTTATGGCTGGGGTCCACCAGACAGGACGTCTGCCTTTGGAGGATTGGGTCTTGGTTTTATTTGGGATTGCATGATCCATGCATTCCTGAAGGTGTTCATAGAATGCATTTATAAAGGATTCTGCGGTCTGGGCCGTATTTTCCACAGGCCGGGGCTTTGAAGGATTTTGCCTCGGTTTTGAGGCGTGTGAAATTGCTTTAGAGAAGTTTTTCACTGTGGTTTCCTGGGCAGGGGTGGGGTCGGGATGTGAATATCCAGTGAGATTAGTTTATGGTCTGATCTTCCTAGTGAGGGATACACTTCTGGTCTGGAGCATAGTGTCCCCATGTTGGTGATGATCAGGTCCAGTATGTTTTCCCCTCTTGTGGGAGTGGTAACAAGTTGTTCCATAGCATTTGAGTTTATAAATTCTAGGAACCTTTGGGATAGGGTGTTGGAGCTAGAGTAATGCTCCCAGTCTATGTTTGGGTAGTTGAAGTCACCCAATATAATGGTGTTTGGAGAGACCTTCATATTTTCCAGTATTCTCAGGAAGGCCAAGTGGGGTTCTTGTGTTTGGGAGGGTGGTCTGTAGCAGGCTATAAACTGGAAGGCAGTTTTACCCACAGTTAGTTGCACATGGATAGTCTCTGATGCTTCGTGCTGTGCCACCAACCTGGAGGTGTGGGTATCTTTGGCGAATATTGATACTCCCCTCCTTTTGTGGTTCGGTCCAAGTTTTGGGGCGAAAAGCATGGTATGAGGTATAACCTGGTAGTGCTGGGGTGCTCTCGGGAGCCTTGAACCAGGTTTCTGTTACTGCACAGATATCGATGTTCTCCATGCTAAGGAGAGTTTCAGTGCGTGCATCTTGAGGTTTAGACTTCTGGCATTGAGTAGCATTACTCTTAGTTTCTTATCCCTTGTGATACCTATGGAGGTGGGTTTGTCTTTTGAGCCTTGCCTAAAAAGGCACTATGGGGATAGCAAGAGCCTTTGCCAATATCCGAAAGCCCAGGGTGACAGGTGCAAGCCATCCCTAGCGAAGCATCATGGCTTGTCGAGCATGTCATCCCAGGCTGACAGGCATTGGATCCCCTTTGAATGACACCAACACTTAAGCCAATTGTTGAAATTGATCATCTTGTCTTCATATTGTGGCATCATTCTTGGTGAGGGTAAGATGCTACTCAAGGTCAGGGTCATACCGGCCTGGGCTACATTCTCAGAGAGCTCCTCTATGTCTCTTTTCATGTAGTCCAGGGAGGTACGTCTCAGGTCATTCACACGAGGATGGACAATGACTGAGTCATATTTGTACTTGCCTTGGAGTGACCTGACTGCTTGTGTTATGTGGTGATGCCTAGCGCCCGACAGGCAGCTCACCGTGACCTTCTCCTTGTTCAGCCTGGTGAGCAGGACGTCAGTGTGCCTGACGATAGAGTCACCCATTACAAGTGTATCAGGTGTGTTGTTTAGCCTTAAGGGCTGTGACTGTTCGGCACACTGGCTTTGTGAGCTATGTGTTGCATGTTTTGTTTTGGGGTAGTGGTTGCTTGGGTGTCTGCTTTGGAGGTCTCTGCTGCTTAGGCAGATTTTTATTTAGAGCCTCTGAGTATGTTTTGTGTGTTTATGTGTTTGGTTTGTTGTCGTGGTAGGTCTATGTGAGACTGGAATTGTAGTGAGTGTGGTTTCCTTCTCTTCCTGACTGGTTACGCCAGTACTGAGTTGAGAGAGCTTAGCCTCCAGTTTGGCTATATGGTTGCATCTCTCACATGTGTTGGAATTTGTTGGGAGGAGGAGAGGGTTGTCTGTGTACATGAGGCAGTTGTAACATTGCCTCAAGATTCCCAGATTCACCAGCTGGACCTGAGAGGAGATTGACAACTGACCTTTGGACATGCTAGAATAATATTGGGAATTCCTTTATAATTGAAAAAAGGGCCAATGGGGAACAAGGTACTCAAGGGAGTTTGTGAGGGTGTAGTGCTTTTAATTTTTAGAGCTGACTTATATAATTGCTTTAGTGAGCAAGTGCCAGGTAACTTAAATGCAATGTGTTACAGGTAACTTAAATGCAAAAACGACAAACAGTAACTTTCTTTCAAGTGAAACAAGGAAATAAGTACAGTAAGCAATGCAGATATCACTAGGGATCCACAGAAGTGCTAAATGCCACGTTTTAGGTGGAATTAGCGTTTCAGGGAAATAAACAAACAAGCATACAAATAAAGCTGGATTTAGCAGGCCTGGATCTAGTCTATGCTACAGCAAACAAGGTGTACCAATTTCAGTAAGAAACAGTTAGAATATGCAGGCACTATAAGCCTCTAACCAGAAATTCCCTGCTCAGAAGGGCAGAGTCCAGCCTCTCCTCCCACAAGAGTGCAGACCGCAATCCTTCTTAACGTAAAATAACTGGCCTGAAGCCCAAGTGCTTAAACCAGAACTAATACACTTTGAGAATAACAGACACTGAGCTCTCAATCAGCAGTTCCCAACTTAGAAGGATGTAAGCTACCTGTCCTGTCACCACAGTGCAGGCCACAAACCTTCCTAATGTAAAACAACTGGTCTGAAGCCCAAGTGCTTAATCCAAAAGACTTAGAAATGATAGCTACACTTTAATCAAGTTACTACCAGCAGTAATAAATACAACTGAATACTTTAAAGAATGCCTGGATTAGTGCTCAGGTTATACAAACAAAGCTAGATTCAGCAGGCCTGGATCTAGTCTATGCTACAGCAAACAAGGTGTACCAATTTCAGTAAGAAGCAGTTCAAATATGCAGGCACTATAAGCTTTAACCAGAAATTCCCAGCTCAGAAGGACAGAGTCCAGCCTCTCCTCCCACAAGAGTGCAGAACACGAACCCTCTTAATGTAAAATAACTGGCCTCAAGCCCAAGTGCTTAAACCAGAATTAATACACTTTTAGAATAACAGACACTGACCCTCCATCAGCAGTTCCCAACTTAGAAGGATGTAAGCTACCTGTTCTGCCACTACAGTGCAGACCACAAACCTTCCTAATGTAAAACTGGTCTGAAGCCCAGGTGCTTAAACTAAAAGGCTTACAATGAGTTCACCAAGCAGTAATAAATACAATTGAGTACTTTTAAGATGACACAAAAGCAAAATAAAGTAGGAAAAAACACAAAAACAGTAAAAGCAGATACATTTTTTTTTTTTTTTTTTTTTTTTTGGAAAGAGAGAAAGGAAAGACAGAAAGGAGTAGCAGAAACTAAGCTGACTGGCCTTCTCAAATGCTCTCCCTGTACTGGGTAGAATGAGGTAATGACACTAGACTGGGAGGAGGGTCCCAGATCAAATTTACACTAGGGGTGGGCAACTGCAAAGCCACCAACTATAAAAACACTATACCAACAGGGAGGGAGGGTGGGAAACAAACAGGATACTTAATGTTATATATTGTAGCTCCGAGTTTGCTGAGTGTCCTTCCTTCAATCAGCTCACTGTAAAATGGCTGAACACTCACAACTGAGCTTCTTAGGTAACAGAAAGTTGAAACCTGAGACAGCTTTTAAGAAAGAAATCTCAAAAGAACCAATGAGGTTCTTAGTCTAAGCTGTAGTCCAGGAGACCTCAGTCAGCCAATGACCTCAAACAATTCTCTCTCACTGAAATGCCTGATGGCTTTGGCTAAAACAAGATGTCCCTGAATTATGTGCTCAGACACACAGCCTCCACAAACACTAGGCCCAAATACAAGCCTGAATATGGAAATGCTACAAATATCCCCACTACTTAGAACAAACTGCAGAAATGTTACTCACAGCTGAAAAGCAGCAGTGAGCCTTTAAATGAAAGTTTTAAACAGCTAAAGGAGCCACTAGAAAAAAAGAGTTTAACTGCAACAAGTTATCATAAACAAACAACCCAACAGATGCTTAATAAGAGTGGACAATTTCCAGTTAATACCTCACACACAGTGAAACTAGCTAGAAAAAATACACAGTACACAAAGTGCTATAAACAACAAAGAAATAAAGAACAAAATAAACAAAAAACAGGATACTTAATGATAAGTATTAGAAGTCTTAGAACTATTTTTAGCATGTTTAGTTCTCTTCCTTTATTCTGGTTTGTGTTTCCATTCCACCTCAAGCCTGTGTGAGTGTAGCACTACATAAACTGTATGATCAGATAATGTGCTTGGACCAGAATTATACAAATTCCCTTCTGATTATTCTGGGGGATTTTAATAAGGCAAATCTCAGCCATGCACTTCCTAAATTTACCCAGCATATAAAGTGTCCTATCAGAGGCAGGAACACTCTGGATTATTGTTATATGGTGTTAAAACATACTTATCATGCTGTCCCCCATACAGCTTTGGACTTTTCTAACCACTGTCTGGGTCATTTGCTTCCTATATATGATAGCAAGTTAAAATCTGTTAAACCTGTGATCAATACAGTGAGAAGGTGGACTATTGAGACAAAGCTGAAGCTGCAAGCCTGCTTTGATTGTACAGATTGGAGTGTCTTTGAAGACTCTGCTGCTAACTTGTATGAACTGGCAGACAGTAACATCTTATGTTAGCTTCTGTGAAGATATGTGTGTCTCCACTAAGACCTGGTTAAAATCTAATAATGGCAAACCCTGGTTTACTGACAAACTTAAGCAGCTACATCAAGCCAATGAAGATGCCTGTAGAAGTGGAGATAGGACACTTTTTAGACAGGCAAGGAGCACAATGACAAAAGAAATCAAAGTGGCTAAAAAGAACTACTCTTGTTTGTCTTTTTGGCTTTTCCCGGTTAGGGGTCGCCACAGTGGAACTCCGGTCTGCTAATGATTGGCAGTAGATTTTTATGGTGCTAAGTTGCCAGCCCGCCACCCAGCCTTCAAGCTGAAAAAACAGTTTTTAGACAATGATCCTGCATCAGTGTGGAAAGGTCTACAAAACATTACAAACTACAGGAAACCATCCCCCTACACTACAGCTATTTACCAGCTGGCTGATGACCTAATGTATTTTATTGCAGGTTTGATAAGCCTGAGGCTACAAATGACACTGTTATCAGCTCTGTCAGTGTTCAGACTTATATGACTCTCTTTTCCACACATTCTTACAATTCAACCTGCATTAATTATCTCTGAAGAGGATGTGTGTCGGTTTTTTAAAAGACAGCAAGTTAAGAAACAGCTGGTCCAGATGGGTTTTCACACTCCTGTTTAAAAACCTGTGCTTATCAGCTGGTTCCTGCTTTTACTTGGATTTTTAATAAATCATTAGAGCTGTGTGAAGTTCCCTTATGTTTCAAACAAGCCACAATAATTCCTGTGCCTAGAAAATCCACTATAACAGGACTGAATGACTACAGGCTTGTTGCTTTGACGTCAGTGGTCATGAAGACTTTTGAGAGGCTGGTGTTAGCTCATTTTAAGGATATTACAGCTCCCTCATTGGACCCCCTTCAGTTTGCTTATCATGAGAACCGGTCAGTGAATGATGCAGTTAATACGGCATGCACTATATTTTGCTACATCTTGACAACCCAGGGATATATGCAAGCATTCTGTTTGTGGGCCAGCTCTGCATTTAATACAATAACTCTGGACCTTCTTCGCTTGACACTGTCCCAGCTTTCCGTTACTATTTCCACCTGCCAACGGATCTCCCCACTGCTATTCTCCCTTACACTAATGACTGCACCTCTAAGGATCCCGCAATCATACTTACTAAATACGTGGACAATACAGCTATCATTGGGCTCATCAGGAATGGTGATGAGTCTGCATACAGATGGAAGGCTGAGCAGCTGGCCCTTTGCTGTAGTCAGAATAATCTGGAGCTGAACACTCTTAAAACTGTGGAGATAACAGTGGACTTTAGGAGTGGTACTACAATATTATCCCCTACCCTTTATATTTAATACTGCTGTGTCAGTTCTGGAATCCTTCAAGTTTTTGGGATCTATAATCTCCCGAGACTTGAAGTGAAAGACTAGGGTCCATCATAAAAAAGCACAACAGCGAATGTACTTTCTGTGACAGCTGAAGAAGTTCAACCTCCCACAGGAACTGTTGATTCAGTTCTATACAGCAGTCATTGAGTTTGTTCTCAGCTCATCCATAACAGTGTGGTTTGGATCTCTGTCTAATCATGACAAAAATAGGTTGCATCGAATAGTCAAGTCTGCCAAAAATATCATTGGTGCTAGTTTGCCCTCCTTACAGGACCAGTACTATTCCAGAGTCATGAAAAGGGCAGGGAAGGTCATCACTGACCCTTCACATCCAGGCCACCATCTTTTTGAACTATTACCATCAGCCAGGTGTTATAGGTAGGTAGGTACTAGGCTATCGGCCCTAGGACCCATACAAGCCTAGCCAAAAAATGTACCCTGGCTTTCGCCACCCAATAAGTACCAAAACAAGCAGATATAAGAACAGTTTTTTCCACAGTCTATCATGTTCATAAACGGTTAACTCAGATTATTAGACTGGGGTATTCTTTTTCCCAAATCTCCACGGACTCTACAGTATTGTTTACATATTGTTAATACTTGTTTCTTTCAGAGTTTATTTCAGTATTTCTTGCACTTTGCACCTTGTATATGTATATATATATATATATATATATATATATATATATATATATATATATATATATATTTACATTTTTTTTGTCTTATTCTTAATAGCTGCATGTATGTCATTTGTCTTGTTTTTAATAGTTGTATCTATGTCGTTTATGTAATTCATATTTGGAGAGTCATTGAAACTCGAGTCAAATTCCTTGTATGTGCACATATTTGGCCAATAAATGTGATTCTGATTCTTATTTATGACTTTTCTAATTGTTTATGCAATAAGTACTGCAGTTTCAATGGGAGTTTGCAAGATTTGTTATCAATTTCATTAGTTTAATTTCCATTTTGTTAGCTGTGTAATTAGCCTGGTTGGAAGACTCTTTCCACCCGCAACCTGGACCATTAGGGAAATAACAGTTCTGTACACATGCACTAAATACATCAAGGATTCACAGACTTTGGTTTGTACAAAATAATGCATTCATAAGTAAGCAAGTATCTGAACTTCAGTCCTCTGCAGTTGAGACTAAATAAATTACAAAGTACGATGACCTAATTTCAGAACTGGATTGACACACTGGCCCTGATTTAACCATTACAGTTGAGGAAAGTACAGGCAGATTCTTTTAAAGGATGCTGTTTTAATTTTGATTGAAAGAGTTCTAATGCAGTTTATTTAATTAGATCTGCAGGAAAGTCGTTTCAGGTAGCTGGTCTGAGTTTTCCTAAAGCTCTTTCACCTGTGGAGGTTTTACAACAGGTTCATAGAGAGTGTTATAGATTCATTAAGATCACCCCTAAGGTCATATGTTTGTTACTTAATAAGTAGTTTGATTTTAAGTGGTGCTCATTGTCCAAGTTTGATTATTTTAAATAAAAAGAACATATATCTGTCCAGGAGAATCCCTTTTCCATGGAACACACTCCCCTTGGATATAGTCTTTTTTTAATGGGAGCCAATTAAAACATTCTATTAGGAAACACTGGTAGATGTGGCTATCTGTCAGAAGGCCAGATCTGTAGATTTTATTAACTGCTGCTTGTTTTTTATGTATATTTTGCTTGAGGGACAAATTAAGCTATCTATTTATCTATATATATATTATACTCAACTGTCCAGATTTTTGGCTCATAGTTTTGGTCTGTTCCTCATTAAATTTGTGTTTTTATGGCAAATCACTGAGAACTGAAGTCACTAATTAATTTGTGTCTCAGGCTTCATATCCTTCTGAAAATGCATGTAACACAAAACCTGTTTTTTTAGCAACTTTCTAAGTTTATAAGAGCAATATTTAAAGTCTATCCCTATTTTGGGAGCTTCCCCTCATTATTTTTCATTCTTTTCAGATTTCTTGTGCTAAGAGTCGAGAGGTATGATATATATTTATTTATTTGTTTATTGTTCATAGGTTCATAGGCCAATACTAGGCTATTGATCCAGTGGGCGATTTGTAGCCTAACTAAGAGATCCCCAACCAGGAAGACCCATCAATATCAATAATTTGTTCATAGTCCTGACTCCTTTCAATGAGGGCTTGAGGGGCATTTCCTGGGGTGCATTTTGATTTATCATCCATCCATGCAGGTTATGTTTAATGAGAGTCGGTGAGCTGCTTTGCTTTATATCCAAGGTAAGTCTCTACCATGGAAAAGGAATTCTCTTTGAGAGACATTTGTCTTACCAACAGGTCCTATTTATGTTATGGTAGAAGTTTAGGGTGTTATTTGTTTTGTGGATATGGAGGGGATCAATAGACCTGGGCCCTCTATGGATCTGTAAGCTAGACAGAGGTCCCCTCTCAAGAGTCTATAAGAGACAGAACATGTAGCTTAAAGAAGGCATGTTCTCAAATACCTTAGTGAGAAAACACTGCGGTCTCTCACGTTGAGTCATATGCACAGACAGGTGTGTACCAAAGAGGACATTACACTCTATCACAGAGTCTGACAGGGGATCAGTAGACAGAGAGAAAGAGAGACAGACAGAGGTGATGTTTTCATTACACCATGAAGATATACCCCTAACTTTAAGTAAATAAAAGGATTTCCAAATGACAGTCCAGGGACAGGACAGGGGTCCAGGGAAGTAAATAGTGTGGGAAGAAATAGCCAGGGAATTGTTATAGCTAGGCTTCTATAGGCCCTAGGGCCGATAGCCTAGTACCAACCTATGAACCTATGAACTGTGGATAAATGACAATCAAAAGATAATTCAATGTCAATGAAAGTTCCCTGATTTCTAATGACAGAGTCAATTTTTGAAGAGGTGTCAGCTATGAGGTAGGCACAAGGGCATAATGCTGCATTTCTTGGCATTCAGTTTAAGGTCATGGCCCAGACTCCTTGTGTGTGTGTGTGTGTGTGTGTGTGTGTGTGTGTGTGTGTGTGTGTGTGTGTGTGTGTGTGTGTTAGACTTTACTGGAGAATCAGTAAATCAGATGGGGAGTTTATGGCAGCTCTGCGCTGCAGTCATCCACAGGCCCTTGATGTCTACTATCACATCAGAGAGCTAAGTACCAAAGAGAAGTGATCCCAAGACCAACCCTTGGGGAACACCATTAGTGAGTACATATTTTGATGACAGTGTCCATAGGTTCATAGGTAGCTACTAGGCTTGCAGTCTAGCAGACTATTAAGGAACTTAGATCACATTCCCAATTACCCCAAACTACTGTCTGGTTAAGCAACTTGTTCAGGGTCACCCACTAGGCAAATGAAGGCGGAGGGGATCAAACCCTGCACCACAGGAACTAGTTCATTAACACTTTACAGACTTATATGTTTGTGCTAACTGCCAACACTGATACTCTGGGTTCTATCAGTAAGTCAATTTGCTATCCAGTGGGCATTTATGCTTAGTTTGATTAGCTTATTGATAATGCCAAAATGTGAGATGGCATCAAAGGCCTTGGCCCAGTCCAGGTAAACAGTATAAACTGATTTGTCTACATTTAATGCATCAGTGACTTGTCAAAGATGTCCATGATGTTCAGGAGACAGGGCTTGCTTTGACAAGCCGATAATGTCTGGGATCCAAAGCTTGTTGATTGGTCCTTGCTTATAAGTTTCATGTTTATATGTTCCACTGCTTTACAGATGAACCTGGTGAGGTCAATATTTTCTACTGTCAGTTCTCAACACCTTTGATATAAATCCAGTGGAGAGGCTGAGTCTGGAGAGGCTTAGTAGCAAGTCTACAGGGCAGTGCCTGGTACTGATGAGAAGGCAGCCTGGCACATTTTCAGGACCCGTGGAGCTAGTGTTTTTGGCCTTGGAATGATCACTAAGGACTTGCTCAGAAGTGATTGGAGGGTGGTGTACTTATGTAAATAAGCTGGGGAAAGTCTGGAGGAGATGGGGGTAAAATTTCAGCTGACTTCGTCAGGTAATGTGTTGGTTGTGTCCTCAAGGGATTTATTTATTTATTTTTTGTTGACCAGGAAAGTTGGACTGGGATATAGCCCATTTTCAGCAGAGGCCCGGGTAGAAAAAGATCCACATGTAGTTAACCCCTGCTCTAGGCACTTGTATTTCAGCTTTGAATGTATACCAACTATTTTATTTGAGTGTATAATTCTGAACAAACTTAATTATTAGCTTTAATCTTTCTTTCTTTTCCTATTCTTCTACATTTATTTATTTATTTTTATTTTATTTTACATTTGTTAACCGGGCTGGTCTAACTGGATATATTTCCATTTTCAGCAGAGGCCCGGGGAGAAAAGCTCCACATATAGAGATAAGAGATATATCATGAGCACAAATAACAGATTACAGACTGGTAGGACTTAGACAATGAATATTGTTACCCAAAAAAGTATAGGACTTAAACATTTCTAGACAATCTAAATGACATCATAATAAATATTATTACATAGTTTAAAACAAGAAAAAAATGTAAGACCAAGGAAAGAGAAATGTTCATTGTTACCAAAAAAGAAAAGGAGTTTAACTTTCTAGACAATCTAAATAACCTCATATTGAACATTATTGCTTATTTTAACAGCAAGTAGAGAAAGTGTAAGACCAAGGAAAGAGAAACAACAATAGAGAGAGAGAGTAGAGTTATAAGAGATACATGTTTTCTGGAAAAGAGTCATAGCCAAAAAGGAGGAGAAATATGTGGGAGAAGTACGTAAGGTGGAAAAGGAAGCTTAGGGGAGATAGGAGGAGGCACAACAGAATAGGGAGAGAAAAGAGGGTTACATGTCAAATGTCAACCCCTAAACCAGAGATATTTGCTTCTAGAACTGCTGTATTGCTAAACCTTGTACACGTGATTCATTTTTGATGTTAGTTTTTACAATGTTAGCCTCCAGCAATAATGTATTTAATGTTTTATTTTTATGTTTCTTTTTCTTTTCATTTTTTTGTACTACTGTTATATTAGCTTAATTTTGAAGCTTATCTCCCTGGGCCTCTACTGAAAATGGACATGTATTCAGTTAGACTAGCCCGGTCAACAAATGTAAAATAAAATAAAATAAATTAATTAACAAGAAACTGGGGACCTGGGGTGAGACAGATACAGAGAAATACAGACCCCGGGCTGAGTGTGTTCCCTGTGTGCTCTTAAGGAAAATTGCGCATGATGCAGAGAGGTCTGCATCTGGAAATACCGAGTGTATCCCTTTGTAGTCCGAGTGAACATCCCTCTCCAGTGTCAGTGGTGAGGATTCAGGCTCCTTGATTTCTGGCCCAGAGTGGGGATGTCACAACCAGTAGCAAATTTTTCCCAGAACAATAACAACATTCTCACTCTCACCAGGAGACTAATTGCTAAACCAGTTCTAAATGCAGAAATCCACAACAGCACAAAAATACAGCAGAGTGGTTAAAATTGGCAATAACTTGCTTTAATTTAAGTGCAAAAACATAAACTTCCCAGATGCAATGGGCTTTTGTTCCAGGTCAAGTCTGTGTTAGGTATCCTCAGACGTTCTTGTGTAGTTGCTGCCCTGCAGTAGAGCGACAATGTCCAGAAACTCACTACATTTAAACCAGTTCTAAACGCAGAAATCCTCCAAAGAACAAAATTACAGTCGCGTATTTAACATCAGCACTAACTCACTCCTAATTTAGGTATAAAAACAGAGACTTATCAGATGTAATGGGTTTTGGTTCTGAGGTCAAATCTGAGGAGGTATCCTCAGGTTTCCTTGTTTAGTCGCAGCCTAATGGATGATGTCCAGGGATGTCAAACTGGACATTTTTAGGAGTGCAGCTGGGAATAAAAATCTACAAAGCAGTAATTTTGAATATTAGAAAAAAAAATAATGAATTTACTAAGGTAGGAGCAATTCAGTGGAATATAGTTCATTACAATTAATTGTGTATTTATGAAAATGGCAAAATAATAACGCAGTCATCAAATAGTTTACTGAAACAAATTTACCCATTAAGCCATAAAATTTCAACTATGCCTGACTACTTCACTACTTACAAGAAAGGAAATACTTAAAAAAGAACAAAAATCCACAAATTTTTCCTTTGTCTGAGATAATGCAATTCTGTCCTTGGTAAAGCTTATTTCTGAGTGTTTTTGTGACATGGTTTATTTTCAAAACTTTTCAGAAAATATTAGCTTAATGTAACAATTCAACAAAAGAGATAAACAAGTCAGCTCTTTTGGAGTAAAGGGATAGAGATCTGACTGAAACCTAAGTGATAAAATTTTGATTAGAAGCTCGGGCAACTAAAAGAGCTGGCAGACAGAATAGGCCTTCCCATCTTGGCAGAGGGGGATAATGAGCAGGCGGATCGCTCATTGAAGTCCTGATGGAGGCCAGAACATATAGTGATTGAGAGGTGGGGGTGTGTGTGACGTTTGTGGAGGCACAGCTGCTCCAAAGCCTAGGACAGAAACACCATCAGTGGCCATGCCTCATTACTCTCCAAGCCTACACTAGTAACGCTAGTGCATGGGGGGGGGGGGGGACTAAAGGAAAACCATGCAAAGCAACAGTATGATAGGTCCTTACCTGGCCCACTGTCAGCAGCTGTTGGCTCTCACGCCTTAGTCTCCCACACGGTGATGAATAAATAAATAAAATAACATGAAAATGCAAGGTAAATAAACTAATACCAAACATCCTGTAACAGGCAGAAGAAGAAGAAGAATGAACATGCATAGCACAATAAATATTAACAAGTGCACATTAAGCAATTATTTATTAAATATACGTAAGTCATTTGACTACATTTCTTGTCCGTCTTAAAGCTGGTTATAAGCATAACATTTAGCTTTAAGAGATTCAGATATTTCCTTACTATATTAATGGACTGTTCAATGGCATTTAAGTTGTTCCATACAAATTTAATAAAGTATTAAACCAAAAGTGAAAGTATAATTATAACTGGTTATATTTCCAGAGAAATCTGAAATTGGTATTTCCTAACAGAACTTGACACCAGTAAAGATTCTAGTCAGTAAACATTGAAATAATTCAGTACTGGTAGAACAGATTATCAGAACTAAAATACATACAAATGCCAACAGTTAGATGACCAAATGCTGGATGACTGCCAGTTACCGTGAGTTTAGTATTCAAGTTTGTCCCTGAAATTATGTGTGCCAGGGAAAGTTGAAATAACCGAATGGAAAATGATTTAAAATTGCTTTCAGATACTAGAGATGTTTATTAGCAATTGAACATGGCATCTGCAACCTTCCCTGCGTTAAATCAGTTGCTATTACATTTATACCCAAAGCTAAACAGATTATTGCAATCAAGAGAATGTTAATTTAACTATTATGATGGGTAAATTGATGGTGTTTTTACATTGGTGAACTGTTTACTATGATTGTATTTAAATGCAGATGGTGTGAAGTGTCTTTGTCTGGCAAAATCATTAAAGAATTGCATGGATTAAAGTATTAACTTACTTTATTGTTTTTATAATAAACATTTTGTTATTCAAAGTACCTAATGTGACTGGAATTCTTGTATTTCATTTTAAAGGGTGCCAGGACTGTGAGAAACAATCTAATGTAACATCACTAACGTGAAATGTTGTTGTTCTGTGAAAGAACACGATTGCAGTTTCTAAGGTTTGAGTTCTTTATTTCCTGAGATGCTACAGTCTCAGAGTTGATTTAGATAAGTAAGAGGAGGTGCTCGTTGATCATTTCATTAGGGAGCCGTATGTAAATAATGTAAAACAAATAGAACTGTTATTTTTAGAGAGGATGTACTTATTGTCAATGTTGTGTCTTTCGGCTTTTCCCGGTTAGGGGTCGCCACAGCGGAACTCCGGTCCGCTAATGATTGGCAGTAGATTTTTACGTGCCGACTTGCCAGCTCTGACGCACAACCTTCAATGAAGGTACACCCATTCACGCATGTCTCCACACAGAAGACGCTGTAGCTGAGAATCAAACAGGACAACTTCGTACTGTGAGGCGACAATGCTACCGCAGCACCACCACCGCAGTGATGTACTTATTGTCAATACATGATGTACTTATTGTCAATACATGCTATAAATAGAACAGCGACTTTAAATAGTTTTGTATCATTATGTTCTGGGCAGGGATGATTCCAGCATGTTTCATTTAACAGCTGTTTAATGCACTAATTATGTAATTAAGTGACGTATAACCAACGGGCTGCATCCCTGGCTACATGTTTATGGCATTTAGGTATTGGCAAGGTACAAATGGTCTCCAAACTTATTCTTCTTGTAATATCTATGACACTATGATCCTATGCTCCCTGCCAATTCAGAGATTATTTGTCCTCTTCTTAAAGGGAGAGTTTGTGTGTGGTACATTGAACAGTATACTAGAGCAAGAAGGATTTGGGCATCTTCCTACAAACCACTCTGGAGAGATAAGAGAGCTTACCTGGAAACATCTATGTGCTGTGAACATTAATTCCTGCTTGGAATTACTAGACTTTATGAGAAACTTGTGAGCCTTTGTTTATGGGCTCTGTGATGTTAAAAGACTGTACAGAATTTTAATTTTCTTTAGTGCCCTTGTTTGCCTCAGAAGAGTCTGCACTACTTACTTTTGCTTCATGCAACAATAAATGTGCTTATTTTGTATATACTTTGGTGAATTAATTGTTGGATGTAGAGGACACTTTACTTAGTGCCACTGTTTATGATAGAAGTCCTGATTTTCCTTTCAGTGTCTGCAACAATATCTACCATTTTGATCTGATTTAGTCCATCTGAAGAGAAAACAACCCAATGCTTTTGCTAGCTGATCAGTCCTGTAGCGTGTACTGGTTTACATGCTGAGTAGAGTGCACCTGTATTGTACCTGCTTAATGCCATAATGCCCCCATACCATTCTGCTGAGGGTGTGATGTCCATTGCCAGAGCTATGGCAGTTGCAAAGACAGTTTCACCATTGAAACAACTGAGCTGGGAAGATGATGGCTTCTGGTTATGGCTAGGCTTGTAATAGGCCCTAGGGTCGATAGCCTAGTACCAACCTATGAACCTATGAACTTATGATCCTGAGGTGTACCTGATGGCATTTGAGTGATATGCCACCAAAAGTGATAGGACTGGCATGAGAGGACTATTATTCTTGAGGACCAGTTTACTGGGGGTGAGGGGTGGGGGGACTGTGATGCCCGTGCCCTGGCCCTGTGCACAAGCAGCTGTGGCTCACATTCAGTTTCACTGCTACAGAGTAGCTCCCTCCCTGAAGTAACCACCTCACCAGTCCTGGCTGCAAGTATGCAGTCTGTCTAGGTCTCCCCCAGGCTACCAGACCCACATGCTTGTCTCCTAGCTGGACCGCGTGTAACTGCATAAGCACATGGTACTGCCTCATCCAAATCCTTCCCTCTCAGGACATCTGCAGGATGATAGTTTAGTACCCCTGTTGTCTCAAGACAACCTACTATTGGCATTTTGTCTTTCCCACTTACTGGCTCCCTCACCTTTTGTTCCCCACCTTGCCTCTGTGGACATCTGTATGCCACATGGCCCCACTGGTTGCATTCAAAACATTTAACCCTAGCTCCTGGACGTGTACCTGGACTAGTGGCTTCCCCTGCTACTAGCAGATTCTGTTGTGGCAGTCTGTGCTGCCCACCATGGGTTCCTTTAAACCCATGAGCAGTACTAGGGGTCCCTTTCCTGTGCAGGGATACTCTGCTTGATAAGTAAAGGTCTCCCTTCTTCCCCAACTCATCTGGAGTAGCACATTGTCTATCAGCTAACCAGATCCTCATGTCCTCAGGCAAAGTGCTAAGGGCTTGTTCCCTCACCAAAAAGTCTGCCAGCCCTTCAAAAGTGGTGACCTGATATCCACTCACTCACCTATGGAAATAAGTACTCAATTCAGCAACTTATTCACACACACTTTCATCTGCCTTGCGTCTATGCTCACAAAACATTTTCCTATACGTTTCAGGTGTTAGCTTAAAAAACTCTAATAGGCAATTTTTTACAGCAGTATAATCAAAACATGCAACGTCAGACATTTTAGATAATACAGTTACAGCTTTACCATGGAGTAAGGGGGTCAGGAACTGTACCCAGAGCCCTTGGTCAACTTCATACTGTTTACATACCCTCTCAAACATATGAATGAAACTATCAAAATTATCCCCCTCTTTAAACTGCGGAAGAAATATACTGATGTTTTTTGCTTCTGGGGTCCAGTTACTCCCTTCCCCATTACCTCCATGACTCTGGTGAACAGTCAGCATCTCCTTCTCATGCTGCCTCTGCTTTTCTTGTTCCTCAGCTTCCAGACATAACAGTTTCTCATTCTCCTCAGCCTGCAGCTGTTGCAGTTTCTCTGCTGCTTCTATTTCCAACCTCTTGACCTCCAACTTAAGTCTCTTTAGCTCCAGATGGATTTTTAAGTCCTCTACAGAAAAGTTGAGCTGTCCATTCTCTGAGTATTGTACATCTCCACCGCTAGTCTGATCGTCCTCCTGGTTGCTGTTTTCTGATGCAACTGTGACCAAAGCTGCAATCATGTCTACCTTAGTCAGGTTTCCATGCACCAGTCCCCTAGCCTGGCACATCTCCGCCAGCTGGCCCCTTTTCAGCTTTCCATACTCCTCTGCTGACATGCTGACTGCTCATCCTGACTAACTAAGCTAACAAAAGAAATAAAACAATTGTGATCTGAATTCTGAGTATTCACTGCATGGCTGTTTTAGAGTACAAAACACCTTGAAAGCTCACTGTACACAAGATACAGGATTCACTCTACCCACATCACTACAAGCCAATTAGTATTTGCCAACTAATTCATATGTGATGTGGATATCCCATCGCTGCCAAACAATTAATATGTGAGGATATCCCAACCACTGTCACCAATTAATATGTGACACCCATGCCCTGGCCCAGCAATCAAAAAGCCTCAATCCTCACCACTAACACCAAAGTGGGTGTCTCATATATGAGGAAAGGATAACAAATACACACAGCAAAGTGCAATTTCCCTTAAGAGCACACAGAGATCACAATCAGTCCGGGATGAGAAGTTTTCTCATGGGTAGTCTGTTGGCATGGGCTGTGGATCCTTGGTATACTGCATCTTCTTTTTTTAGGGAGGAGAGAGTTTGCACTGAACGGGTTGATTTTACTGTAGGCAATGTGATCAGATATCTTCTTGGAGCGGGAACTAGTTTTCTTTTTTTCTGGGAGTTTCCTCGGGTTATGATATAGCTAGGTTTCTTCTTTTGATTTTATTGAGTCTTTAGCTATCTTAGTTTTGTTTCTTAACTTTCTATGCTTCTCACCTTTTCTTAGTTTGTTGTTATTGAAATCTTTTCCACTTTTACTTTTAAGTTTTGCTCATTCCTGTAGAGTCTTCCTCTTTTTTGTTGTAGAGATTGTCCTGTGCTGGATCTTTTTTGACTGTAACAGCTCTCCTTTAATGTGAAAAGTCTTTGTTTTAGTTCTTTTGTGGGTATCCATGCAGTCCTTTAGGGGGTGTAGAAACATGAGGTGATTCTGGCAGTTTGAGTGATTATTTCCGCCAGTGAGGGGCCTTTTTTCAGGGTTGGGTGGGATTTGGAAGTGTGGAGAGGTGTGATTCTTTACTGTGGTCTCTTATTTGTGGTGGGTGGGGTCTTTCGCCTCCAGTTTTGGCATTTGTCATCTTGATGAGAGTGTGTAATTATATGTCTGTGTTATGGGGATGGGTGTTTTGTTCGATGATGAGATTTTTGAAGTTTCTCCTCATGTGGGGATTTGAACTAGTTGTTCCATAGCATTGTAGTGTTCCCAATTTTTTAACTTTTGTGCTGGTGTTTGGGTATGATGCCTGTTTGAAGTGGTGTTTAGAATTGCAGTCTTTTCAGGAAGGCCATGTGAGGGGATGGTTTTTATGTGAGTGTACGTTTTCAGGTGTTTTCAGTGTGGCCTGAGTTTGGTGACAATTTTTAAGTGGCCATGCTCTCCTTTGTTGAGCAGTCTTGCACCAGGTTAGTGCACGTGGATGGTCTCCTGAATGATGGTGCTTGCCCCCAGTCTTGATATTGTGTGTTTGGCCTTGTTTACGGGATACCCCACTTTCTTTGATGTGTTGTAGGGGGGCCTCGGCGGAACCTTGAACCAGGTTTCTGTCACTGAGGGTACTGGAGGGTGCTCTGGATAACCTTGAACCCTTTTTGTGTCACTTTCTAGACATGATGTTGGGCTCACTGAGCCTTAAAGGCACTATTGCATTTTGAGATTTAGACCTCTTAGGTTGAGTGTGTACCCTTAGTTTTTTTCCTTTTTGTGGAGGCAAAAGAGCTTAGTTGAATTTGCATATAATCCCAGGGGTGACAGGTGCCCTTGCCCCTTTGCCAATAACAGGAATCCCCCAGCATGTCATCCCAGGCAGACAGACTTTGGGCATGTCAATGACCCCAGCCAACGATCCAGAGCAGACGAATCAAGGGAGCAGACACAGAGTTTGTTAAAATTGATCAACTGGCATCTCTTATCTCTGTCATGTGGCATGTTGATGGGGTCGGAGCCTACATTTTCGAGGTCAATCAATGTCCTGCTCAATCTCTCTTCTCGAGAGCTCCTCGATGTCTCTTTTCATGGTCAGGAGGTGGCTGGATTCTCAGGTCATTTAGGCACCTGCTGTTGATAGACCACCTTGTGCTTGCGCTATGCAGAGACCTGAGTGTGTCTGACTATGGGCCTGTGACCTTCTCGACAGTGTCTGGCATGGTGGTCTGTGTGTCTGGCTGGCAGGGCGTCGACACTCTGTGTCATGGGGGACTTGTGACATGTGTCTGGTGTTGTGTTTGGTGGGTCTGCTGGTGGTGAAGTTTGTTCTGTTGTGTGTATGTGTGGTGGTTGTTTGTGGTTGTGCTGGTGTGGTGGTTGTTGTGGTGTCTTTTTTGGTGTTGTGGCCTCTGCTGTTTAGTTGATTTTGTGTCTGCGCGATTGGTCTTTATTGTTGATGTGTGGTGTTTGATTTTATTGTGATGGTATTATGAGAGACCTCCTGAGAGGTGTGTGTGGTAACCTTCCTATCCTGACTGGTTGCATGGCTCTATATTGAGCTCAGCCTCCCGGTTTGATGTATTAGTTGCATCTTGGAGATTTGTGTTTTGTGGGAGGAGGGTTGTTGTTGTGCGACAGGAGGTGCCTCATTTGCCTCAACCAATAAGTTACCCACCTCGGAAGACGGACACTAGCAACTAGACAGGAACAGACAAAAAGACTAAAAAGACAAAACAAAGAGAAAGAGAGAAATGGGGGAAATGGGGGGACCGTGTTTGGGGAGTTTTGTGTTAAATTTATAAGGTGCCGTATCAAGGTAAACCAAGGTAATTGTGGAGATAGAGCTGGAGAAAAGATGAGAAAGATGGACTTGAGTCAGAGGAGATGATGATTAGAAATTTCTTTAGTGTATGCTTAGGAGTAAGATTGAAAAGAAGATTGAAAAGAATGCACTCTGCAGTGTGCAAGAGAAGTTAGTAGCAGTTTTAGAAGTTTTAACTTGAGTTGGTTTAAAAGAGTTAAGTTTTTGGAGAGTTACTATTTTTATTTAGAAACAGCATGGTGACTTTGGTGGTTACTTTTGTATTTTGGTACTATGAAATACTGTGGATGACCAATAAATTTAAATATTTGAAAAGTGATGGTTTCAAAGTTTATGTGATGTTTTGTGATTACAAGAGAAATAAGTAAGAGAAATGAGATAACATATGGTTAACATAACTAGCGGGAGACTAGAAAGACATAGGTATTAAACAAGACAACTTAAAGGGGGGGAAAAATTCTGTGGACTCCCCCTGCCAGAGAAGAGAGAGGCTGGTCTTTTGTTTGAAGTTTATGCTGTTAAAACAAAATGCAAGCAAAACAAACAAAAAAAAAGAAAACAAAATTCAAAAAAATAAAGAAAGAATAAATAAAGAAAAAAAAAAAAAACAGCAAACTAACCTTTCCTTCACAGCAAAGTGTAGCAGAGTCTGGATGAGCCTTTCTGGTAAAGCTGGTCATTCCCTTGCTCCCCAGGTCCACAATAAGACTCCCCGCTGGCACAGCTATATGGTCCAGACCTCAGCCTAGCTGGGCAAACTAAAATCTCCAGCACCATCTCTGTCCAACCAGTGCTTTGTGTCCCTGCCCAAGTAACTGACACACACACACTTTGAGATAAGAGTTTACACAACCACACAGACACTTCTGGGGAAGGCTGGCACAGGTTCTCCAGCTGTGCCCCCTTTTACCCAGACTATATGATAGTAATTACTGCACCATCCAGCTAACATTATCATCTACCCAAAGGCCCTTAAAAGGGTGTCCAATTATTACTGTGCAATATTATTATCCAATTGGTAAGTGTGACTAATCAGTCAAGGCTTATTAGAGTGGCTTTGTACAATAAACGCTATAAATATGCAATGTACTCTAGAGCTTAATTTATCTCTACACAAACCAGCCACAGTTAAAAGGTTTTAAAATATTTAATAATACATAATTAAAACCACAAGACAATACTTTCTACTACACAGTGCTAGTCAAAAGAGTTCAGAGATCACACAGAAATACTTAAAATAAATCAGTAGTACAGTTCTGACATCACAGAAAAACACTTAGTCTAAACGTTCTAATTCCTAGCTATTGTTACAAGAAAACACACTTCTAAAATAACTTACTTACATAGAGCAACAGGCAGTGCTGTGAGTTGGATAGTCAGACAAAAATGCTTAATAATATCTGGTTCTCACTGTTTAAATTGAAACTCCAGTTCTGCTAAACATTACATCATCTTTTACACCTTCCTGGTTCCAAGGCCACACAGGAACTGCATTTACATGCTTTTACACTTAGAGCAATAAAGGACATTTCACATGTAAATTCTGGTAATTAAGTTTAGCCTCAAAACAATAGGCAGGAAGCCTTCATCTAGCCAGACTGGAGCAGACTTGTAAAACATCAAAGGCAGTGATGAAATAATTTTAATTTCAAAGGACCAACAAGAAATGCTTGACTTAGCTTTCTTTACAGCAGATGGCAATGTTGCCACATTGTTTTAAGTTCAACATTCATATTTATAAATGCTAGTATTATCTGCACAATTCTATCTGGCTAGGCTGGCAGCCTTCACCCATCTCTACCAGTCTTCACAGGGACTACCAGGAATACAAAACCCTAAAGAAGGCTTTGCTAGTCTATTAGTGTTACAGCTGCACACACCCTCAAATATGTCATACCTGTACATTTTCTCCTAACAGAATGCTAAAGTTAGTGTGATTTAAAACATACTTAAATTGTGGTTAGATCCTGAGGAGCAACATACTAAAAGTAACATGATAGAGGTATTAGCTACTAACAGATTTAAAAGTGATTTGCCTGCTACTTTATTAAAGTATATATATATATATATATATATATATATATATATATTTGTTTCAAAATAACCCTAAGGATGCTAAAATGTTTGTTGTACTAATAATGAGATTAAGTAATGAAACTATGTTTAGAACTGACCAATTTAAACCCATAGAAAATCACGTGTCAAATTCTGGAAACAGAAAATGACAGTTTAACAATTTTGAAATGTGTAAAAACAGGTTATATATCTAGATTTTGTATTAGTAAGAGAAATACTGTTATACCTAAGAAAACTGTAACCGGTGCAAAGCCTGCTGCTGATTATACTTCGCACATGTAATGTTATGAAGTGTTTGCAAGAATAGTAGAGTGAGCCTTTTCCTACTGTGCTATAACAAAGTTAATTAATAACAATGTCTTATTTGGTGTTTCCCTACTGGATGATAAAGATTGAATGCTCGAGCTACAGTTGCCCAAGGTTTAACTCGCCAACATCAGAGTTCCTGCATAGGAAATTACTGTCAGCAAGTTGTGCCAGAAATGATTCCCGTTTTTGTGGGAATTCATTCACCATTTTTTGAGTTTGTGTGACTGTGATGCTAGTAGATATAAGTTTGGGGTGCAAGGGGGCTTGCACCCCCTGCAAAAACTTAAAAAAGTGTTTTTCAGTAGTTTTTTTTTCATTTCAATTAAATTCAATTCAATTCAGTTTCGGGATACCAATCCACTGAGCATTCGATTTCCTGCTATTTGATGTATTCCGCGGTGGTGCAGCAGTAGCGTTGTTGCCTCATAGCAAGAGGTTCTCCCGTTCGATTCTCAACTAGTGTGCAGGAAGTGCCTTCTGTGTGGAGTCTGCATTTCCTCCCCGTGGGTTGAGTGGCGTTCTGAAAGACATGCGTGAATGGGCATGCCTTCGTTGAAGGTTGGGCGTCGAGCTGGCAACTCAGTACCTTGAAAATCTACTGCCAATCATTAGCGGACCGGAGTTCCGCTGTGGCGACCCCTAACTGGGAAAAGCTGAAAGACAACAACATACTGAAAGCTATTTGATGGCAGAGAGCAGCAGGGACTACCCAAATCAGCCAGTATGTTTGTAAAAAGAAAACTTTTACTAATAAAGCAGTTGAGGTAGTCACAGAAATGGAAAACAGTACCTCATTACTCAGGTAGAAATACAAACTATGTTTGGTAATACAGTTCATCCTGTTGCTGTAGTTTCCATTTTAAAATATGAAATAGTAAGGAAATACTTTCTCAGCTTTGAAGACTTGTGGCGGCAGAGGGAAGAATAAAGACTTATGGAAGAAGTAGGAAGAAGGTACTGCTTTTACAGATCACCTTGTTAGTATGGGGAGAGGAACCAGCAAATCATGAAATCTACAGATACGATTTTACCTAACCTAGAAAAGGTGGGTATCAACTTCAGAAAGATTCATAATAATACACAAGTCAAACAAATATCAAGGAATAGTATTAGAAAGCCACAAAATAACTCACATTTGGTTAAGGTTACAGAGAGAAGAACCTACACATTTCCAAAACCCATTTATTAACATATATCAGCACAGACACACATGTGAATGAGCAGCATGCAGTTACAGAGGCCTTTTTAAAGTATGAAAAATGAACCTCAGCACTGTTCTAAACTTTCTGTCAAACTAAAACGAAAAGCACCAAAAGATAAGTTTATAAACGAGAAAGACTTCACTAGTATGGTTAAAGAGGGAGAAACAGTACCTGGTCAGACTTCTAACCCATTTCTGCTAGTATAAAACTGGAAACTCAAGTAAAGAAAGCCTCTTGTCAACATATATATGTAACATACCTCTCAACCTCTTAGAGCAAGAAATCTGGACAAAGCCATAAATAATGTGGGTGGGGGGGATAAAGGCCCAAAAATAGGGATACTTTTTAAATATTGCTCTTACTAATTTGAAAAGTTGATAGACTAACAGGTTTTGCAACTGCACAGTTTTTCTGAAGGATATGAAGTTTGAAACTCAAATGTCTGTCATTATTTTCTGACTTAATCTCTGAGTGATTTGCCAGTGATTTGCTAGAAAACCACAATCATATGAGAAATGAACTAAAAATATGAGGCAAAAATCTGGGCAGTCTGCAAAAATCTGTACAGTTGAGAGGTATGAGTAAATAAGTCTGGGCATTCCGCAAAAATCTGTACAGTTGAGCGGTATGAATGTAAATAAGTCTGGGCATTCCGCAAAAGTCTGTACAGTTGAGAGGTATGAATGTAAATAAGTCTGGGCATTCTGCAAAAATCTGTACAGTTGAGAGGTATGAATGTAAATAAGTCTGGGCATTCCGCAAAAGTCTGTACAGTTGAGAGGTATGAATGTAAATAAGTCTGGGCATTCTGCAAAAGTCTGTACAGTTGAGAGGTATGAATGTAAATAAGTCTGGGCATTCCGCAAATGTCTGTACAGTTGAGAGGTATGAATGTAAATAAGTCTGGGAATTCCGCAAAAGTCTGTACCGTTGAGAAGTATGAATGTAAATAAGTCTGGGCATTCCGCAAAAGTCTGTACAGTTGAGAGGTATGAATGTAAATAAGTCTGGGCATTCCGCAAAAGTCTGTACAGTTGAGAGGTATGAATGTAAATAAGTCTGGGCATTCCGCAAAAGTCTGTACAGTTGAGAGGTATGAATGTAAATAAGTCTGGGCATTCCGCAAAAGTCTGTACAGTTGAGAGGTATGAATGTAAATAAGTCTGGGCATTCCGAAAAAGTCTGTACAGTTGAGAGGTATGAATGTAAATAAGTCTGGGCATTCTGCAAAAGTCTGTACAGTTGAGAGGTATGAATGTAAACAAGGGAAAAAATAAAAATGAAAATGAATTTTTTTCTGAAGATAATCTTTGCAGAGGGAAAACAACCTACAGGAGGAAAAAAGGAGTGAAGGGTGGTGCTCAAATAGTGAAACAGTACAGTAAAGAGGAAAAGAAGGACAGGTAATGTACGCTGAGACACATTAACATTGAATAGGGCTCTAATAGTATTCCTAAAGTCTAAACAGCAGAATAGTGCTATGCATCAGGTTTATGGAGGCAAATAACAAGGAAAAAAGGTAAGATAGTGATATAAACGGACACTAAAGATTACAGTTACAAGCTGCTTTTCACATGAGAAAAGTTAGACATTCACACCCCAGTGATTGTACTGGTAGGAGAGAAGGGAGCTCCTTCTACCTCATGAGAGGGTGACCTTGAGGAAATTCCAAAGCTACCTGATCTTTATGTAAGCTGGATACTTTTTAAAAAGGTACAGTGGGAAGATGATTAGTGCAAAATAAATTTTAGCTGTGGATGTAGGGTAAGGAACTAAAAGAGATGTTCTCATTTCTAAGCCAATGCTGTGGCATAGAAAGAAAAAGCCCGAGCTATGGCCTGGGCAATCCAGGTGGCTCAGGTGTCCGAGGCACTGGCAGCGAAGAATGGATGTGCCCACCAACTGGACAGCATTGACTGACAATGTCCACTTAGAGGAGTCAAGATCCACAAAGTGGAGTAGCTCCTGAATGTTTTGATAATAAGAGCAGGTCATAATAACTCCTCCAGCAATGGAAGCAGTTGTGGCACCCCCCCCCCCCCCGGATGCCCTCAAATCCATCTGGCAGCAGCTCACTCAGAGAACTCCAGGGAAGGAAAGAGGAGCAGGTAGACCCAGCAATAGACTGGGCACTAAAATGGCCAGAAAAATGAAATAGTGAAGAGGAGGAAAAAACAATGTTCTCATTTCATAGCTGTACTTTGAATTGCAAAGTGATTTATTGCACAGAGAAAGTAAAGACATAGAGGATGCAGTATGCCAGCTGCTGGTGCCCAAACCTTTCAGGACCTTAAAGGTGAAACTAGGATAAGGTCATATATTGAGGGACATCAAAGAATGGACAAGACTAAAGCAAGGATCCCGGCAAGGATTTATTAGCCAGAAATAATGAAAGAAACTGAGAACATCTGTGCTGGATGCCTTGAATGCCAGTAAACAGACTCTCATCCAAGCTTCAAAATATCTTTTAATTCCATTGCCTATTATAGAGGAACTATTTGAAGATATTGCTATGGGCATTGTTGGGCCATTGGTAAAATCTAGCAATATGTTTCAGTGCGTTTTGCTTATTCTAGGCTATGCAACTAAGTTTCTTGAGGCTATTCCCCTACATAACCATAATGCTCTGTCTGTACCATTGGAGTTACTGTTATTATTTAACAGAGTTGGAATACCTTAGTGTTTTTTATTTATTTTATTTTACATTTGTTTACTGGGGTAGTTCACTGATCACAACTGATCATTTGCAGCTCCTGCCCAGTTGCCTAGAATACCTAAGGAAATGTTTCCTGATGAAGGGACTCTACTTTTATTTAGAATAATGCACCAGCTGTCAGCTCAGTGGTGTACAAGTAAGGAGCCCTGCCTAAGACCCAGGTGACCTGGGCTTGATTAACAATTCCAGCACTTTAGAAGCCAATAACAGGAAGAAAAGGAATGATGGAGCTGAGCCCACTTGCCTCTCTCAGGAGGGAGGGAGTGAGGGATGAGGGTTGTGTGCCATGGAGGAATATGGCTACCATATTTCCAGTATATGCTGGAGATCATGGCAGAGTGTGTGTGCCTCATACATACCTCTCATCCTCACAGACAAGGCCATAAGAATTTTTGGGGTGGTGTAAAGGCCCAAAATAGGGATGATTTTAAATATTGCTCTTACAAACTTAGAAAGTTGATAGAAGAGTTTCGAATTAGCATTAATTTTATAAAGGATATGAAGTCTAAAACTCAAATTTCTGTCATTATTATCTAACTTCAGTCCTCAGTGATTTGCCAGAAAACCACAATTTTTGGAGAAACGGACCAAAAATATAAGGCAAAAATCTTGACAGTTGAGAAGTATGGACTCATAGTGTCCCATTGCATGCCCCTGGGAGGTAGAGCCCAATGACAGATACATCTACATAGAGTTGAGAATGTTCACCTCTGAGACTGGAAATCCTAATGAAGCCTGAAACTACCATGGGAGGCTAGAACTCAAAATCCATCAGTCTTCTCAATGACAGTCTCTTCCCACTTAACCAGGCCACACCTCCTGTGGCCACTGGGGAGCAAATGAGCAAATTTGTGTCTGGGGAAGAGAGATGATAGTCAGTGGGAAGGCAACAGAAATGAAAAAATAATAATGCATTGACTTTGTTGACCTTGCCAGTGCTTTAAGGTCAAGCAGTTAAAAATCTCAGCATCTCATTACCCTACAGATGTGAAATATTTAACCAAATATTAACATCAATGCTGAGAAAAGTAGCTGAGGAAGATGGTAAAGATTGGGACCATATATCTGTGTTAACAGGTTCCAGTCATTTTAAATTATTATGGCAGACACCCTTGTGGACTGTTTGATAGTGCCAGATAAACTTGGAACAAAGAAAAACATACCATTTAAAAGTGTCATAAAATACCATTTAAAAGAGTCATAGAATATTAAAACCGACTTCCAAAACAGACAGAAAGGAGTGAAGCCTACTGTAAGGGAATACATGAAAAGAGTCCAGGCCGTGTAGCAAGGGTGTATAATAGAAATGCAAGGACCAAGAAAGCCAGAGTTGGACACCAAGTGCTAGTTTGGGTTCCCTCCATGGAAAAATATTTTTGGCTTAGTAGTAGGGTCCATTTGAAAAAGCAGAAAAAATTAAATGAAGTAAACTACAAAGTTAAGAGAACACCAAGACAAATGTACTACACCAGAAGAGCTGGATTATGGTCAAGTGGGTCCCTAGGAAGAGTAATGGACTGCATTCACCAGCAGCCATACCAATATCCCATTACTTGGCTGTCTCTCCTCAATTACCATAAAATACTCTGTTCAGATTTGTCAGTGCACATGCCATTTCTGTTTTACTTCTACAGTGGTAACAGAGCTTTGGATTTAATTTAAAACAGGTATTTCAATTTTTACAGTAAATACACTGACACCATTTGCTAAACAAAACAAAGCAGGCTTACACTGAAAACAGACTTAGCATGAGCAACAGTAAAAAACTTTTCCCTTGAAACTCACATTTATTGAAAATTAATCTGGCAATCCATTAAACTACAAGCCTTGCTGGAAATATCAGACAAGCAGCATATAGTGAAGCACTGATTAGGGGCTATTATGAATGGTGCAGGAATTCAAAAGGTGATGTGCAACGCATTTGCTAAGAAGTTGGGAGAGCCAACTGGATTTAAGTGTCCCTTTTCTAGGGCAGCCTAGGAATACTGTCTGGTGAAGTGGTCAGAGCTTCACAGTAGACAAATGAAGACTGAGGGAACAAATCTCTGCACTACAGAAGCAGCTTATAGCCTTACTCATCTGTACCAAGCACCAGGCAGTGTGGCAGCCCAACACAATGCATTTCACACCCATAAGTGTCTGAAAAACAAACAAAAAAAGCACAGTTAATTAAAATGTATTCACAACTAAATTTTAAATATTAACCTTGTAGACTTCATGCTGTCCAGTTTATTCAAAACCAAGTAATAAACATACTGTCAACAGCCAATAAAACAAGGAAACTGATGATTGTACTCAAAGAATATGGCTCATATTAAGATATTCCTCTTTGTTGCAATCAGTTAATTCCTTTACACCATAACTACTGTGGGATGCAGGAACCAAGTATTTATGCACACGCACACACACACACACACACACACACACACACACACACACACACACACACACACACACACACACACACACACACAAAACAACAACAACCTGTGTTTGTAGAAGATCTAGAAGATGTTCTTTATGTTTCTATAGAGAGGTTTACTTGTATACAAGTCACTGGTAAACACATTTGTGAGATGCACAGTTAAGCCTTCAGGTCAATCAGATAAACACACAATAAGTCTTCCACCAACATTTCCCAACTTTGAAGGGTTGAATCAGCCCTTTGCTCCCACTAGAGTGTGAAAAACCCCTCTTAATGTAAAATTAACTGGTTTTGAGCTCGAGTGAAGTAATAAATGTTTTACAACAAAACACAGAACTCCTGCAGTATAAGGAATCCTTGGAAATAAGTTCACAAACCCTAAGAAATGTTCACAAATACAGAAAAAATGTGCCCAAATGTAGGAGAAGGTACAGCTGTGTACACTTACCATAAATGTAGATGTTCGAGTATATTCACTGTTGCAGTCATCACCTGTGGGTTATCCCTGCTGTGATAGCCCTTGGCTGGCCCGAATACCAGAGTCAATGTTTTTCTGCATCAGCTGCTGTCGCTTGTAGACTGACGTCAGGTCATCAGTGCTATAAAGCAAGGCAGCTGACATCATTACATCAGTCTTTCTTGACGTGGAGCCTGTACCAGAAGCAGTTCGCAAGTGTGCCGGTTGGTCTCTACCAAAGCTCGGATCACAGCTGAAAATGTCTAAAGCTAAGTACCTCATTGGGGATCTCTTTTTCTTGCACTAACGGATGTCCGAAAAAGTTAACAATTGTCTTGCCTGTGGAAAGCAGATCCCACACCGAGACTTCCATTCATACTGCATCACTTGTTTAGAGACATTGCACGTTGCCAGTTCTGTGCCCTCTTTAATGCAAGAACCATTCGTCATAGAGCTCATTTTGTATTTTTGCCCTCCGTCTTCACAAATGGCATTGGTCAATCAACAATCTGTAGAGCCTCCCAAAAAATGCGTAGGGACAAAGATAGAGACAGACCACACAAGTCTAAGCCTTCGGATGGCTCTTCTGCTAAGCAGGTTGTCAGTTCTCTGGAATTCAGTGAGGTGCTTTTGCAACCCCTGATGTCTTATGCGATCGTTATGCAGGCCTCTACTCAGACCCTTTCGTATGCTGCAGAAATCTTCTTCATCTTCAGAGCCTTTGGTTGTCTCTGCCTCGGTTGGGTCTGGAGCCGCAACATAGGCACCGGCTTCTGAGGAGGTCTTTCGCACTACTGGTTCTAGTCAGAAACCGACGTCTTCACACCCGAGTACCATTTCTCTCAGATCAATTAATACTCTTAGGCCTAGAAGCCAGGCCACCCCTAGAAAATCTACCTCTAGCCACCATCTTACTCCCACCCCTCCACCCCAGGCCCAGATGCTTAAGATGGCGGAGGATCTTATTTCCCTTATCAGGGGCAGTCAAGCCACAACTTCTAAAAGGAAAAGACATCCTTCTCCTGAACTATTGACAGAGCAAGATTCTGAGGAATCAGATTATTCAGATTTTGAAGAGGAACAACAACCTCTAATTGCTTATGAGGATTCAGATGCAGAGGAATCTATCTCTTCTGCCTCCCCTCCAGAAGACCTCTCCTTTGGGGAAATCCTACGCACCCTCAGGGAACATTTCCAGTGGGAATCACAGGAGTTCCCTCAGTCTAAGAAAAGGCTAAGAGAATTTCTAGACCTACCCCAGCACAGACCCCTTGCCATCCCCCCCTATTTTAGAAGTGGTGGATGATGTTTTCCATGACTCCATTTAGCCCTGGACGCCTCCCCCACCTGCTCCCAGTAAACCAGACAGGTATTAAAGAGTACCAGACACCCACAAATACCTGTACAGAAATCCTGCTGCACTCCCGGAGGTCATTACACAGGGACTCAAGGGAGCCAGGGCTAGTTCTGCAAAGAACTGTACACCTTCTGATAAGGATGCCAGTGCTCTGGACAGATGGAGTAAAAAAGTTTACACCTCTGCAACTTTAGCTATCAGAGCTCTCAACTGTCAGTTCCATATGTTAAAATATCAACAACACACTTTGGAACTATTAAAGCAAAAGATTTCTGCCTTTCCTGACTGTGCCAATTCTAAGGAGTAAGCAGATTTATTGCACTCTACTTGTCAAGTGGCAAAGCACTCTTTACACCGTGGATATGATGCACTAGTAGCCTCTAGCAGATTAGCAGTGTCTGGATCTGTCATTAGGAGACATGCATGGTTGAAGGAACCACCTCTACCTGGTCATGTCAAGTCTAAATTAATTGATGCACCTTTGGATAAAGACCGCTTGTTTGTAGAAACAGCAGAAGAGGTGCTTAAAAAGATGAAGACAAAGCAAAATCTGTACAAGCAGCAAAAGATTTCTTTCTGGTTCAACCTTCTAGATTCAGCAGGAACTTTCCCTCTAAACACTGGTCCTTTCCTGCTCCTAGCAGACGGGGCAAGCTAAGCCCTACAGGGACAGGCCATGCAGGTCCCTACAACAGGGACAACAGAGAATGAAACAGTGGACCACGTCCACCTCTAAGGCAGGGAGTTCTAAGCCATCCCTCTATGGCAAAAACTCTCAATGACTCCCACTCCCCCCTCTGCCTTCCTTTCAAAAGCTTGGAGGAAGGCTGTCCCTCTGCAAAGAAAATTGGCTCTCTGTAACGAAGGACCAATGGGTCTTAAAGATCATTTTTCAGGGATACAAATTCACTTTCAATGAACTCCCAATTCCCAGAGAGTACCCAGACTTACCTTCCAATCAGTGGGCAGAGGTATTAAAACAAGTCCAAACTCTCACAGCCCAGGGGACAGTAGAACCTGTCCCCACAGATCACACAGGCACAGGCTTTTATTCCAGGCTTTTCCTAGTTCCCAGAAAGAAGGGCAATTGGCGCCCCATCCTGGATCTGTCCATTCTGAACACATCCCTGGTGGTCCCCAAATTCAAAATGCTAACCCTGCAGCAGCTGCTGCCTATGCTGACAAAAAATGCCTAGTTAGTGACCCTGAACTTAAAAGATGCATACCTCCACATCCCCATAAGGGAGTCCTGCAGGAAATTCCTGCGTTGCAGAGCAGACTCACATCACTTTCACTTCTCTGCTTGTCCCTTTGGCTTATTTACTGCTCCCAGGGTTTTCACCAAATGTTTGGTCCCAGCCATAGTTTTTTGCAGACAGAGAAATACATGGATTTACCCTTATCTGGATGACTGCCTCATTTAGGCAGAGTGCAAAGAAAAGCTGATCCTGTACCTACACTTTGTCAAAACCCTCCTAACTTCCTTGGGGTTCACCATCAATGAGAAGAAATCAAAGCAAACTCCCTCCAGGAGGATCATTTTCCTGGGAGCACTGCTGGACACAGCATCCCAAATGGCCTTCCTGTCCCCAGAAAAGCAGAGCTTCCTGCCTTTCTACTTTACCCAGGTGGCATCCAAAAGTCACCTCATAGCGAGGAAGTTCCTGCAAGCCTTGGGGTACATAGCTTCTTGCATCCTTCTAATTCCTCTGGTCAGGCTTCACATGAGGAAACTGCAGTGGTATCTAAAGTTCCTTTGGTGTCAACATTCACAGCCTCTAGAGACCTCTCTCCCACTGATCCCCTGTATAAGGGCCGAGTTTCTGTGGTGGGCAAATTCCTGTGCCAAGAACCAGGTTCTCCCCTTCATCCAATGCCCTACCAGGCAGACCATCACCACCAACGCCTCGGACATTGCTTGGGGCACCCATCTAGCAGGCAGGTGCACCCAAGGTCTTTGGGGTGCACAACACCTTCCCTTGCATATCAACCAAAAGGAAATGATGGCAGTGCAAAAGGCTCTGACATCCTTCCAACCCCATCTCAGGCCAGGAGTTCTCCTTATCAAAACAGGCAACACCACAGTAATGTGGTACATCAACAAACAGGGATGGACACAATCTTACCCTCTGTGCAGGCTAGCCATGAACCGCTGGCTGACTGCCTCATCCATGGGATTACACCTAGTAGCCCAATACCTACCAGGGATCAACAACACCCTGGCAGACCACTTAAGCAGACACTTACTGGACATAAGAAATTCTGCACCAGGGAGTATTGCTACCTGCCATCCTCATTGCTCCAGATTGGCCTGACATCACAACCTCCCAGGCAGCTTCCCCAGATCCCAAACCTCTTGACTCAAGCAGGGGGGGAAATACTGCACCCAGATTTGCAGACTCTCAAACTATCAGCATGGCTGATACTCCCAAGGTAAGCAAGGGGCTTCTGGTAAGCAAGCAGGTCCTAGACATTACCACAGAGGCCAGAAGGCCCAGCACCAGAAAATCTTACGCAGGGAAATGGAAAAGATTCTGCTCCTGGTGCCAGTCCAGAGGGGCCATTTCCTCACAACCTTCTGTCCCTCTTATCCTGGACTATCTAGTGGAATTAGTCAATAGTGGCCTCTCCTTCTCTTCTGTTAAAATCCATGCCTCAGCCATTTCAGCTCATTTTAATACAGACCAGCCCCTGTTCTCTCATCCTTTGATTAAACAATTCCTCAGAGGGGCTTCTAATATCAGACCTCCCAGAAGGCCTCCCACTCCATCCTGGGATCTAAATTATGTTTTGGAAAAACTAATCTTACCACTCTTCGAACCTACTGGAAGATTGCTTTTTTGCTCGCTATCACCTCAGGCAGAAGGGTTTCTGAATGTCAGGCACTGATGGCCATTGAGCCCTTCATCATTTTCTATGCAGACAGGGTTTCCCTTAGGACTAACTTCTCCTTTATGCCCAAGGTGGTATTTAATGTGACTCTCAACCAGGGCATTCATCTGCCCACTTCTTCCCTAGCCCACAAAACAAGGGGGAGAGAACTCTGCACTCTCTAGACATGCACAGACAGCTCAGATACTACCTGGACCATACTAAACCCTTCAGAAAAATGGACCAAATTCTTGTCAGTTTTGCCCTAGGGGCAGAGGGGAAGCCCATTTCCAAGCAGACTATTTCCAAATGGACATCACACTGTATCCATTTCTGCTACAGATTTCATTGGAAACCTCCCCCTAAGTCTATTCATACCCATTCCACTAGGGCAGCCTCCACTTCCACAGCATTCCTCAGAGGAGATCCCACCAGGGACATCTTAGAAGCTGCCACCTGGACCTCGGTCCATACCTTTCCAAAGCATTACCACCTTGCTCTTTTCTCTAAGGCTAGGACAGGGTTTGGTTCTGCAGGGCTTGCTTACCCATGCCTAGGTCACTAACTACATCCTGTCACCCCTCTCTTCATATTTGTGAATTCTCCCACAGGTGATGACTGCAACAGTGAAACACGAAGAACATAGTACAGTTGTGTGCACTTACCATAAATGTAGATGTTCAAGTGTATTCACTGCTGCAGTCCTAGTTTCCCTCCCTCCTTCCCCCTTATATCCTCTTTCATTAGGGAGACATAAGCTTCTTGGGGTGGTTGTAAACCACCAGGACCACTTTGCCATATTTCCTGGGGCTTCTGACTGGTTAGGGCAAGAAAAACTTATGTAATGACATCAACTGCCTTGCTTTATAGCACTGATGAGCTGACATCAGTCTACAAGTGACAGCAGCTGATGCAGAAAAACATTGACTCTGGTATTCGGGCTGGCTGAGGGCTACCACAGCAGGGATAACCCACAGGTGATGACTGCAACAGTGAATACACTCGAACATCTACATTTATGGTAAGTATACACAACTGTACTTTCACCTACATTTGGGCACATTTTCTTCTGTATTTGTGAACATTTATCAGGGTTTGTGAACTTATTTCCAAGGATTCCTTATACTGTAGGTGTTCTGTGTTGTAAAGCATTTGTTACTTCACTTGAGCTCAAAACCAGTTCATAGATTCATAGGTTCATAGGTAGGTACTAGGCTATTGGCCCTAGGGCCTATATAAGCCTAGCCAAAAGGTACCCTGGCTTTCGCCACCCAAGAAAATTATTTTCCTGTGCCACTGTCGAGCAGAGCCACAAAAGTGATCCCTGGGGTGAATTTCCTATCTTCCATCCAATCATCAAGATTTTTCTTGAAGAGTGCCAATGAGGAGCTTTGTTTGATATAGATAGGTAGTTTGTTCCAGAGTATGGAAAGTCTCTGGGACAGGAATCAATCCCTCCAGCATGTTCTGTTTATTGTGGTGACAAGGTTTAGGTCCCTAGAGCATGTAGCTCAGAGGGATTGGGATTTCTTTAAGTGGAGCATGTCCAAAAGCCCTGGGTTTGACATAGCTTTGTGTGTTAGGCAGAGATCACCTCTGAGTAGGTGATATGCAACTGAGTAAAGCTGCAGTTTTTTGAGACAGTTTGCATAGGGCATCTGTTTGAGGCCAGTAATCCTCTTTGTGAGGTATTTCTGCGGCCTTTCTGCGGCCTTTCCAGTTGTTGCAGATATCTTGTGAGGTACATACCAAAAGGGGTGTTGTACTCTATAATGGGTCTAATGAGTGATGGGTAGAGGGGAACAATGACCTCTTTTTTCCTAGATGAGAAATCTTTTATGATTAGGTATGCCACATAGAAGGATTTCCTGACTACTGTGGCAATGTGATTATCAAAGGAGAGACTACTGTCCACCTGTGTCCCAAGGTCTCTTATCACACTTTCGGTGTTAAGTAGAATACCGCCTATGTGGTAGTTCATGAGTTCAGAGTTTTTACAAAAAGGGATGACAATGCACTTTTTGGCATTGAGCTTGAGGCCATGGCTTTGACACCAGGCATCTGTCTCAGTGAGGCCCTTTTGTAGGATGTCCACATCTTTTGGAATTTTGATTATGGCTCCTAGTTTGCAGTCATCTGCGAACTTCATTAACCAAAGACCTTCTGTGTTAGCCTGTACTTCAGAGAAGTAGATACCAAACAGGAGAGGACCCAGGACTGAACCCTGTGGTACTCCACTTGTCACTGGTCTGAAGTTGGATTTGGAGTCTGCTACTTTCACAGTGTGGGTTCTGTCAGTGAGCCAGTTGGCAACCCATCTTGTGACATAGGGATTTATACCTAGTTTAGTGAGTTTATCTATAATTCCAGAGTGGGGGTGGTATTGAAAGCCTTGGCGAGATCTAGATAGGCTGTCTGTGTGAACCACCTTACCCTCATCTACGGCTTTGGTGACTGCTTCAAAGAAGTCTATTAGGTTTAGGAGACATGATCTGCCTTTTACAAACTCAAACTGCATGGGGTCCAGAGTTTGGAGACTACCAATGTCATTGTTTATAAGTTCCATGATGATGCGTTCCATAGCCTTGCAGACCAGGCTCATCAGGCTAATGGGGTGGTAGTTTCCAGGGTCCGTGGTGGCTCCCCCTTTAGGGAGCGGGATAACCATCACTGTGCACCATTTAGTGGGCTATGATTGAACATGGTACTTAGGTGGGGTGCCAGTTCCTTCTGTAGTTCATATAGAACGCATCCTGGGATGTTGTCAGGTCCCATGGATGCTGTGGTCTTGGCTTTGGAGAGTGTGTTTTTTACCTGTGCAGCCGTGATTACAGGAACTTTGCATTCTTCCAGTATAGAGATGGACCCTTTAGGGGATGAGAGGGGGGTAAAGTTAGCACTGAACCTATCTACCAGGATGTTGGCAATATCAGTTGGTTCTGTATATTTAGTGCCATTGTGCTGTAACTCAGAGGAGATCTGGGTGTTGCCATTGAGATTCCTGACATGCTATAGAATGCTTTGTGGTTGTCTTTAGAGTCAGTGGTGATTTTGTTTTCATAACTAGCTTTGGTGAATTTTATGAGGGATCTCAGCTTCTTATTGAGGCTGACCAGGGAGTTCCTCCAATCATGGTATTTTACTCTTTTTTGCAATAGTTTCTTTCTTCTGTTGTAGAGTTTGTTTATGGCAGGGGACCACCAGATTGGCTTCATTTTTTGGAGGATAGCATCTTGGTTCTGTTAGGAATAGCATGATCCATGCACTCGTTTAAGTGCTTATAAAGTGCATTTGTGAAGGATTCAGCAGTCATACCTCTATTGTCCATCAGCATGGGTGTCGTAAAGTTTGCCACTTCTGTCTTAAGAAGCGTGAAGTTGGCTTTGGAGAAATTTTTTACGGTGGTTTCCCTAATGGGGGGTGGGGAAGGGATGCGGATGTCTAGGGTGATTAGCTTGTGGTCAGATCCGACCAACGAGGAATTGACCTCTGGTGTGGAGTACCGGTTGCCCATGTTGGTAATAACCAGGTCTAGGATATTGCTGCCCCTGGTGGGGATGTGGATAAGTTGATCCAAGACATTGGACTTTATGAATTCCAGAAAACGTTGAGCACAAGAGCAGTTTTCCCAGTTAATGGTGGGGTAGTTGAAATCGCCCATTATTAGGCTATTAGGTTGTACTCTAATATTTCCAGTGTAGCAAGAAATGAGGAGTGAGAATCCTGGTGCATGGTGGGGGATCTGTAGCAAGCTAGAATTTGGATTGCGGTCTTGCCCAGAGTTAGTTGCACTTTGATAATCTTGGATGCATTATGCTGAGCAACTAGCCTGGAGGTGTGGATATCCTTAATGAATATGGACACGTATCCGCCTTTAGTGTTTCGGTCCAGGTTAGGTGGCCGAAAGGTTTGGTATGAATCATAGCCTGGTAATGCAGGGGTACTCTCTGGAGCCTTGAACCAGGTCTCTGTAGATGTCGATGTTCTCCATTTTAAGGAGTGCCTTGAGTGAGTGCATTTTGAGGTTTAGACATCTAGCATTGAGAAGCAATACCCTCAGATTCTGCTTGCTTGTACCTGTTATGGTGGTGAATTTGTCATTTGAACCTTGCCTAAAAAAGGCACTATAGGGTTGGCTAGAGCCTTAGCCAGTATCCAGAATCCCAGGGGCGGCAGGTACAGGCCATCTCTGGCAAAGCATCGTGGTTTGTCGATCATGTCATCCCAGGCAGATAGATACTGAATCCCCTTAGAATGACACCAGAAGCTTAGCCAAATGTTGAAGTCAATCATTTTGTCCTTGTACTGTGGTATCATTCTGGGTGATGGCAGGATGCTACTCAGGGCTAGGGTCATGCCTGCCTGGGCTACAAGATCGGACAGCTCCTCCATGTCCCTTTTCATGTAGTCCAGGGAGGTACTTCTCAGGTCATTCACACCAGCATGGACAATAACAGAGTCATATTTGTACTTGTTGTGGAGTGACCTGAGTGCATGCATTATGTGGCGGATCCTGGCACCCGACAGGCAGCTGACAGTAACTTTCTCCTTGTTTAGCCTGGTGAGTGGAACATCAGTGTGCCTGACTATAGAGTCACCTATTACTAGAGTGTTGGGTATGTTGTTATGCCTTATGGGCTGTGGTTGAGTGGCACACTGAGTTTGTGGGTTATGTGTCATTTGGGTTGTTTTGGGGGGGGTGGAGGTTGCTTGTGTTTCTGCTTTGGAGGTCCCTGTTGCTTGGGCAGGTTTTTACTGAAAGCCTCCATGAATGTAGGTGCGTGTTTTGTGTTTCTATGTGTGTGTTTTGGTGGTGTAGATTTTGAGGGACTATGTGATGAGTGTGATGTAGTGCAAGTGTTTACCTTCTCCTCTTGACTGTCTAGTCCAGTCTTGAGTGAGGAGAGCTTTGCTTCCAGTTTGGCTATATAAGTGCATCTCTCACAGGTTGTAATGTTGGGTGGTAGGAGGAGAGGGTTGTCTGTGTACATGAGGCAATTGCTGCATTGCCCAAGATGCCCAGATGAATCATCTAGACAGGAGAAAACACCGGGAGCTGACTCTTAGACATGCCTGGATAGGTGCTTATTTATTAAGTACTAAAAACTGTTTTCCTTTAGACAAGTGAGGAAAGTTGAGTGCTGTAGTAATTTGTAGCTTATATAGTGCTTACAATGAGTTCTGAACAAGTGCTGAGCTCAAAGAAACAGATTTGAGTGCTGAAACTAAAAAACTGGCTAGTTCTAAGAAACAAAATTAAGCTAGAAGGCTTCCCTCCAACACAGAAAGGCTTGGGGGCTCAGAAGACCACAAACAGTCCTGGACACAGCAAATCTGTATCCAGACTAGACTACCCACAGGAAAGGCAGGAAACAAGCTTAGAATTTTTTTTTATTTGGAAAGAGAGAAAGGAGGAGCAGAAACTAAGTGGATTGGCCTTCTCAAATGTTCTCCCTGTATTAGGTAGAATGAGGTAATAACACTAGACTGGGAGGAGTGTCCCAGATCAAATTTACAGTAGGGGTGGTAATTGCAAAGCCACCAACAAACTGCAGAAATATTTCTCACAGCAGAAAAGCAGCAGTGAGCATTTAAATGAGTTTTGAACAGATAAATTAGCCTCTAGAGAAAGCTTTTAACTGCAAACAAGTTATATGACACTCTCCTTGGCAGGAGATCAGAATCAAACAACCCAAACAGATTCTTAATAAAAGTAGACAATTTCCAGTTAATACCTCACACACAGTGAAACTAGCTAGAAAAGTATGCAGTAGACAAAGTGCTATAAATAACTCAAAAAATAAGCAAAAAAGCAGGATACTTAATGTTATATATTATAGATCCAAGTTTGCTCAGTGTCCTTCCTTCGATTAGCTCAGTGTGAAATGACAGAAACACACACAAACTTAACTTCTTAGGCAACAGAAAGTTGAAACCTGAGACAACTTTAAAAAGAAGCTCAAAAGAACCAATGAGGTGCTTACTCTAAGCTGTAGTCCAGGTGACCCCAGTCAGTCAATGACCTTAAACAATCCTGTCTCACTGAAATGCCTAATGGCTTTGGCTAAACCAAGATGTCCTTGAATATGTGCTCGGACACACATTTTACATTAAGAGGGTTTTTTCACACTCTGGTGGGAGGAAAGGGATGATTCGACCCATCCAAGTTGGGAACTGTTGGTGGAAGACTTATTGTGTGTTTATCTGACTGACCTGAGGGCTTAACTGTATAAAAGTCTTTCATCCTGCTGGTATAAAAGTCTCACATTTGTGCATCTCACAAATGTGTTTACCAGTGCCTTGTATACATGTAAACCCCTCTATAAGAAATTCTCTCCATAGTCTCCCACTATCCACAGCTGCTAGAAGAGCTGCCATTTTGTGCAGAGGGCAGTAACACTGCAAGTCATCTAATAGTATACTACTAAACAGTCTCACTTAGACCTTTAAGTGACTCTTACCAACACCTTCACATCTGCTAAGGATCTGGTATAATGGATAGCCACTTCCCTGTCATCTCTGCTTCTGGCCTGGTGGATATGGGCATCCTGAGTTAGTGTAGTAACTGCCTATGTTCACTGACAACCGTTTAGTTTTAGAATAGACAAACACAATGTGTGAGATGTATACACAATGTTATTGGAGGGAAAGCTGTCACATACCTACACAAAAAATGCAAACTAGGTTATTAGTGTTACTCCCAAAACACTCACTACCACCAGCAAATGCATAGACCCACATATGCTGAGATGCTCACTTGTAACCCACGCAAACCTCCAAGACCTTCTAAAAGCATCTTTCAATGGCTTTGCGCACACTCAAAAAAGACAGCACCTCACACAACACATAACTCTAAAAATCACAGTAACCCCACTTCCAAACCCATTAGGCAACACACCACACAGCCAAACATTCTAGTTATTGGGGATTCCACTGTAAGACATACTGATGTCCCCCTTACCTGGCTAAACAAGGAGAAGATCACAGTGATCTGTCTGTCTGGAGCCAGAATCTGCCAGATCACACATGCACTAATGTCTTTAAACCACAAGTACCAGTATGATATGGGCATAGTCCATGTGAGCATAAACAACCTAAGATGTACCTCACTGGACTATATGAAGACAGACATGGTGGAATTCTCTGAATATGTGTCCCAGGCAGGTATGAATCAAGCCTTGAGTAGATTCCTATCTTCACCAATGCTGATGCTACAGTGCCAGCAAAAAATGACTGAATTCAACATCTGGCTTAATTTCTGGTGTTAACAATAAGGGAATCCAATATCTGTCAGGCTGGGGAGACACAATCAACAAACCACAATACTTTGCCAGAGATGGTTTGCACTTGTCACCACTTGGCTTCCAGATACTGGCAAAACCTTTATCTATGTTCATAGCGCTTGTTTTAGGGCATGCCAAGTTGTTAAACCCTCGAACATAACAAATATTAGTCATGACTACCTAAAGGTACTGCTGCTCAATGCTAGCAGTTTAAATAAAATCTGCACTCCGTGGAAGCACTCCTCACGCTGGAGAATGCAGATATATATGCAGTCACAGAAACATGGTTCAGAACCATAGAAAGCACCCCAGCTATCAAAGGCTACAATGCCTTTCATAGGTTCATAGGTGTGTACTAGGCTAATGGCCCTGGGGCCTTTACAAGTCTAGCCCATAGGATTACCCTGGCATCGTGCCACCCGACCTTAGTTCCCAGTGCCTCTGTCGAGTAGAGCCACTGGAGTGATCCCTGGGGTGAATTTTCTATTTCACATCCACTCATCAAGATTTCTCTTGAAGAGGGCCAGTGAGGTGCTCTGTTTGACATGTATGGGAAGTCTATTCCATAGCATGGGCAGTCTCTGGGTTATGAACCTGTCCCTTCAGCATGTTCTGTTGATTGTGGTAATGAGGTTGAGGTCTCTGGAGTGTGTGGTGTGCAGGGATTGGGATTTCTTTAGATGTAGCATTTCTAACAGAGCTGGGTGAGACATGGCTTTGTAAATCAAGCAGAGATCACCTCTAAGTAGACGATATGAGACAGACACTTGTTGGAGTTATTTGAGTCTGTCCATATAGGACAAGTGTTTAAAGCCTAGGATCCTCTTTGTGAGGTACTTGTGTAGCCTCTCCAGTTGTTGCAGGTGTCTAGTGAAGTACATGCCAAATGGGGCATTGTACTCGATGATTGGCCTAATGAGGGAAGAGTAGAGTGAAACAATGACCTCTTTCTTCTTAGATGCAAAACCCTTAGTAATGAGATGTGCCACATAGAAGGACTTTCTGACCACAGTGGCAATGAGGTGGTCAGAAGAGAGGATGCTGTCAACCAGTGTTCCCAGATCTCTTATAATGCCTTCTGTGTTCAGTGGGCTACCATTGATGAGGTAATTCATGGGAACTGAGTTTTTCCCAAAGAGGATGATGACACATTTTGTGGCATGGAGCTTAAGGCCATGGTTCAGACACCAGTTGTTGCTCTCGGTGAGGCCTTTCTGCTGGATGTCAACATCACTTGTGGAGTTAATAATAGCTCCCAACTTGAAATTTTCTGCATAATCCCAAATGTCATTCTCAAAAATTTGTACCTGCCAAACAGAGTACTGAATGTAGTGAGCAAGGAGTATTTTTTGTCAAGCTGAATTTTCCAAAATGAACTCTTTGCATCTAAGACAGAAAAAATACTAGCATTTGGCACAGAGGCTGTGAATGACTGTGTGCAATGGATGATGAGGTCTTTTTAGTGCTTTGTTCAAATCTCTTGGGTCAATACATATTCTGATGTCGTCTAAGCTTTTCTTATGAGCTACCACCATGGAAGATACCCATTCAGTTGGAGTTTCAACTAGGCATTTGATCCCCCTCAGCTCAGGATAAAACAAAGGGAGAAGGTGTCTTAGTATTCATAAAGGACAACTAGACTGCTAGACTGGTCCAACAACATGACTCATTTGAGCTGCTCCATGCCCAACTAACCATAGGTATGACACTTTCATATCCTTGCTAGATACATATCCCCTAACATGAATCTGGAAAACCACACCTCGTACCTAAACCTACTGGAATCTCTTAGGAAATCCATACCTCCAACCTAAACCCACTGGAATCTCTTAACATTCAGCATAACACAATACTTATGGGTGACTTCAACTACCCCTCCATAAACTGGGAGATTTATATGACCCATAACTCACTTGCTCAGATGTTTTTGGACTTCATCAACAAAAACACCCTGGAGCAACTAGCTAGCTTTCCAACTAAAGGTACAAATATCCTAGACCTGGTACTCACGAACATGGGGGAATGCTGCTCCCTACAATGCATTCACTCCTCCCTGGTGCTGATTATCCTTATTTTACAGTTCTATATGTCTCCCGCACCATTCAACTCAGGGCTGATTACCCTTATTATACAGCTTTGTATGTCTCCCACTCCATTCGCCTCAGTGCTGATTATCCTTATTATGCAGCTCTGTATGTCTCCCACTCTATTTGCCTCAGTGCTGATTATCCTTATTATGCAGCTCTGTATGTCTCCCACCTCATTCGCTTCAGTGCTGATTGCCCTTATTATACAGCTCTGTATGTCTCCTGCCCCATTCGCCTCAGTACTGATTACCCTTATTATACAGCTCTGTATGTCTCCTGCCCCATTCGCCTCAGTACTGATTACCCTTATTATACAGCTCTGTACATCTTCTACTCCATTCGCCTCAGTGCAGATTATCCTTATACAGTTCTGTATGTCTCCCACTCCATTCGCTTCACTGCTTGTTACCCTTATTATGCAGCTCTGTATGTCTCCTGCTCCATTCGCCTCAGTGCTGATTATTCTTATTATACAGCTCTGTATGTCTCCTGCTCCATTCGCCTCAGTACTGATTACCCTTATTATACAGCTCTGTATGTTTCCTGCTCCATTTGCCTCAGTGCTGATTACCCTTATTATACAGCTCTGTATGTCTCCCGCCTCATTCACTTCAGTGCTGATTGCCCTTATTATACAGCTCTGTATGTCTCCCACTCCATTTGCCTCAGTGCTGATTACCCTTATTATACAGCTCTGTATGTCTCCCGCCTCATTCACTTCAGTGCTGATTGCCCTTATTATACAGCTCTGTATGTCTCTTGCCCCATTCACCTCAGTAGTGATTACCCTTATTATACAGCTCTGTACGTCTTCTACTCCATTCACCTCAGTGCTGATTATCCTTATACAGTTCTGTATGTCTCCCACTCAATTCGCTTCAGTGCTTGTTACCCTTATTATACAGCTCTGTATGTCTCCTGCTCCATTCACCTCAGTGCTGATTACCTTTATTATACAGTTCTGTATGTCTCCCGCTCCATTCGCCTCAGTGCTGATTATTCTTATTATACAGCTCTGTATGTCTCCCACTCCATTTGCTTCAGTGCTGATTACCCTTATTATACAGCTCTGTATGTCTCCTGCTCCATTCACCTCAGTGCTGATTATCCTTATTATATAGCTCTGTATGTCTCCCGCACCATTTGCCTCAGCGCTGATTGCCCTTATTATACAGCTCTGTATGTCTCCCGCTCCATTCGCCTCAGTGCTGATTACCCTTATTATACAGCTCTGTATGTCTTCCACTCTAATTGCCTCAGTGTTGATTACCCTTATTATACAGCTCTGTATGTCTCCCACTCTATTTGCCTCAGGGCTGATTACCCTTATTATACAGTTCTGTATGTCTCCCGCTCCATTCGCTTCAGTGCTGATTACCCTTATTATACAGCTCTGTATGTCTCCTGCTCCATTCACCTCAGTGCTGATTATCCTTATTATATAGCTCTGTATGTCTCCCGCACCATTTGCCTCAGCGCTGATTGCCCTTATTATACAGCTCTGTATGTCTCCCGCTCCATTCGCCTCAGTGCTGATTACCCTTATTATACAGCTCTGTATGTCTTCCACTCTAATTGCCTCAGTGTTGATTACCCTTATTATACAACTCTGTATGTCTCCCACTCTATTTGTCTCAGGGCTGATTACCCTTATTATACAGCTCTGTATGTCTCCCACTCTATTTGCCTCAGTGCTGATTACTCTTATTATACAGCTCTGTATGTCTCCCGCCTCATTCACTTCAGTGCTGACTGCCCTTATTATACAGCTCTATATGTCTCCCGCCTCATTCGCCTCAGTGCTGATTACCCTTATTATACAGCTCTGTATGTCTCCCACTCTATTTGCCTCAGGGCTGATTATTCTTATTTTACAGTTCTGTATGTCTCCCACTCCATTCGCCTCAGTGCTGATTACCCTTATTATACAGCTCTATATGTCTCCCGCCTCATTCGCTTCAGTGCTGATTTCCCTTATTATACAGCTCTGTATGTCTCCTGCCCCATTCGTCTCAGTACTGATTATCCCTATTATACAGCTCTGTATGTCTCCCGCTCTATTTGCCTCAGTATTGATAACCCTTATTATACAGCTCTGTATGTCTCCTGCCCCATTCGCCTCAGTACTGATTATCCTTATTATGCAGCTCTGTATGTCTCCTGCCCCATTCGCCTCAGTACTGATTATCCTTATTATACAGCTTTGTATGTCTCCCGCTCTATTTGCCTCAGTATTGATTACTCTTATTATACAGCTCTGTATGTCACCCGCCTCATTCGCCTCAGTGCTGATTACCCTTAATATACAGTTCTGTATGTCTCCCGCTCCATTCGCCTCAGTACTGATTATCCTTATTATACAGCTTTGTATGTGTCCTGCCCCATTTGCCTCAGTACTGATTATCCTTATTATGCAGCTCTGTATGTCTCCTGCCCCATTCGCCTCAGTACTGATTATCCTTATTATACAGCTTTGTATGTCTCCCGCTCCATTTGCCTCAGTATTGATTACTCTTATTATACAGCTCTGTATGTCACCCGCCTCATTCGCCTCAGTGCTGATTACCCTTAATATACAGTTCTGTATGCCTCCCGCTCCATTCGCCTCAGTACTGATTATCCTTATTATACAGCTCTGTATGTGTCCTGCCCCATTTGCCTCAGTACTGATTATCCTTATTATGCAGCTCTGTATGTCTCCTGCCCCATTCGCCTCAGTACTGATTATCCTTATTATACAGCTTTGTATGTCTCCCGCTCTATTTGCCTCAGTACTGATTACCCTTATTATACAGCTCTGTACATCTTCTACTCCATTCGCCTCAGTGCAGATTATCCTTATACAGTTCTGTATGTCTCCCACTCCATTCGCTTCACTGCTTGTTACCCTTATTATACAGCTCTGTATGTCTCCTGCTCCATTCAACTCAGTGCTGATTATCCTTATTATGCAGCTCTGTATGTCTCCTGCTCCATTTGCCTCAGCGCTGATTACCCTTATTATACAGCTCTGTATGTCTCCCGCTCCATTCGCCTCAGTGCTGATTACCCTTAATGTACAGCTCTGTATGTCTCCTTCCCCATTCGCCTCAGTGCTGATTACCCTTATTATACAGCTCTGTATGTCACCCGCCTCATTCGCCTCAGTGCTGATTACCCTTAATATACAGCTCTGTATGTCTCCTGCCCCATTCGCCTCAGTACTGATTATCCTTATTATACAGCTCTGTATGTGTCCTGCCCCATTCGCCTCAGTACTGATTACCCTTATTATACAGCTCTGTATGTCTCCTTCCCCATTCGCCTCAGTGCTGATTACCCTTATTATACAGCTCTGTATGTCACCCGCCTCATTCACCTCAGTGCTGATTACCCTTATTATACAGCTCTGTATGTCTCCTTCCCCATTCGCCTCAGTACTGATTATCCTTATTATACAGCTTTGTATGTCTCCCGCTCTATTTGCCTCAGTATTGATTACTCTTATTATACAGCTCTGTATGTCACCCGCCTCATTCGCCTCAGTGCTGATTACCCTTAATATACAGCTCTGTATGTCTCCTTCCCCATTCTCCTCAGTGTTGATTACCCTTATTATACAGCTCTCAATGTCTCCTGCTTGTCTCCCGCTCCATTTGCTTAGCAATACTTCACCATTTTCTTTACAGCCCCAAGATGGTACATCTTCATGTGTAGTAGCAACTTGTGTAACTTTCTGAAACTTTACTTTTTCTGCCATCTTTTATGGCAAGTTGTAGGCAAACTTGTCTTTATTCAGAAATATTCATCATAATTTGTATGCTCAAACTAAAAAACAACAGTCTTGTAATGTGAGTGTCACAGAAAATCAAAATTAGCAACCAAGCACTCCTTCGAGGAAACCCTGGAGCCACAGCTTATAAGTTATGGCTCAGTGATTCCATGAAGGCGTGTTTGGTTGCCAATTATGATTTGATAGATCTACAATAAGTTTAAAGCTCTTTGTTCTCCAAAACATGGTCAGACAGGAATTCAGCTTCTAGAGTTGTACATCAGATATCTGAAGAAAAAAGTTTTGCTGTGGTGCCCTTCACCAAACTACATGGAGTTTACTACCTCAGTGGGTTAATACCCTACTTTGTGCAGAACTTCCAAACTTATAACTGCCTCATTAATCTAAATTCTATTTCTTCTTGAATTCTATTGGTCTGATATTTCCATATCTCTGATGGTAAGAAGAAAGTACTTTTAGTTAATGACAGGTTTATTTACAAAAGTAATACGTGTTTAATTTCCATTATAATGGCAGGGGAGGCACAAGCTGGATATGCGATGTGATGAAGCAGGGGTATGTATATGAAACAAATGTGATAGAAAAGGAGGACTGGAGAGATTCTGTTTTTATGTATGTATTTATTTACTCGTTCAATCATTTATTTTGCTTTATCAATAGTATGTCATGTGTTTTAATATGCACAGTCATATGAAATGAAGCGTGGCAGGGAATGTCTTTTAAACCCGTGATCTGAAAATAAATTAAGGCTTCTAGTTTCCCTGATATTTAATAAAGATTATGTCATTCTTACAGTTTAGGTGTACAGCCACACATTAAAACAGAAGAATAGCCAATGATATCGCCCTGTTAGCACTAAGCAACCTATGTGCTTAAAGAGGTGGATTGCTTTCAAGTGCATTCCTTTCTGTCATTTAGGTTTTATATTACAGTGTTTGCAGTACCATTACATTTCTATTTACATTGAAAGAAACATGCTAGGACTTTGGTACTGCAAACAAAGTCCTAGCATGTTTCTTTCAATGTAAATAGAAATATAAGTTATGAAAAGCTGCCAATAAGATTTCTATCACAGTGTATCAATACTGAGTCAATGCATAAATATAGATAATTTAACATAAAAGCCATTTTAGGTGGTGCTTTTACGTCATGTGATGCAGTTTGATTTAACATGCATTTGATAATAATGACTAGGTCTGCAATCATGGCACTTAGGATATTTGAAGTGAAGCATATCTCAGTTTGAGTATTCTGTTCTGATCTTTCATTTCTGTCAGATGTTATACTTCATGAAGCAGGTGATGTTAATGTTCTGTAAACATTACTCAGAAAGGAGGCTGCTTATATTTGTTGGTTTTTGGATGTCTACTGTGTATGAAGTTTTTAACTGCTGTGACATAATTTTGTTTAAATACCAGGTAATGTGACTACATTGTTCTGCATGTGGATTTTTGTCAGCGTGAATTAAAGGGTTGTTTACATTGAATACAGACTACAAGGAAACTGGGGTGGGGTGCATCAAGGATAATATGCTAGGTGACAACCTACTGATACTAGAAAAACTCTAATGTCATATACAGTTATTTCTTGACCATGTAAGAATTTGTGAACATCCGTATCTCAAATTATAACTGCTCAGTATGTTGTCCTGTTCATTCTTGAATGCTACCACAACTTTTTAATGCAGTTTCATGATGGACGTATTTGTTGCATATTTGAAATACAATGTGATCATATTTAAAATTCTGCTGTATTAATGCTCAACGTTTGATTCTAGAAATATTTATTTCAGAATGTTTTATTTCATTTTAGCTCCTCAAGTAATATAAGACCTACCACTAAAGACCACCCTTGATAAGACCAGTCATTATGTTTATCTTCTCATTCAGGTAGTATCCCACAGGCAGAGGCTGGTGACTTCAAAGCAAGAGAAGGCTGCAGGAATCAAATGAAAGGGTGGGGCTAATTGGAATGGGTGTTGCTAACTGGAATGGAGTGGGGCTAACTGGAATGTGCTGGGGCTCTATTACAGCAGGTTGATCGTCATTACCTGTGATCAGACAGCAAAGGAGGTCATTCACTTCCATCTACAGATTGCCTCAATATATACTGACTCATTATAGCCATCTTACTGAAAGTATACACCTCAGAGATCTGACTGCAGTCAATAAGGCCAGCCTTAAGAGAAACTGAGACTTAGACAAAGGAGCTCATGAGAGCATCCTATTTGTACTGTAGTCCCCCTGCACCTCCCCGGTATCACTCTCCTGTCTCCACCTTATCATTCTCTCCAGTCCATTCAGGCAACTCACTTCTTTCTGTTTTTTTTTTCACACTTTGTCTTACTTTCTATCTCCTCATCATGCTTTTACTACAGCCTAACTGGGGCCAAGACTCCACTGCAAAACGTTTGGTGGAAGTCACTGATTTAAGTGATGGGTGCCCCCAGAAGCTATAGGGATCTAGATGCTTTGATATACATCTTACACTTTTTTATAACTTTTTGTTCTTATGATTGACTGAAAAATATCACGAGTAAGGAAAGAAATTCAGTCTCATTTTTTTTATTTCAAGGAAAAATAAGTTGCGTCTAAACCTTAATTTTCACAGCCAACAACATAGTAGTTGCCCAATAAACTGAGAAGACAGATTCTTGCAAGGATATATAAATCCTATCTGAGAATACTGCCTACCTTCTTACCCTTCCAAAAAGAGATAGTTAGCTTCTATATACTCCTCTGGTGTTAGATTGGGATGAAAGTTAAAGCACAAATGACCAAAGGCATATATTACATAGCTGAGAGTCTGAGAGAAGAAACCAAAGCACATGGATACAACCCACACAGAGACAGGGAGTACATGTAGCTCCATACAGAAGGAATAATAATCAAACACAGAGACAGGGAGTACATATAGCTTCACACAGAAGGCATCACAGCCAAAATCTTAACCAGGCAACGAGAGGGCAACACAACCCAATGCAACAATCTGCAAATGGGAAGTAAATATCAGAGATATCCTGCTCACACAGTCTTATATAGTACAATACTGATGTTTGATTGTGTTAGGAAGGAAAAAGAATTATGGCCAACTTGATACTTTTAGATGCACTGTAACCCCTCCACAACATGTACTGAGACATTTTCATCACAGACAATTCCAATATTCTTCAATTACTGACACATTATTGATTGTGCACCTCAGAGATCTGACTGTGTTACAAACAGACCCAATAAAGTATACCACCTGGCCTCATACACACATGCAAACACACTACTTCTGCAAAGCCAGAACTATGACTGCTTAACTTGAACAAGAGCCAACAGTGTCAATCATATTCATTAACAGACAACCCCAGTAACCAGCAATTAAAGTCAACATTATTGATTGTATATACCTCAGATATCAGAATGTAATAAAATAAACAAAAATATTTGGCCACTGTAATTTTAACCCCCTACACCTACATACAGATGCACACACACGTGATCATCGATTACAGCCAGTTGTATGACTAACTGTACACCTTGCATATTTCATTGCAATCAGATGAATGAATAAATGCATAAATAACTGATAGGCATTTATTTTCTCAGTTCACGTCTGTCAGAACACAATACGCAACATACTGCAGCATTCTACCACCAAATATGTCTCCATATCTTAGCTCAAGAATCTAGGAGAAAGCTAAAATATCAGTGAATAAAGAAAGAAAATCAATTATACCTGTTTCCTTTATAAACTAATATACTTGCTAGAATAGCAGGCTTTGCAGTAAAATGTTTTTTAAGGCTGTTATATTTGGAACTCAGATGCCTGTCATCATTATTTACTGACTACAATCTTTATTGATTTCCCAGAAGAAGAAAAAAATCACACAAAATTTATAAGGAACTGACCAAAATATGAGGCAAAAAATCAGAGGCATTCAGCAAAATCAAGGACAGACGAGAGCATCTGTTGCTGCCCACATACATATACACACATAAACATACACAACCATAAATTACAGCCATTTGTATGAGTGTGACTGCAGACAGCTGATGCTTAATTGTGATCAAACAAATGAATGAAATACATAAATAACTGCCACAGAAGAATTTATTTTTTCATCTCACTAGTGCTAGTACATAGT